>NC_142509.1:3817500-4135625 GCF_057876585.1 Rhinolophus sinicus | reverse complement strand
TCAATAAGTCTTACACAGTCATGTTTTTAAAAATCCTAAGAGTTTCCTAATTTCTAGACTAAAGGAAATTCATGGGGGCCTAAAATAGAAAGAGAATATGAAAGACCCGAGGATGCTACCTCTAGACAGAAGGCCCTTCTTCAGAAGGTGGACAGTTCAGCAAGGTCATCCACTGCAAAGCTTTCCCGGAGACCAGAGCTGCCTTCAAAAGGAGGAAGCGAGTGGGAGGCGCTGTTATTTATTTCTTCAGTGCTTCACAAATCAGCTCACGGAGACCCAAGGTCAGGCCTAGCTGTGAAATACGACATTACAGGAGATAGTGCTTTAGTATCCAGATGGAAAGGAGCCAGATTCAGGATAGAATGTGATTCAAATCCAGTCGAACTTTGTGTCATCCGTCCCTCTTAACCGTCTGGCTTCCCTGAATAGGTAAGAAGGACACAGCTGGAACTTCCTATTGTGCATACTATACAACAAAAAATTTTCAAACTACTTTCTGTTCCCAAAGAACTAGATTTGAGGAAATACAAGGAAGCGTATTGTCATAGGAAGAGCATTTAAGTTAAACATGAGAAGAGCTTACTGTGATGGACAAGTCCTGGCCTCTACATCAGGTAGAAAACCTAAGGTTCATAAAGTTTGGATTCACAGGGCTATAATGTTAAAAATCTGGCAGGGAAGTGGGGAGCCCTGGATAGCGCCACTTTCTATCAGCTGTATAACCTCAGGAAAGTCGCTTATTCCTGAGCCTCAAGTTTTCTTATTTGCAAAATGAGGCGAGCAACTCCCATTTTATAGAGGAGGAAGGTAAGGCTCTTAGAGATTCAGACACTTGGCCCAAGTCACAGCCTCGTATGTATCTTATTGCAAAGCCTGCGCTCTTTTCCCTAACCACACCGAGATGAGATCATATGCATTAAAATGTTTGTAATGAGCCAGGCGCTGTGCAGCCATTCCCTCGTGGCTTTTAGGCACAGACTTCCATCTGGCATGTACAAACAGATGTGTCAGCCCACATTTATGTATGTCCACGAGTGCCTGTGAGACTGTGCTTTACGGATACAAGCAAGTTTGTGGTCTGGTTAGTATGGAAATACTTTAGGGTTCATAGAACAGAATCAGGAAGCCTCCCAGAAATCCAGGCTGTGCCGTGGCTCCCGCCGGAGGAAAAGCAGCCCTGGGTCCTGGACAATTGCTCTGAGTAATGCCAGCACTGATCTTCCCAGCACGAGTGACACCTGGCTCACTCGGAGATGATTCTGGTTCTATTACCCTCTCCCGGAAATGAGTTCTTTCCACGAGGTTCAAGTAAACCATATCTGCTCTCACTGATCATTATTCTGAGGAAGTCCGGGGAAAGAGGGTGTTGACTTTGAGAAAATGATAAAGAGGAGAGTGAAGCCCCTGGTCTCTCTACCCAAGGGTGCAAGGTGACACCTGCCTGCAGCCTGGCACGGTGTCATCAAGATGGCGAGGAGGACTGTATACCTTCAGGATATCCCTCTATGAAAGCTCAGACGTTATTAGTGGGGTGCAAACAGCACAAACTTTTTTTAAAAGGACAGTTTAAAAGTCGGCTTCAGGAATTTTAAAAACATTCATAACCTTGGACACCTAATTCCATTGTTAGGAACCTATGCTAAAGAGAGGGTCAAATAGAATGTACAAAAGTCTATGGACAAAAATCTTTACAGTAGTAAAAAAAACTGGTACAAACTAAATGTCCCAAAATAAGTAAATTATGATTCATGAATCCATACAACTGAATATAATGCTGTTAGTAAAACAGATAACAGAAAACTTTCATGACTTGGACAATGCTCATGATATAAAAAATAATAGCAATACTGTAGAACTATGTATATAGTACAATCTCTACTGTATGTATATTTGTATGTACATATACATATGCATACATAAAAGACTGGAAGGATATTTTACAGGAGACTGTTACTTCAATATTTTTATGTCTATTTTCCAAGTTTTGTATAAGTATGTATAACTTAGTTTTTAAATGTTACATTAAAGATTGCTTAAATGTCTAAGTGACACTTAAATGGCTTTCTCGGGGTGACCGTTTAGCTCAGTTGGTTGGAGGGTGGTGCTAATACCACCAAGGTTGCCGGTTTGATCCCCACATGGGCCACTGTGAGCTGTGCCCTCCAAATGGTTTTCTCTTTGATGAATTAGTATAACAGCCTCCCCCCGCCGCACCCCCTTCCCTGTCCAGCCTGTATTGTCTCCAGGGTTACCTGCCATGACTAAGCCAAGCAGGTATAATGCTATTGGCTTAATACAGGTTGTGGCTACCTGTTGCCTCTAGGCTACAAGATAGGGTTCAAACTCCTTTGTATGATTTGCTTTCCCTATATACGAGGTATGACAGTTAAGTTTGTGAACTTGTTGCAACAATATTGCTAACCTTTTTTGTTATCAGAGGGATGATTCATTATGAATTTGTACCAACTGGACAAACAGTTAACCAAGTTTACTATTTGGAAGTGCTGAAAAGGCTGCGTGAAAAAGTTAGATGAAAACGACCTGAACTTTTCGCCAACAATGTATGGCTCTTGCATCACGACAATGTACCAGCTCACACGACACTGTTTGTGAGAGAATTTTTAGCCAGTAAATAAATAACTGTATTGGAACATCCTCCCTACTCACCTGATCTGGCTCCCAATGACTTCTATCTTTACCCGCCGAAGACAAAGGAAATATTGAAAGGAAGACATTTTGATGACATTCAGGACATCAAGGGTAATACAATGACAACTCTCATGGCCATTCCAGAAAAAGAGTCCCAAAATTTCTTTGAAGGGTGTACTGGATGCTGGCATCGGTGCGTAGCTTCCCAAGGGGAGTACTTCGAAGGTGACTGTAGTGATATTCAGCAGTGAAGTATGTAGCACTTTTTCTAGGGTGAGTTCGCGAACTTAATTGCCCGGCCTCGTAGACCAGACTCTTTAGATGTTCTGGTCTTTGTGCATGGTCTTCCCTCTGCTCAGAACACCCTTTCCCCTCCTTTTCCACCTGGGAAAGGCTTACTTGGCCTTTAAATCCAAGCTCAGAGGTGAGCCCCTCTGTGAAATCATACCCATTAGTCCCCAAAGACTTTGCCCCAGCTCTGTTTTGCAAATATCATAATTTGTTGTAATAGATACATTTTAATGTCTCTTGCACCCCCACCCCACCCCCACACACAGACACGCTCCTCGCCCACATAAGACCGTACGATTTTGAGGATGAAGTTTGAGACTCGTTCACCTTAGTATTGCCCAGTGCCTGCTACAGAGGAGTTGCCCAGTGATGAATATAAAGAAACTGGTGACTGAGCTGGGACAGAGGAGGCAGCAGGGCGTTCTAATGCCAAGTAAATAGTATTTAGAAGATGGCTATGAACTGAACTTCATTCCTAAAAGCAGCAAGAAAAAGCAGGCTTTATGTACAGCAAATAGATTTAAGTTAGCTACAAGGAGGAACTTCCAAGGGTTGCCATCCCTGGAATAGCTGAATGATTGGGGTAGGAGGATGCCCTCAGAATGGGGTAAAAACCTCCCTGTGTGAGATGCATTGGACATTGTCCTTCTTGGACCTGGAAGGTGGACAAGGTGCCCTCAGCCAGACCAAGACATCAGTGTATTGCCTGACAAAACAAGGCGGGAAGCTCTACTTTCTCCCAAAGCCCACTGTGGTTCTGCCATAGGCCTGGGCAGGTTTCCATGTCAGCTGCACTGCCAAACCTAGGTCTGCAATTTGAACCTAAAGCCCTGTAGACAAAGAAGACTGTGTTAAGAGTAGGGCCAGTTGCTCCCAAAGCCCAGCAGGGCTCTTGGCTCCACAACACTCATTAGCATCTTAAGTTCACATAAATATATATGAGGGCTGTGGACACCCTTGGGAGTCCTGGAGGCCCTTGCAGCCAAAGCAAAATCTCTCCCTCTTTGCACCTCCGCCTAGGCCTTCCGAGCCCAGCTGCCTCCAGGAGCCCACTGTTGTGAGGCTCTTTCCAAGCATGGGCCTGACAGCTCATTTTCAGGATGCAAAAATAGACATTTGGTCCTTCGGGTCTTCTGTTCTGCCCTCCTCTCCTTATGGTGGTCCTTCATATCCATGGTCTCTGAAGACCAGGGATTCCCCGCTGCTCCTCTCAGAGCCCCAATCCTGGAGACTCAAAGGCAAAGTGAACCCATTGCATGGATGCAGCGTAGCCCCAGGTGAAGCCCAGACTGGATGTTGCAAAACTCAGGGCTGAGGAAGATGAGAACACTCGGGGCTTTTTGTTCTTTAAGGACTCCAAATCTAATGGAATATAGAAAAATAGAGAAGGAAAACCAAACAGTAGAAACCTGAGACACAGCACTAACTTCAGAAAAAGTAAGTGAAAATATAATTACCAGTTTATGAAACTTGTAAGTTCCAGGGAGAGGGGGAAGAGGAAATGCTGCCGGATCAAATCTCAGAGGGCTTCTTGGAAGAGGTGAATTTTGACATGAAAAGTATGGAGTTGGGAAAGGTACTGATTGTTGGGCAGAGACAGCTGATGGGCTGCCCTACCCGCATCCTGGGGCACTGCAGGGCAATTGAAATAGCAGGAGAAAAGCAACTCCCAAGCTTCTCAGACTCCCCAGAACAGCCCCATCTCATTCCACAGTAAGTAGCCCAACAACCGCAATTGTTTCCAAGTTTGGAAGGAAAGAAGGGCTTTCAGAGAAAAGCCACAAAAATGAAGCCTATTGAATCCCGATGTATATGGGGAGAGCCCGGTGTGGTCCGCTGTCCGTTTGGTGCTGTCTGGCTGAAGCTGGCATGCTCAGGCCCCAGCTTTGAGGCCTGGTGCCACAGCACTGCCCTGGCCAGATACCGGCCCTTCCACTGCAGCTTGCTCAGTGAAAAAAGCACACACACGTATCACTTAGTGGACTAGAGGAGGGCAGTGTATGAAGTGGAAAGAGGAAACTATGGTGGCAGATTTCCAACCGCTTACAGCATTTTCAGCTCAGATTCTTTGGAAAACGTTTCTCCAGTCCCATCTCCTTTGGTGATCTTGGCAGCCTGGCATCCTTCAGTCAGTTTAAGAACAGGCATTCTGCTTTCTGGTGCGTCTTCCACCCTAAGTCGTCTGTCCGTCTTTCTTCCCTGAGCCTGGTAAAAGAGGCCAGGCTCTTCATTTGCTTCTGGATCACGATCATCCTCCCCTATCTGCAACGGCTTTGTCTTGCACAGGAAAGGAGGCGCATGTCTCAAATAGGGAGGACTTCCCTCTTTCCCTGAGGCTGTCGACTTGAAGTCACAGCAGGTTATGTTGGAAGGGATCCTCAGAGGCCATTAATTTCAACTCGTACTGTAAGCCCAGAGTGAGGAGGTGATTTGTTCAGAGCTGGGGGTGTAATCTGTGGTCATCTCCTTGTGACTATGGTAAGAGGTGACATAGAATGAAGGCTACAGCACAATGTCTGCAGTCAAACTGGCCTAGTGTCATACTCCAACCTTCTGACTTGATGGCAATGAAACCTTGAATAAGTTATTGAAGTTTTCTGACTGTTTCCTTAGCTGCCAAAAAAAAAAAGAAAAAAATGATAATACCTGTTCATAGGATGATCTTTAAGATCATTGATAATAACAGCTATCACCTGCTGAGTCCTTACTATGTGACAAGTGTTAAGTGCTGTATGCGCATTATCCCAAGGTACCTAGGGCTGTGCTTGGCTCACAGTCATGCTGGCTGTAATTATTACTGTACACAGACCCAGACAATCAGTGCTCGTCATGGGTATGTCTGACCTTTGACAGCAGACCTCTGAGACGATGAAACTCCTACAGTCCCCAATTTCGGGATGTCAGGAAGACCTGAAAGCAGAACAGCTCATGTTCAGTTTGAATGGTGACTTGCTGACTTATTGTCCCGCACTGGGATAAGGTCACCAGCCTTTAAGTCCAAACACAGCCTGCTCTCATCTTGTTTACACAAGGCCAAGGAGGCAGGCAGGCAGCCTGTGGTTGGGGAGGAAGAAACAAGGGCTGTTTGGGATTCCATGTAGACTCTAGGCCATTGAAGCTGTCAGGCTGATACACAAGCTCTGTGAGCCTTGTAGCTCTTGGCATTCCGGCCGCTTCCCCCTGATGACCATTTATAGTCAATCCCTCTGAAGCGGTGTAGCCCTGGGGTTGGGCCAAAGTGATGAAGCTGGATGAGAGGCACCTGGCCTTGGGGAAGCCGGGGTAACTACTAGAAACCTCCCTACCTCCAAAACACTACAGATTTCCCAGAACGTGTGCTCAACTGCTCTCCCTTCAGGTCTGAGATGTCAGAGCAAGCCAGTGCAAAAGGGAGGTTGGAGGGTGGAGGAAATGGAAGGATTGTGGCCACAAATAATGAATTTTTAGTGGAGTTTTTTTTTTTTTTTTAATTGAGGAATATTAGGGAACAGTGTGTTTTTCCAGGACCCATCAGCTCCAAGTCAAGTCATTGTTTTCAATCTAGTTGTGGAGGGCGCAGCTCACTGGCCCATGTGGGAATCGAACTGGCGACCTGGGTGTTACGAGCACTGTGCTCTCACCAACTGAGCCAACTGGCCACCCCTACTGGAGTTTTAACATAGGACAAGTATCATTTTGTGGTAGGTAATTCAGTCCGTATTCCCTTGAATTTTTCTTTTATTTTCCCTTGAAATGTAATTCAAGGCCCTCTTATGCATTTTGGGAGTAGCAGTCCTTTAACAGAGCTTGGGAAAGGGAGAGATAGCTTGAGAGCGCCCACAGTCCAGTCTGGTCATTGACCTTGGCAGGTTCTGCCTCTGCATCACTGTGGCTTCCATGGTATCTGCTTTGAGAGATGGCGTTAGATTACATGGGTCCTAGGTAGGCCGTGTGCTCTCTTCGTGCCTAAGATAATGAAAGATAATGAAGAGGAGGGTTTGGAAATTGGCAGATTCAGGGTTAGGTAAAAGAATACTGTCCTCAGCACCAACTGGGTGAATTGCTAGCAAGTCAGGAAACTGCAAATAATAATTAAAAGGACAAGGCATGCTGGCTGCTGAGGCCACAGGAAAACAGCACTTTGAGGTGGTCCCCGTGGGCCTGCATGTACTTACATGAATGCAGAAAAATAATAGTGTCCTGTTAACCATGATCGGGATATCGAGGGGCGTGGGGAAAGGATGGACAGAGGCAGGGGATGGACGAGGGGCATTGATATCATTGTGCTAGTTTCCAGATACTGGGTTAGGAGCTTTATACATACTATTTTATTTTTTAATATTCATCACCTTCAGGGATTAGTTTTCTTCTTATTTTACAGGCAAAGAAACTAAGGTTCATAGAGGCTGAGTACATTGCTCAAGTTTTCAGATTTAGCATATGGTGGAGCTAGGGTTCAAATTTCTACCCTGTCAGACTGTTTTTAGCAGCTATACCAAGGTCAGTTACTTGTTCAGAACACACCCCGCCCCAGGTGAGGTGGGCGGTTATATGTCCTCGGGAGGGCAGGTTACAGACCCGACGTTACTACAGTGGCTGTGAGGACCCTTGCATCAGGCTGGTATAACCAGAGAAGCTGTCTCCAGGTTGAATAGGTGTCTGTTTTTATTAGAGGAACAGCCTGTTCCCCACATAGTGTGGAGTGACAGTGTCAAAAATCTCATATTTTTGGTTAATTTTCCTAGAACTTTGTAGAGATCATGACCTTATGTTATGACATCCTTTCTTCCTTGGCCAAATGAAAACACACTTGATTACGTTACAATATTCTTTGGTTAGTTTCAATTCTGGGGATTCTGAGGTTTCTTGTGCTAATTTTAGAAGTTATCATATTTTAAAAACCTTTTAGTGCAAACTACAAATTCATTCATTCACCCAAATTAATTGAGAACTGACTATAATGCCTGACACTGGATTCACTACTGGGAACAGGAGAATGAGTAAACTTGTCTGTTTCTATACGAGGCAGATACATAAGCAAGTGCAATGTATTATGTGCCAAAACATGACGATGTTTAAAGCACCATACCGATAGCTGCTCTGATTTTGTGGGTTTTCATCCACTAAAAAGCACACAAACAAACAAAAAACACTGAGTTCATTGTAAGGCCCTATGTTAAGTACTGAGAAAACTAAAAAGAGTCTTTTGGAGGAGACAGATAATAAGTAGATACATTATATGAAACAAAAGAGGTAAAAATCTATATCAAATAAGGGCAATTTTTGGTAGGCACATTACCATTGATTTGCCTAGAAGTAAATTACTTAGTACTTTATCCGAAAACGAATAAGCACTTGATAAATCGTAGTATATGTTGTTGTTATTATCTCACTATTATCATTATTGTTGGCAAACATTTGGTGAATTAATTTGGATTTATTTCCTGTAAAACTTATAAAATGCTCATTTTTCTATTTTACAGAAGAAATCTGTACACAATGTGACTTAAATGGCTCCACATACAATGATTTGGAGTAAAGACACAAAAATTAAGCAGATACTATGGCTCCCAACATATCCCTCTAACTATGGGCCCCTGAACCCATAATAAGCTCGTCATCAGTCTGGTCTTCTCAGCCTCAGTGCAAACTCATTCTGAATCTGCCTCCAACCCCTTATGATACAACCTTTAAAACATCTTACGTTGTCTTAGAATCTCCTCCCTACCTTCAGTAAGTTGTCAGGTCCCAGTAACCTGTGCTTCTCGGACTTGGCTGTGTGTACAGATCACCCGGAACTCCTGTTCAATTGCGGATTCTGATTCAGTAGGGGCTCGGGATGGGGCCTGCGGTCCTGCATTTCTAATGAGTCCCAGGTGATGCTGGTGCTCATGGTCTCAGGACCACGCTCTGAGTAGTGAGCTGCCCACTGTAATTCCAAAGCTTCTCTGTCAACTACCTTCCTTCTTGCTCCTGCCATCCCCAGCTTGGGCCATCCTTACCTCTTCAGAGTCTAGACCCAAGCTCCTAAGGGGTCTCCCTACCTGTAGTCTCCCCTTCCACTCCATCCTACATGCTTCTACTAAATTCATCTCCTGCAATATAGCTTCTCTCATATTAGTCCCCTGCTGTAATGCCCTCAGTGATTCCCCACTGACTAGCAAACTGGACACAAATTTCACCAGCTGAAGGTAAGACTCTCTAAGATTTAGCGCCAGCCTTTTCACTGTGAGAAATCTCACAGTTCTCATTGATGTATCATACTCTTTATCTCCATTGCTTTGCCTTGAGGACTTTGTGGATACTCTTCCTTCCCCTGATGCTCCTTCCTGCTCCATCTGTGGCCCTAACCTCAGCACCCAAACCCTCTCCCTCCTTCAAGGGACTGGCATGGACTTCCACAGCTAGAAATGATCTCAAAACTGCCATAGCTCTTTGCCCAAATATGGTTACCTACATGCACTTTTATCTTCCCTTATGAATTCTAAGCTCCTTCATCTCTCTCAGAGACCCCATAGCACCTCTCACAGGGCCTTGCTCCCGGCAAGCCCTCAATTCACTCGTGCCAGGTACCTGAAAGATTGGTTTCCCAGTTCCTTTCATGGGCTCTGTTCTCTTGGCATTATTTATGATCCTTTGTTAGATGTGTTTTAACATTGCAAGCCACCTCAAATCCTTTTTGGAACTCACTAAGCTATGAAGTATCAATAATCAGCTGCAAGAGTAGACATTCAGGAGTATTTGTTACAGGCATAAATGGAGTACCGAGGAAGAGCAGGTTGCTGTCTGCTCCTCACACTCCTTCCTGCCTCAGGCCATTTAGCTCCTCTGTCTGTCTAAAGCAGGGGTGTCAAAAGTGCGGCCTGCGGGCCAACTGCGGCCCATGATCCATTGTTAATTGGCCCGCAGCAAATTCCAAAAATACATTTAGTTTACTTAAATAAACCAGGTGAGGCAGTAGTACTTCACCTGGAGTGAGTGGCCCGGCTGTTTGTGTATTTTACCACATATGGCCCTTGGTGAAAACCATTGTAAACAGTTTGGACACCCCTGGTCTAAAAGGTGTTCCTGTGGTTCTGTGGAATCCTGCAGGATGAGCTCCAGCTCCTCCCAGGACTTAGCCCTGGCCGGCCGAGCCGCTCTGTGGCATTCAGTAGCACTCAGTTTCCCATCCACTAGGCTGTGAGCTCCTTCACATCCGGGACCTTGCCTCTGCATCCCTGCATCTCTCATGTTACAGCACAGTGGTTCGCAGTCCTAGCCACACATCAATGTCTCTCTTTGGAAATATTCAGCAACCCAAACCTCCACCTACAACACCAGGCCTATTGAATCAGATGGTTCTCAGGTTTGAGTGTGTGTGAATGATGAGCACCTGGAAGGCTTGTTAACACAGATGCTGGCCCGCTCCCAGAGCCTGTGGGACAGGACCAAGAATTTGTATCTGTGACAAGGCTCCAGATGATGTCGATGCGTCCATGCTAGTCTGAAAACCGCTCTTGGAGGAACATGCTGTGGGGTGAGGCCCAGCCGTTCTACAGCCAAAGAAAAGAAACCATGGTGCTTCTCACAAGCAAGCTGAGTGTGACTGGTTTAGTGCTCGGAAGGGGCTTGATAAATACTTAATGGGTTAAATGACTTGCTTCATCTCTCTTAGTTCTTGTGGGGACAGAGCCAGGAGTTCAGTTTCCAGGCTCTCGGCCTCACGTGGAAAGCTGCTGGCTTAGCTAGTAAATGGCCATCAACTGTGATTGGATGGCCATCAGCTGTGGCTAGTTGGCCGTCAGCTGTAACCAATGAGCTATTGGCCATGAATATAACTGCCGTGGCTACGCTAGCAGCAAATGGGGGCTAGCAAGCAGATAGTGGCTGGCAAGCGCATAGTGTGGCGGAGTATGGATTGCAGATCGTGTGGCTCCTTCCTGTGTCTCCAACCCAGCCGCCAGCGAGAATATAGTGGTATGACTCCCCTACCTATGGCTCCGTGGGTGTTCCTTTTTGGCTGCTTCACCATGTCCTGCGTTCTTATGTGGGGAGCGGGAGCTGAGACCCCGCAGGCCGCCCGCGCGACAGTTCGACCTCCCCAAATAGATTATAAGTAACTTGTAGTTAGAGACCAAGTCTTAGACTACTTCTCTTGCAAATTCCGTGAGGCAGAACCCAGGGCTGGGCATCGAGTTTGCTCTCAGTACATACCTTTAGACGAGTAATGGCCTTTCCTGCCCCTTTTCAGTGTTGCTGTCAGAGGAAAGCCAAGGAAACCTAAAGTTGCCTGTTTCAATCAATGAATAGGAGGAGGGCAAGTTCCTTGTCCACTCCTTTGAAGCATGCGTGCCTGGAATACTTCCAGGGGAGGAAGCCCAAGCCATTCATTCCATATCTCCTAGGAAAGCAGGATATGGAAGACATGTCTCTAACCTGAACCGTCCCAAATAATTCAGCCCCTCTGCTCAAGGTTCTTACGTTGCATATCTGCTGTGCTCTCCAATTTTACCTTAAAATAAACAGTGTTCATGTGAGCCAGCATTTAGGAAACCATTAAAACATATAGAGAAGCCACTCCACAAAACATACTTCTAAGGACTGTCCTTCCCAAAATATCAGTATTTATTTACCTTCTCAGGAAAAAAATTAAGTTCATGATTGTATAGCTGGATTATTGAAATAAATTCTTATCACGAGGGTCTGTTCAGTGGTTTTCAAAGTATTTAATAGCTTGTTATAAAAATAAAATCATCATTATTAGGCAGAAAGTCTTTATAACAAACAAACATGGTAGATGGTTTAAAAAAATGGATGAATTCCTCATTGTTTTCTCTTTGGGGCTGAAAATTGAAAATAATTTTTTAAAGCAACAATTATTAATCAACTGAGACTATTTGCAAAGAATTATGGAAAACATCTACTTATCCTGGCAGACTCAGGGTATCACTGAGGCCCAGGGAGCTGCCCCTACTATGTGCCACCTTCCCCCCTCCCAGCACAGTTTTGCATCTTGCCACCATAATAGCACTTACCTCACTGCTTTGTAATTTATCAGTTGACCATCCCCTATTCTGTTAAATGTAAGATAGTTATCCCCAGATTGAAACCATAGAGAAAGCTAATATAAATGGAAACCAACACTGCACATCAATTTTCAGCATGTGTTGACTCCATGCAGCAGGAGTGACTCCATGTGTACATTCAGATGTTACACACACTCAGATGGTTCCCCCACCTGCTTGGCAGACACCATTTGTTGCCTGCAGCATGTGGCCCACATGAGACATAAGGGGACACTATTTCCCCTTCTCACCAACTGTGTCTCCGTTGTTTCCTCCTCCTTCCTCTCATGCGCAGGCTTGCCCCATGAAGGGGCTGCACAACTCTGTCTTCACAGTGGCCTGCAGGTACCCTGGTATGAGCACATTCTGGAAGGTTTGTAGCCTGATATTTACCTTCTCACTGAAAGTAGCTGTTCAGTAGTTCCCAGGAGAGACTGGGATTTTGCTGGGCTTTCCAGACACTGTTTCCACCATTATTTTTTTAAAATAATGCACACACACACACACACACACACACACACCCATATTTAAGCATGTTCATTTTTTTAATGCTTTGACAAATCATTGGTCTTTCCCATGTTTTCCAAACGTCTTAGAACCAGGCATATATAGCGACTACTTCATGAACTTCTTAAGGGAATGACTCTTATATTTGAATTCCCAGTGCCTAGCGCAACTAGCACATAAAGGGGCTAATGAATCAGTTAGAGAATAGCAATATTCATGGCTAATATTCACTGAACATTTTTTTCTGGGCCATGTTGTTAAGTCCCTTATGTGATGGTCTTATTTAATTCTCATAACCACCCTGTGAGCCATGTACTGCTAGCAGCACACTTTGAACAATCTGGGGCTCAGAGGGGCGAAGTAACGTGCCCAAGTCCAACAGCCAGGAAGTGAAAAAGCAGATATTTAACCTAGGTCTGTGTACTTCCAAAGCCCGTGTTTAACACAGCACAACACAAGATCAACAGTTGAACTACCTTTGATTTTAAGGACTGTAAATATTCGGGTGGTCTACTGGCCCCACCCACTTCCCTGTCCAGCCTGTATTGTCTCCAGGGTTACCTGCCATGACTCTAAGCTGAGCAGGTATAATGCTATTGGCTTAATACAGGTTGTGGCTACCTGTTGCCTCTAAGCTACAAGATAGGGTTCAAACTCCTTTGTATGATTTGCTTTCCCTATATACGAGGTATGACAGTTAAGTTCATGAACTTGTTGCAACAAACATTAAATGGCTCCACATACATTCTGTCCCCAACAGCTTCCAAGGTGGCATATTTATGTGCTGCTAGTAGTTGGCAGGAGGCCTCGAATCCTTCCAGTGTTGGCCTCTCCATAAGCTGCTTTATCATCTTCATGCCATGTTGTCTGGCATCCCCCGGAGAGAGCTGTCCAAGAGAGCATGGTAGAAGCCACAGTGTTTTATGACCTAGACTCGGAAGTCACACACTGTCATTTCTGCAAAATCCTGTTAGTTACAAAGGTCGGTCCTATTCATTGTAGGAAGGGACTATACAAGGACATAAATGCCAGGAGGCAGGAGTCATTGGGGTCATCTGGGGGGCTGCCTACCACATCTCTGCATGAAAAGATAGTATGGTATTGGAAAAGAACGTATATTTTGAAAACCATCAGACCTGGAGTTGGAGTCAAATTCTAGCTCCATCACTTGAAAACTATGCAAATACTAAACCTCTTTAAGTCTGTTTCTCCATTAATAGGATAATAATACCTTCTTCATAGGATGCGTGTATTAATTGAAAGAACAGACTTGCTGTGTTGCAAATGGTTATCTAATAAATACTCTTTCCATCCTCAGCATTCCCTAATCTCTCACCACCTTGCTATCCCCTCCTTTACCACTTGCCCAGGCTTCACATACTTTCTTTGTGCAATGACAATAAAAGACAAGAATTCTAGAATACCAGAGTTAGAGGGATATCTATATCATCTAGCCTAATGGTCCTCAATGTTTTTAACCACCAAGGCTCTTTCTATTGTTTTTCTCCCAGTGAACCCCGTATTTTGAAATACTTTTGATTACCAAACAAATTATATTAACCACATAGTTCATTTCCCATTATATTAATCAAAGGCATATATAATTGCCTATCAGAATGTCTGATCAGTGAGAGACCATCAGTGTTTCCACACCAAGATGTGATAATTTCAGTGAAAAGCAAAGTAATTATTATTTTAGAGGCCCACAAAGGTTTTTAAGGGATTTATCCACGGCCATTTAGATTAGTTAATGATAGAAGTAGGCTCAAACTGTACTTCCTGATTCCAAATCAGTCCCTAATCATAGGTATTCACCTTATTTATTTGACACGCTATGCTGTATTTCATGATATCTGACATGATAAGAGATCTAAGGTCTTTTCCAGTCTAACACTGTAAAACTCCAGGATCAAGTATCCACCATCTAAAGGCCCCAGTTGTGTGGATAGCACAAATAGGCAAGACCTTCAACCCACAAATGTGGGCCCATAAGTACCACAATCTGTTGCCTATGTGGCCTCCATGGAAGATTGTCTTTATCAGCTAATATAAGTTTGGAGTTGTTTAGTGAGAGCATTAGGCTAGGAAGCTAGTTTTATGTCTTTAATTCTGCTGGCCCATATCCAGTTACAAAGAGAAACTAGCTTCTCGCTAACAAATGGAAGTCATAGTCAGGATAGGGGACAGGGACATGAGCGTTGAGACTACCTAAGTGGAGGAGGGGCTGAGAAGGCACAGTTCAGCATACTCTCTGTCTTGCCATGGAGAATGAGAGCTGAGAATTATGAGGGCTCAATATTCATCTTGGGGTGGGCCATCAACCCACTTTTTGGCCAGAAGGTCAGTCTATGACAGGTACCTAATCCCAATGCCTTCTCTGAAAGGGAACAGAAAAGAATCAAAGGAAGAAAAGCCTAAGAATTAAAGAGGAATTTCCTCAGCCTAGAGGTGGAAAGAATAGTACCTATGAGCAAGTTAAGTTTAAAATCAAATACCTCATGAATGTTGTTCTGCTCTGTATACGTGTTAGTGTCCCCCCTTGTTTTAGTTCACAGGAGAGTTCCTTTTGAATGTTGCAGCCTGACTCTGCTTAACTGAAGGGCATAAGAAAAGAAAATTTTGTATTTCTTGTGCTTGGGCCAAAATTTTAAGTGGAAGAGGTAAATCTCTGGGGATAGATGTGGTTGTGGTAACAACACTCAAAGGAGAGAAAATGGCAGGAGAGAAAAGAAAGTTCAGAGAAACAGATCAGATAGAAGTTTTCAGTTGCACCTTCTTCCCCACTAGAGAGAAAATAACTGAAGCTCTTACTTGCTCAGACCCTGGAGGTTGTGCCTGGGGAGAGGAGAAGAGCTCAGTGTTGCAGATGACGGACAAGCTCGCACGTCAGTGCTGCAGCACGAGCCCTGAAACCTTGGGCGCTCCAGCAGCAGTGGTTCAGGGAGACGCTTTAATGTCAGTTACATTTACTGTCATTGCTCTGTACTCTCAGCCAGATGCATTTCATGGCAAGAACTTTAGAAATTAGTTTTATAGGGAAAATGTTTAGAAGAAAAAGAACAAAGATCCTCAATGGACTTCCTTTGAAGGCAATCAGTGGCAAAAACACTCTTTTCAACATGCTTCCCCCTCAGAGATTTCTTACACAAACACTGGGCCCTACTGAGAATGTGCAATAGAAGACATGGCCCTGCATTTTAATAATTTACAGTCTGGTTGGGACATATATGATATACCACAAGAAAAGGTACAGGGGGAAATATGGAGGCAAAGGGGAAAACAAATGACAAAATATTTGGCAAATATTTCCCTAATTTGAGCTTTGGAGAAAATCAAAAGTGGCTGCCTTTCAGGGTCCACTCAGGCCACCATAACAAAGGACCACAGACTGGGTGACTTAAACAACAAAACTTTGTTTTCTCTCAATTCTGGGAGCTAGAAGTCTAAGATCACAGTGTCAACAGAGTTAGTGTCTTCTGAGATCTCTCTAGTTGGCTTTTAGATGACCATCTTCTCCCCCTGGTCTTCACATGGTCTTCCCTCTCTGTGTATCTGTTTCCTAATTTCCTTTTCTTATAGGGACGTCAGTCATATCGGATTAGGGCTCCACCCTCACAACCCCATGTTAACTTAATTACCACTTTAAAGATCCATCTCCAAATACAACCACATTCTGAGGTACTAGGAGTTAGGCCTTCAACATATGGATTTTTGGGAGACATAATCGGCCCATAACAAGGGGTTTTCAGAGGAGGAACAATCACAATGATGTGAAAAGGTATATAAATCTAGAAGTAAGGCTGCTGTGCTGTCTGCAGATGTGTGTTACTATGGAAAGAAGCGCAGTGGGTAGAGAAATTGCCATGAATCAGAGTGGTTTGAAGAAGGCTTTACTGAAGAGGTGGGAATCGAGCTAGCCAGAAAGGAACGTAGGACTTAGATGAGGGAAGAGTGAAGGAGGAGGGAGGAGAGGGCATTCTAGTTGAAGGAGTAGCATGGAAGATGCTTCACGTGGCTCTAAGATGTGCTCAGAGGATGTTGATTAGACCATCTTATGAGACCAGAGCATTCATTTTGTGGGAGAGGAAGAGAAGAGCTTGAGAAAGCAAGCTGGAACTGGAGTGTGGAGGGCTGGGATGCAGATAGACTTTCTCTCGCTGAAGGCTTTTCAACTGGGTGGTAAAGTGATAACAGTAATAACGTATGTGTATAGACCCTTATAATTAGTAAGAGTGTTCATAAATATTATCTCATTTCCTTTGCACAAACATTTAACAAAATCAGCAAGGCATCATTATAAGCAATTCTATAAATGAGGAGATTGAGGTGGAGAGAGTTTAAATTTCTTGACCAGCAGATGTGAGGGCTACAATCAGAACGTGCTGCAGGCAAACTAATCTGACAGGCTGTGAAGAATGCTTTGCAAAGTAAAGAGGCGGAGGCAGGGAGCTATTAGAAATTAGAACAGGAGTGAAGTGATGAAAGCCTGAATTAGGGGAGTGGTACTAAAACTGGAAAAATTTAAACAGACATACTATGTTGGTTTTGATTAATAAACATGGTAAAAATAAAGATGCTATGAAATAAGCAAAAATACCCCTGGGAAGAGTAACACATTTGGTTGTCATTAGACTTCTGTGTCTCAGCATGAATTAATTTATCAGATTCTTTCTTCCCTGACTTTGGTAAGTAGGAACAGGGAGAACTTAAATGTAGCTGTATTCCCACATATCTCTTACAAGCACTTAATATATTACACTATCATTATGTATTTGGAAACCTGTCTCTCCCAGTAGCTGTGCGCTCCTCCAGGAAAGTGACAGTATTTTATTCCTCACTGTATGCCCAATCCCTACTGAAATTCTTCATTAGCTAGAAGGTCAATACATACCTTCTGAATGAATGAACGAGAGTGAGCCGGTGGGACACCAACACAGTGGAGGGGAAAGAGCAGAACAAGCAGAGATGAAGGACCTTGGGGACAAGAAGCAGTAACTTTACAGGTGTCCCCAGGACAGTTTCATATGCAGCCAGGTAAACCCAACCTAAAACAGATCTCTGTAAGGCCAAAAGTCTTAAAGTGAGTGGTTTTGATGACCTGGTCAGTGCAGGCCTTTTCCCGCATATGGGCTTTATTATACAGCATTGCTGGGGAAATGGCACACGTAATGGGAAATAACTTATTACATAGAATAAGTTTCTAGGCAGAAACCAGAGGTTTCTCGTCCGTGGCCTCACCCTATTAGTGCTCCAGCGCCCTTTCCCGTAAGCTCCTGGATGGTCTCCTGTCCGCCCTCTGCTACCATCTCCACATGGCAGGGCCATCAGAATCCCTGTTGAATGAACAGTCTAGCTGTGAAAGAAAGATGGTGACATATGATGGAAGGACCCAAATACATCCGTGTGGCTCGTTCTCCTCTCAAGGAGCCTATCAAGAAGCCCAGGTGGGCTGGAATACTTGACCTATGTGCTTTTATTCCCCTGGTATATAACTGTAATCAGGGGCTCCTATAGCACTTTGTTTCAGAAAGTAGGTTCTGTGAAAACTACAAAGACAAGTAAGTATCAGACAGTCCCTGCCCTTCCAGGAATTTATTCTCTCCATAGCAAAAGCAATGTCTTCCTGATTGGTGTTGAATTTATCCTATGCCCTGTCTACACTGTGTAAATCCCATTCTCATGCATATAGCAAAAGTGCTAAGATTTCTAGAAGCTAAACAACACTTAATGATGGCTCCATGGGCTTTTCTGAGCCACCTGTTGTGGCATATACTTTACAACCATATCATCTGGTGTTCATTTATACACCTGCTTCCTGAAAATTCAGGGCCCCTGATATCTCGCCCACCCCTCATGACATCCTAGCTCACCTCCCCTTGCTTGAGCACATGCTTTGATTGTACAGGAAGTGGTATATAACCTTCGCCTTGCAAAGCAGTGAGTGAATGCTCTGGGAGGATGCAAGCATGATAGGGTGGAAGTCGCCCTTATTCTGCTCTTCTTTCAAGGCAAAGCCAGGACATCAGTCTGATGCCCTAGACCTCAGCCTCTAAGGTATTCTGTGGAACACAACAGAAGCAGTAAGTTGGCAAAGTGAAGTCTTGATAATTTAAAAATTGTTTGTATTGACCAGAACCTGGGACATGCACCCAATTAGCTCTCTTCCCACTGTAAATGTCAGGGAAATACAGATGGGACTTTTAGGGGATGAGGGCAGAAGTTTAGGGAATTTGATATTCAGTCTTGGAGGTCTGCAAAGCAGGATCTCTTCATCCTTAGAAGGCCTGAAGTCTGGGGGGTGAAAATCCCCACTGCCCGAGGAAACAACGCTAGTCATCAATACCCTTCCCACCTGCTAAGTTAAGTCAAGAGACAATCTCTAGCTGTTACATGACTGATAGAAAGTAGATAGGAATCAACTCATTTTATGAACCTGTAAATTTAGGATGTTTCTATTATGGGGCCACATTTTCTCCCCATTCTCTTGCTACAAGCAGGCACATCCTTGCATGCCAAGCTTTAAGCTGCTGGGACTTCAGACCACGGATGCTTTCTCCCTTTCTATTCAGATTGCATCCCAGTGCCCTCGTGCAGAGTTCATGCAAATCTGCAATGGCATGGTGTAGTGGAAACAGCATAAGCTTTGAGGTCAGACAGAGCTGGGCCAAATGCCAGATTTGAAAGCTACTTAAAAGCTCTGTAATTCTAGACGCAACAGCGACACTTGTGTAGCACTTAAAACATGCCAGGTACTATTCTATGTGTCCTACAGATATTAACTTATTTAATTCTCACCACTAATTCATGAGGTTGTGTACTATCATTATCCCCATTTTATAGATGGGGATACTGAGGTATGGAAAGATGAAGTAATTTGCCTCTAGCTAAGCTGCAGAATGAAGGTTTGAATTTATATAGTCTGGCTCGAGACTCGGTGTACCTAACCACTACCCTATACTGCCTCCCTACAAGGCAAGTTACATTACCTCCAGTCATTTCTTTAACAACCATTTCCTGAGTACCTTCTGTGTCGCAGCACTGCACAAGGTGCTGAAGAGGCAGTTAGGAATGATGTGACCCTGACCTTCGGGCACTGCAGGCTAGTTGGGGAGGCATCATAATACAGAGTGCCGGGTTGGAGGTGCTAGGAGAACAGAGCAGGCCCATCATGAGAGAGGGGTCCTGGAGGATGTGATCCCCAAGTCTCAGGAAACTACTGGAAGGCAGACCATTGGGCCACAGGCAGGATAAAAGGCTAGGGAAGTATGTACATATCTAAACTCTATGTTGTACACCTGAAACTATATAATATTGTACGTCAACTGTAATTGAAAACTAAAAAATATTTTTAAAAAAGGGTACGGAAGGGTGCTCTAGGTGGCAGAAGTCGTGAGTGCAAAAACAGAGGTGTGACAGTTCATGTGCGGAATAGGAAGCAAGTAGCTGTAGCTAGAACACAGCATGGGAGTGGGACAGTTCCAAGGGCTGAGGCTGGTGAGCCAAGCTAAGTCAGATCTCCAAGGATCTTTTTACCATACTGAGCTGAAGTTGAACAGCATTTTAGAAAGGAAGTAATGACCAAATATGGAAGCATAAAACTGAGAGCAAGGAGTCCGTTTTGGAGGTAACTCAGTGGGCCCGCACGACGGCAGAGCAGTGAGGATGGAGAAGGGGCCGAGTCAAAGGTGTTTGGGAGGCAGAATCTACAGGACCGGGGAGGACTGGGGCGGGGTGAATGTAAAAATAAAGGAGAAGAGAGGGAGCCAGCGTGACTCCCTGGTTCTTGTCCAGGAAGTAGGAGATGGCGCTGTTCAATCAAATAAGTACGGGAGGCATAGCACTGAGTTTGGGTCCCTCTGAGTTCAGGTGCCTGTGAGACATCCAAGGAGAGCTACTTTAACTGGATCTGCAGGTGTTAGGGGAAGAGGTCTGAGTCATAGGGCTAGGTCTGGAAGTTACCAGCATATAGGTGCGTGGAAGCCCCAGAGGTGACAAGAAGACCAGGGGAGTGTGGAGGGAAAGATGAAAGTGAGCTGAAGACGGAACCTAGGGCAGCGCCAATATTCACGGGGCATACCCATGAAGAATAACCAATGACAGGGACCAGGAAGGAGAAAACCCTGGAGGAGAGGGTGTCACACGCTAAGGGCAGAGTTTTAAGAATGAGGACAGGTCACAGAGCCAAGGGATGGGCCTACTTCTACTTGGCTAACTCCCCACCAAGACTGACCTGAGAACGGGCTGTGTGCCTGATTCATCTCTGTTTTCCCAAAACAGCCTTTAATATAAGAGGGAATAAAGAAATTATAAAAACCAACATTTACTGAGTGTATACATGTGCCAAGCACCAAACACTTTGTGTGAATAATCTCATTTAATCCTTACAACCACGCTATAGGTACATGCTCCTCTTTTTTTATGGAATATTATTCAGCCTTAGAAAAAGGACATTCTGCAATATGAGACAACGTGGATGAATCTGGAGAACATTACGCTAAATGAGATAAGCCAGTCATGGAAGGACAGCTACTGCATGATTCCACTTACATGAGGTCTCTAAAATTGCCAAATTCATAGACTCAAAGAGTGGAATGGTGGTTGCCAGGGGCTGGGGGGTGGTGAAATGGGAGTTGCTAATCAACAGGCCTAATTTCAGTGAAGCAAGACGAGTAAGTTCTAGAGATCTGCTGTGTAACATTGTGCCTGTAGTTAACATTACTGTATTGTGTGGGCACTTTAGAATGTGTTGAGGGGGTGGATTTCAAGTTCAATGTTCCTACCACAATCAAAAAACAAAAAAGTATGTGGTCTTCTTATCTGCGTCTTTGGATGAGAAGAGTGAGGCGCGGAGAAGTGAAGCAGCATGTTCAAATCCACACAACTATTAAGTAGTGGGGCTTGATGTCAAGCTCAGGCAGACCCCAGCATCTTTGCTTTTAACCCCACATGATACCGCCCTTCAACAAATAAAAGCTAACAGCTGAATTGTTTGCTCCTCCCAGAGACATCTGGATGTTAATTGGGAAAAAAACATCTTTAAGCCTGTATGATGCCTATCTCACAGGATAATAAACATCACTCTTAGAACTGAAAGGAAAGAATGCCGGTGAGGTATGCCTGAAAGCCTCTCAGATGAGTGGCACTGTGCAGTAAGACCCTAATCTGCCTTAATGAGTGGGGGAAACTAATGCCACTGGGACCTATCCATGCTTGGCCCAGAACCCAGTTTGCTGGTAGCGTGAATCTTCTGCTCCAGGGAGGATTTTGGTCTGAGCTGAGAGCTGGAGGGGACATGCGAAGTGACAGGGGTAATACAGTAGGTGCCATTTCCTGGTGTGCTCTTCGAGCTCACGTTGGCTAGGAAGTGCCTCCTTCTGTTCTGCGTTACATGGTGAGGCGCACAACTCTCTCAGCCCACTGACAGCCTAGCAGAGCAGAGCCCACTCACAGTGAAAGGGTGTCGTCTCATTTCAGTTTCCCATGGCCCAGACCTAGTAGAGCCCTACCTTGCGGGGCCGGTCTCAATCGGATAATAGATCAGAGCACAAAGTGAACCCTTTACGTTACCCTAGAGCAATGCTGTCCAATAGACAATATAGAAATAGAATGCAAAGCCATATGTACTCTAAAATTTTCTAGTAGTCATGTCAAAAAACCCAGAGAGAAACAGGTATTAAATTAATTTTAATATATTTTATTTAACTCTAAATATACAGAATATTATTCAATATTTATAGTCAAATATTATTTCAATATAAAAAGTTAACAACATATTTTACCTTTTTATTGGACCAAGTCTTCAAAATCTGGTGTGTATTTTATACTTAAGGTGCATCTCAATTGCCACATTTCAAGTGCACAAGTACCACATATGGCTTAGTGGCTAGCGTAGCTCTAGAGCCTGGTAAGTCTGAGGGGCTAGGACAGCACGGATGGTCAGGACCTTTCACACAGTCAGGCAGTGGAATGGGACAGACCCCACACAGTCAGAGATGTGGGGGAGAAAGGGATCCACCAGCTGGTACCCTGAGGCCACGTGGAATCAGCCTATGAGTGTGCAAGGGAAAGACTTCCCTACACATAAGAAAACTCAGTCTATTGCTTTATGTTTTATTTTTATATTTTCTGTTGTACTGCTCACCTAATGCCCATTTTAACCTTGTTTTGCCAAGAACCTCATCATCCACAAATAGTTATTGAGAGTACAGTGTACTTGACACTGTGCTAGATATTGGATGTAATAATGCCTTACGTATGTAAATGCACTGCAGATCACAAATCCCTTCACACACAAACCAAAGGGATATGTGTATTCATTATCTGTTGCTATGTAACAAATTGCCACAAACCTAGCAGCTTAAAACAACAGATATTTATTACCTCATAAAGTCTGTGGTCCGGAGTCTAGAGACAGCTTAGCTGGAACCGCTGCTTATAGTCTTCGAAGGCCTTGGCCAGCGCTGGTTTTTCATCTGGACACTCAACTGGGAAGGGATGTGCCTCCCCATTCATGTGGCTATTGGTAGCATTCAGTTTCTTGAGGTTGTAGAAATGAGAGTTTCTGTTTTTCACTGCTATTGATCAGAGACCACCCCCAGTTCCCTCTCATGAGGCCTTCCCCACAGGCAGTTCACAACATGGCAGCGTGCTTCCTCAAGGCCAGCTGGAGGGAGTTTTACATAATTTAACATAATCATGGAAGTGACAGCCCATCATGTTGGTCATATTCTACTGGTTAGAAGCAAATCACAGGTCCCACCTACACTCAAGGGCTGGTGGTAACACAAAAACATGAATCATGGGGGCCACCTCAAGGCCTGTCCACCTCAGTGGTATTACACTCTTCAACACAGGTGGGCAGTGAGGGTGAGGGAGAATGGCTGGTGATAGTCACCCACCTTATAGGGGACTAAGGTTTATGTGTTTTGATTCCATGGCCAGTGTTTCTTCCATCATAAAGGGACAGTGAGACATAGATCCCACCCAAGACAGCTTGCTAAAATATTTGGGATGGGAAGCTAGAAATAAGACCACCAAGAACTCTGCTGTGCCCCCACACAGACAAGAGGCTTGGCCCTGGGAATAGGTTGTCAGGAACTTCCACTGTGTTCTTGATGTGTCTCAGCCAGACACCAGAGATGAGATGTGGGACTTTGGCCTAGAGAGAAGAAACTGTGGGCTCATGTCCAGGAGTAAACTTCCTATTTTAAGAAATCCTATCCAGCCAAAAATCTCATCCACAATTTTTTCTAGGTGACTTTAGACCAGGAATCTCTAACCCCCAATTTCCTCCTTCCTCCATCAGAAGTTTGACTATAAGACACTGAGGTCCAAAGCCACTTAGTCTGCCAGATGCCACAGAAATTTGCCTAAAGAGTCACTCTCTAATATGAGGCTCACATTTCAATAACTTTTAAGATCATTCTAGGATCGCTAAGGGCAGTGCCTGGACAATTGGATCTCTCATTGCCTCCCCTATCCCACCCCTGACACCCAGAATCAAGGTCAAATCTGAAGACCTTTGATTAGATCAACTTAATTGTCTTTCTGGCTCGAGCGGGGACAGTAACCCACCAGCTGGGCCACAGTGGAGAGGAGGAAATTTGCATGAATAGATAGGATTGAAGTCTTCGTGTACACTTATGCAAAATCAAAGGAGTTATAAAACACTCCCTATTTTCAAAATGTATTCACTATGCTTTTAGGAATGAAATATGCACATTGCAAATGACAAATATAAGACAATATAAGCCACCCCATAATAATTATTAAAATTAATCAGTAATTAAATTTGTATGATTAAGTTATAAGGTACAATACAGGGTAAATAAATGCTTTAGCGTTGCACAGATGGAAGAGCCCATTGTGAACCAGAATCTGGTAACTTGAGCTAGGCTTAGAAAGAGACCTAGGTATAGAGCAGTGGTTCTCAAATGGGGACAATTTTGTTCACTAGGAAACATTTGGCAATACCTAAAGATAGTTTTAATTGTCACAACCCGAGGGGGTGGGGAGGCTGGGGTTATGGAGTGGGTGCAACAAGCATAAAGGCCAGGGATGCTGTTATACATCCCATAATGCACATGACAGTCCCCCACACCAACCCAGAATTATCTGGTCCAAAAGGTCAACAGTGCTGAATGCGGAAAAACTCTGGTCTAGAGTGAGCTGAGAAGAAGCCTTTTAACAAAGGTTGTTGTGTGAGGGTGTAGGGAGGGGGAAGGATGTAGAAGGGAAGCAAATGGAGAGACAATAGAGACACCAGGCCACCACCCCACATTCTGATCTAGAGGGTTCATTCCACCAATTAATGACAACCAATCTTCTGACATATAAATTGCCAGCAACAACAAATTTAAGAATTCCAAAGTTAGAATCTTAAAACACTACCACTGAAAGGATGCTAAGAGATCTAGTCCAATCCCCTTGTGTTACAGATGTGGAAGCTGAGCCCTAAAGAAAGGTGATTGATTGCCCAAACCACACAGGTTTTGAATAGCAGAACTGCTCTGGAGCCCAGGCCCCTAACTCACAAGCTAGTCCTCTTTCTCCTGTTTTATTTCTGTTGTCTAATAATCCAGTAACTTTTTGAACATTTTGTATCCCAGGTGGTTCCTACTGAGTTAAAAACTGTTCTGTAGCTCCGAGGTTTGCACAGTTTTTCTGTAAAGGAAAAAGAGGAAATATTTTAGGTTTTGTAGGCCATGCAATTTCTGTCCCAAATACTCTGCTGTTGTGGTGTGAAAGCAGCCCTAGACAATACAGAAATGAATGAGTGTAGCCGTGTTCCAATAAAATTTATTTATGGACATTAAATTTAAATTTCATGTGATTTTCATGTGTCACAGAACATTGTTCTTTTATTTCTTTAATCCCTCTATCCTGCCTCTTTCATCTTTTATAGTTATAAATCCCATTTGGGAGTAAGGGTAGAGCCCTACATTCTAGCATGGAAAAACTTTCAAAACCTACTGAAAATAAATTGCAAACAATACATACAATAAAATTCTGGTTTTGTTCAATGTAAAGCAAGTTTTCTATTTCTATATGTACGCATAGATGTACATATAACAAAATAGAGGAAAATCTAGAAGAATATTCATAAACAATAACAGCAATTACTTGGGGGAGGTGAGGAAAATGGGTTAAGGGAGACCTTGCAGTGTTGACATTTTTTGAGAATATACTGTTTCCCTGAAAATAAGACCGGGTCTTATATTAATTTTTGTTCCAAAAGACGCATTAGGGCTTATGTTCAGGGGATGTCCTGAAAAACCATGCTAGGGCTTATTTTCCTGTTAGGTCTTATTTATGTGTTAGTCTTGTAACTTCATAAAGTTTTAAATTCAAAAAGGGTTAATTTGTATCCTATACTCTTTTGATCCATACCCCTCACCACCCCTCTCCCAACCTTTACTCCCGCCCCCTCACCTCCGCCCCCCAAATCCACCTCTTCTTGGGGTCTTCTCTGAGGGAACTGAGGAATCTTCCATAGGCAGAGAAATCCAGGAGCGGGCTCAGCCGGCACACGCCCCAGGCCTTGAGGGTTTCTAGTCATTTTATTTGGAGAGGGGAAGGGAGAGGCTGCCCTTTCTTTTAAAACAAAACAAAACCAAAAACAACCGCTCTTTCTGCCAGAGTACTGGTGGTCTGGGGTCCTTAGAAGATCTGACTTTGGAAATAAGAGGGAGACAGAAACGTGACGCTGAGGCCTGTTCCCTGGTGTCTGGGTCGCGGCCGCGAAACCTCCGGCACATGTGGTTTCAATCACTGACCCTGGCGCCTTCCGCCCTGCGCAGCAGCCCAGCAGCTGGAGCGCCCAACTGAATTCTTTGTTTGTGAGGAGCTGACCCAGCGGGGGTGGCCGCCCTCGGGAGCCGGGAGACGGTTCCCCTTTGGATCCAATTCCGGAAGTCGCAGGACAGCCCCAGGCGAGAGGCTGCAGGCTGCAGGCAGTTTGCTGCGGGGACGGGGTGATTGGGGCCGCTCAGCATCTCTGGGGAGAGCAACCCTGAGACCTCCTGGCCAGCCCTGGCCAAAGCAAATAGCGCGCACATGTCCCCAGCGCAGCCTCTGGTGACACTGTTTATTCTTAGGAGAAGGCCCTCTTCCCTCTGGGACCCCACCGGCTCCACCAGCCTTTTCTCCTCCTTCACTCCCTCCCCGCCTTCCTCCTCCTGAAAGGGTTTCCTCTGAATTTGATATCCCTTTCTGAACTTTAAAAAAAAGGGTCTGCAAGTAAAATTCAACATTCCAATGCAGAAGGTTGTTTTGGTTTTCCAGAAAAGATGGGTTACATGAAAACGTCTGTGGTGGCCAAGGAACGGGGCATGCTTTGGAGGTTTACTTTCCCAGTTTGGAATGAGGACAAACATTTCAGTCTGTGTTGGCAGTGTTAAACATTTGAAACTAAAGGCTGTTAGCCAGCCCATAAGACTCCATTTATGGCACGTTATTTGTTAAAGTTATACTTTGGGCCCACATTTCAGAAGGTGTTCCTTTAAAATAATAATCCAGGTTCCAGCCATGAAATGTTACACTGAAAATAAAAACCTCAGGGCAATCATCTTACTTCAAACACCCCAATACCCAGCTGGCACTCCTGAAAAATATCTATGATAGGCACATTTTTTTCACTGTTCTTCATTCTTGGGATGTTAACTGTCAGTCCTTAGCCTTGGCTACACATACATATAGTTTCTAGATTCTATACAATTGCCATTTTCACAGAAATACTTTACTTTTGAGAATATCAGCACAAACCCTGCAAAGATGTTGGGTAACTTTCTCGGGTATTTTGTTGTTCTCAAGGTGAATAAGGAAAAAGTAAATTTTCATAGGATGAAAAACAGTTAACTTGTTTATTGTTACTCCTGCATTTATTGCAACTGGCCTCCACGTAACCAAGCCCTCCCCTGGCAGTTCATGTCACACTGCTAACAGAGGTCTCTTGCTAGAGTGTAAATTTGAACATGAAACACCCCTGCTTAAAAAGTCCCTTGGTTCCCCACTGTCTATGTGTCGCGTCCAGCGCAACACGGCCAGTGAGGGTGCGAGAAGGGGCGGCTTTGGCTTAAGTTTTAAGAAAGAAACAAACAGACTTAATGAAGTTTAAATCTCAGAAGGCCAGGGGGTCTCCACTCATGAAAGACTGGAGCCCAGATTTGAGCTGACTGGAGGTTTTTATTGATAAGTATACAAGGGAGTAGTAGTGTTTTTCTGGCACAATCTGTGGGACTCATTTATCACGTTATAGAAACAACCCAAACCAATTATGTTGACCTTCAAACAGCCGAAGCAGAAAGTCCTTGAGGTGAAGTATGCAGCTCCTTTAAAGGACATATATCACGTGTCGAAATTGCTTCACAGAGCCGAGCAGAGAGAGCTTACTTAATCTTATCACTCTCAAGACTTTTCTCCCAATTAGGTGAGAGGGGAAAGTCAGAGCCAGCAGCGGCTTTTCCCAGGCAGCGGGAAGGGGAGACAGGCCCCTTCCCAAATATTTCTAAGGCAGCTCATGGGAGTCTACGCGGGGTTCCGCCTGGCCTGAGTTGTCCCCCGTGGGGAATCTTACTCGTCATTGGCTGCAAACCCTCTTTTGGAGACTAAATAGAGAGAAATATACAGTCCCAGAGATGCACAGTCTCACAGACTCTTCTTTCCTTAAGGAAAGACACGGGGGCGGGGGGTGGGGGGGGGGACAATCACCTAGGCTGTTGTGTGACAGCATCTATGCATCGAGGATAAACTCTAATCTCCTTAGTATGTCATGCACACTTCTCCTATCTAGCCCTATCTGACTTTCCCAGCTCATTTCCAGTCATTAGGTCCTGTCAATTTTATACTAAAGTCACTAGAAATTTCTCATCTTTCCCTGAATATATCTCCAGGTCATCCCCAACAACTCTGGAATTCCTTAGTGGACAATACTAATCTAAGAGTACAGAGAAATAGGAAACGTTGGGGTAACTGTTATTTAGAAAATGGCCTTCTCCACATTGACCCTCCAACAACTTTTCCTATTCCACATATAAGCAGAAATACATAGTATTTGTCTTTGACATTTCCCCAAAGTAATCATTCATTTACTGAGTCCCTTACTAAGGGATGCTGCCCTCTCACCAGCCCAGCTGTGTGTCCTGGCTGGTACTGCATCAGCTCTGGAGGAAGATCTAAATCTCATCTGTCTTCGTTGTGCTCTATAAAGGTGCTATTTGTGCTGTCAGAGGCCCTGCCTCAGCACCTGGCGTCAGTTCTGCTCCTTTCTTAGGTTTCTAACATGTATGTCCCTTCCCCCTAGGATTTTTACTTTCTTTCCACCTTTGTACTCCTTATAATAACAGTTGAAGTGTATTTCAGACTATGTGCTCTAAAACAAAAGTTGCTGTGTTTAATCCTTACAGTAGCCCTGTGAAATGGGGGTGCATTTTACAGCTAATAAAATTAGGTTTAGAAAAGTTAAGGATTTTACTTAAGGCCATATAGTAAATTGCAGAATCAGAACTGCAGTCTGACCCAAGCCTACTCAGGTGACCACTCTCCACACTGGTTTTAAACCTACTGTTCTAAGAGTTTGGAGGAGGTAAGATTTGGGCTTATTTTGTTGGTATTTTCTATGTGTTTGTTTTGTTTTGCCCCTAATCTTAAATACATAAAATTAAACTAAGAGGAGATAAGAATTCCCACCAAGACTCAAAATATTATTTTCCATATTTATATTCTAACCTCTGTGGTTACCAGGAAATGTTTTTAATGGAACAGATGGAGCAAGTGAAATTTCTATACCGTTTATATTTGAGGGAGGAGAACAAAGAACTAAAACTAAATGGTCATACTATTCTCAGGGAAGAAAAAAGATCATTTATATCCTATTTTGGAATGATGTACAGTCAGCCCTCTGTATTTGGGGGTTCTGCATCTGCAGATTCAAACACCTCCGGATAGAAAATATTGGGGAAAATTGTTACATTGTTGATGCGTTGGGTCTGTCCTGAACATATACAGACTTTTTTTCTAGTCCTTATTCCTTAAACAATACAATACAACAACTATTTACATAGTATTTACATTGTATAAGGTATTGGAAGCAATCTAGAGATGATTGAAAGTATATGGATATGTGTAGGTTGTATGCAAATAAATACTATACCATTTTACGCAAGGGACTTGAGTGTCCTCAGATGTTACTATTCGAGGGGGTTCCTGGAATTGATCCCCCTCGGATACTGAGAGATGACTGTACAGTATATTATCTTTAAAATCCATCTGGGGAAGTAAAACAAAGATTATGTAGGTCTTAGCACATTTTTCTGCTGTGCGTAAATATATGCGCATGTGTCCCATGATGGTGTTAGGAAGCGACTTTCAGCCAAGGTTTAGATTTATGAACTATTTTCTGAACCTGAATTATTTTTTTTTCCCCAACCATTTTCAAAATTCTGCTCTACACTTTCCTACATGGTACAGGACACAGGAATGATGCTGGTCACAATGGGAAGAGACCACCTGCCATGGAAAGTAGGCTTCTTTCCGTCTGGGTGAGAGGGGATTTCAACTTGTGTAAGAGGAAGGCTGCTGAGAGTGTTCTCCCTCTTTACCGGTGTAGACATCACCCTGCTGGTACCATTTTTCTTCTTAATTCACATTTCTCCAATTGTTCTTCCTTTTTAACTTTGCCAAGCCTTTCCAGGGTAGAGCAAAGCTCCTGAGCCTTGATGCCCTGACACCACTTCCCAGTACAGCTCAGGTTGTTCTAAGAGGCCCTGGGGGCTGTGAGTAGGAAGGTGGGAGCTGACCTTTGTCCTGGCCTCCTTGGACATGTGCATCCCTTGGCGTCCCCTGGTCAGGCCCCGAGTTTCATCTGAGGGATGAAAACCATGGAGTGATCCCCACCCCCGCCCCTAACTTTCTTTACCTCCTTTTCCCTTTAAGATGTTTCCTTTCTCACCATCTACATTCCTATAAAGGGAGGATTCCACTCAATCCTGTTTTAACATGTTCTTTTCTCAGTGTGGGCAGCATTCTCTGTGTGGCTTAGTGGTTTTGAATGCTAAACAGAGCAGGAGATGAAATTCAATCCTTAGCTCTCTAAATTGTATTTATTTCTCTAGCATTTCAGGCCTGGAGCTTCCAAGGGAAAGATGTGGGTTTGGTAGAAAGGAAGAGTAAGAGGATTAGATGTGAAAGTAACACACAGTTTCTGGAAAAAAAACAGTGCCCCCGGAGTCATAAGACATGGGTTCTAGTCCCAACTTTGCCACTAACTTGCACCCATGTGACCTAACACTCAGTTGCCTGATTTACAAGGTAACGTGGCTATAAATGAGAAGCAGTACTGAACAACAGTTAAGACCACAAACTCCAAACAACAAACTTATTGTTCAAATACTGGCTGTGCCATTTACTGGTTGTACTCGTATTTCCCTGAGCAGTTTATCTGATTTCTTCAAATCTCAGTTTCATCATCTATAAGATGGGAACAAAAATTGTACCTATTTTATAGAGTGGTTGTAAGGATTAAATAAGATAATGTTCATAAAGTTCTTAGCAAGTGCTCAATAAAATTAGCTATTAGCATAGAAATTCCCCAAGGTTCTTCTTACCTCTATACATTTTATGACTCAATTTGAAAAAGGTCATTAATGATTAAAATTCAATTATTTTTCACTAAATTGCAGTTATTTTTCTTTTTTATAGCTGTTTCCTTTTTTCCTGGTTTGCTGACTTTTTTTTTTTAATCGTAAATGGATGTTAAATTTGTTAAATTCTTCATCTCCTGAAATGATATTGCTTTTCTTCTTTGCTATAACTATAGACAATTAAAATGGTAGATTTTTTAATGTTAAACCAACTTTACATTCTGAGGATAAAACCCACTAGGTTTGATGTATTATTTTTTGTATTTATTGCTTGATTTGATTTTGTTAAGGGATGATTGCACGTACGTTCTTGAGGGATATTGGTCTGTGATTCTCTCTCTCTCTCTCTCCAACACCCCCCCCCCTTGTGTGTATGTGTGTGTGTGTAGATATCATTATCTGGTTTTCAGGAGCCGAGTAATACTGGTAAAATATGTTAGGAAGTATTCCCTCCTTCTCTATTTTCTGCTATCATTTCTCCTCTCTAGGAAGACTTAGTTCTGATTTTTAAACTTGTCTGATTTTTAAATGTGGAAGAGACTGTCCCTCTCGATCCCCCTTCCCTGCTCACACAGTCTCATTTACTAATATGGAGAAGTCGTTATCCAAGAGGTGGAACAGTCAAAAATACAGTTCAAAGAAGATTTGAACAAGCAAAGAAAAAGTTTAAAAAGGAAGAGGAATTCCACTATAGTCTAAACAATATAACTATACGAGATATTAGGAAATCAAAGTATACTTGATGAAACTATTTGTTCATAGCTTGCTGTACTATTCCTTAATAACATTTATCAGATTTATAGATTTATTTATTTAATTATATTTAATTTATCCCAGTCAATATAATTCAATACTTATAATTATATTTCTTTTATTAACTGTGAGTCTTCTTCATAGTATTGTAAGCTTCATGAGGGAAGAGACTAGTTCTGTTTTTCTTTCTATTATCTTCATAAACCTGGTTCAATAGTAGAAAGCTGGTAAATATTTAATTAATGACTGCATTGATGATGAATAAATTAATTAATGCTTTCAGATGAGTTTCCCAGAGAATTTGCATGTCTCTCTGAACATTTAATTAGTTCAGCTTCCATTCATTGAAGGCCTACTTGGTGACAACTACTGTATAATTGAAAAATAGATACAAAAGCATTCCTGCATGGGGAACTTAATGTCTAATGAGAGAAAAGATGAGGAAATATATAGGCACAACAAAATGTGAAAACTATAGAAGTGTCCGTTCCTACTATGGGAAGACAGATAAAAGAAATTCATGCTGTTTAGGCAAAGCAACATATTTGGGCTGGTTCCTTGAAAGAGAGAGAAGGATTTTCCAGGCAGGGAAGATAAGGCAGTAAAGAGCATGAGCAACTCTCTGTGGGTTGTGAATCAGACTGTGTCTTTACCATATACAAACCCTCACCCCAGCACAGAGCTTAGTGGGTGCTCCATATGCTCAGTAATTGGTATGTTTAGGAAATACTCACTCCTGCTGTAGAAGGAGGGTGTGGGAAGCAAGGTGAGTGTGTACTGGGGAAAGTGGCCTAATACCACGTCCTGAAGAACCTTGAACGCTCACGAAGGACTTTGCACCGGACCCTGCAGGCCGTGATGAGACCACTAGAGGTTGTTACGCAGGACAGTGCTCTGCAAACTTTTCCACCAAAGTGCCCCTAAGGGCAGAGGAGCTTGCATGTTTGTCTCTGGGGACTTGGGAACATAGCCCAGAACAACCTGCCACAAGGGCATTTCTTTAAAGTCTTGTTTTAGCTTAAAAATGCATATGAATTTTGTATTCTACTCCATATATTATTTTAATACAGGGCATTGTTTTCAATTACTTATCATTTAATAAAATGATACTCAAAGAAAATACTGATTACCTGATTGTTCTATAGCTCTCCGTGGCCTTGTCACAGTGCCCATGACCCTCAGAGAGATGAGCATATCTTTTTGAGGAATACGAAATAAGGAGAATACCCATTTTGTTCACTGCTGTATCCCCAGTACCTCAAACAGCATCAGACACTTAGCAGGTGCTTGATAACTATTTATTAAATGAATGATTGATGGACATGGACTGACATGATAGGACCAGATATTCTAAAACGTGATATGGGCAGACTGCTGTTAGATTGTATAAGAGGTACCACGCAGAGGAGTGGGAATTTTGCACTTCAGGTCTCTGCTGCCAGATATATGCTAAACGAAATATATCCTTTTTTTGCTAAATGAAATATATCCTTTTTTGCTAAATGAAATGTATCCGTTTTTCAATTCACTTACCTTTGACAACTCAAGACACCAAAAGCTTGCAGATGTAAGAGGGGTTGTACGGCGGGGGAGCAAAAGTAAGACTCTGCCCACCTCTGAATTAATCTGAAAGAATGGTAAACCAGTCAGCAGGGGAACTTGCAGATAAAAACAGAGACTATTATTAAATTAAAACAATAACAACAAAAAATTTAGAGCTGTTCTTTAAGCTGTTTCTCTAAAAGCTCCCCTCTCCTAAATGTCGCCTCAGATGACTTATTCCTTCTCTGTTCCTCTTCTCCTTCCCTTGTAATCCAACCTTGAATCATCAATTCACTCCAACTCAAACATCTAGCACTCATTCCTGCCTCTGTCTTGGCAAAGCTCCCCTCCACCTATATCACCCGTCCCACCTACTGAAATGCTATGATTATTCAGATTGGAAGTCTTATTTCCTTCACTGATTTTCATCATCCACTGGTTGCCATCTCCTCTGAGCTCCTGTGGTTTCACAGGTTGTGCAGGTTTTGTGCTGTCTTTTAGTGATAGTGATTCTTTCATGTAACTTAGAACTATATTGGATGCTCCATGAGGGCATGAATCAGGACTCCTGTGTTAATCCTACTTTCATGTCTCCCACGGAATCGCTGTGTAACACTGAGACATCATATATGGTCAAGTTGTTAGTTCACTGGCGGATACAGGAGCTAGCAGTCCAAGAAATCTGCCTGCAGGTCCCATGCAGCTCCTCACAGGGCTTGCCACCAATTTCTCATGAACAAGAATCCTTAGATGTCTGCTAGAGTTCTGTAGAGTTCATGCCCCCAGAAAGGGGACACCCCTGGAGGCCGATGTGATATGCTCAGAAAAGAGGATTCTGGGACTGAAAACCACAGTAGCCTTTAAAGACCACAGAGACACTGAAAGATTTAAACAAATATTTTTCCTAGGAAGGCCTCAGTCTCTGATTTGGGTTTCCAAGTTGCAAACACAGCAAAAGAGAGGAGGGGAGAAGAAAGAGCTATGCTGGGCAGGACAGGGCTTTATTTACGTTGGGCATGGTGGCTTCATCACTGGGATTTCTTTACTTCTTTAATGAAAACTTTGATTCATTTTCCCCGAATCTGAGCCCAAAAAATTTAAATACAACATGCCTGGTGAATAGGGAGGGAGGGAGGGAGGGAAGGAGAGAAAAAAGGAAGGTATTAAACAATTTGCACACACTTTTTTCTCTATGGGTTTCATAGGTCAAAATTAGCAAAATGACTGACAATTTCCTCCTTGCAAGTGAGACTTGGTCTCACATTTTTCTGGTGCCCTTCTCTCAGGCAAGGTCCTGTGGAGAAGAGAAAATCTGGGAACAGAAGCTTCCTTTCTGCTTTTCTATCCTGCCGAGCAAAGGGTGTCCCAGCAGAAATGTTTTCCTGCAGGAGTGTGCCCACCCTGTCTCCAACATGAGCATCCTGATGACAAGGACAAGCAGTTCTGGTCTGGAGGACTGTCCTATCAGGCACAGGGTTAGCAACAGGAGCACAGTCTATGGATACGACAGTGCAAAGGTGACTATCTGTAGAACAGAGGAAGTGGGAGGATACAAAGCCATGGGTTAAGTTTTCAGTTGTTTTCAAAAATGGAGCAGAGAAAATGCCTAGTGTTTAAGACAATGTCTGCCCCTCCCCATACGTCCAACCATTTACTGGAATTTTAGGTGATGCGGTGTATTTCTGTTTCCTTTCCAAATCCCATTAAGATGAAAGTAAAGGAATAAACAAATGTAAATCCACAAGGACAAGAGAATGGAGAGGAGATAAAAGGTGAAAGAGAAATGCTGACACATGTTTAGATGAAGAGAAGCAGGTGGAGGAGAGACAATGACTTACCAAAGCACAGTGGCTTAAACTCCAGTGCTAATGGCGGGCAGGCCAGTTCAGGAAAAGGCTCAAACACTGGAAGCTACACAGGCACAACAAAAAGTTGAGTTCAGGCACGGGGAATCAGGAGGAAGTCTGTTTAAAAAGAGCAGTTAGATATCTATAGGTTTCTCCTTTCTGCACTCTCCACAGAGAAGCCCCAACTCTTCCCCAATCTCACAAGAGGAGGGGTTGGGAGAACCAGACTCAGAGACTCTGGCACCACAAAGAGCAGAGGGCCAAACTGTAAACGCAGGGATTCCCAAAGTCAGGGTCTGCAGGCCTCTTCTTTGAGGCTATTTGATTTGCTTCCTGAATAGGATGCCTCTGACCCCTTACCCATCCAGCTCAGAGATCATTAGCAATCTACCCACCTCCCACTGACAGAAAGGTGATTTAAAAATTCTTCTCTAGAGAAATAGAACAGCTTCAGATACACTGACATTTGAGAATCCCACGGTGAAAAAGCCTACAGAGAAATCCCCTGTACAGAAAACCCTGTTCTCTCACAGAACTTCCAAGCAGCTTTTTAGTATCTCTCTATCCAACATGAGATGTTTCAGAAAAGTAAGGGAATGACAAATAGAAACAGAGACTATGCAAGGCAGCTTATGACTAATATCCTCAGAGATACAAGGGACAAAATTGCAGAATGTTATGCAAAAGAAAGAGACAATGATAACAGCAATATTTATTGAACATTTACTATGTACCAGGCATGTATTAAAACTAACTTCATCTGTGTGATGTATTTTAATCCTCGTTTAATGCCCATGAGTTGGGTACCATTATTTTTTCCATGTCACAGATGAGAGAACTGAGGCACAGAGAGGATAAGGAACTTGCCAAAGGTTGTACAACTAGAAAGGAGTGCATACTACATGTATTTGAATCCCTGATTTTAATGACAAACATGTTGTGCCTCCCAAGAGATCTTTTGGAAAAAACTTTTGAAATAAATCAATCAAACAACATGATAAAAAGATAAGAAAATTAGGGGATCAATCCAGGAGGTCCAATATTTGACACATATGTGTGCAAAGCGAAAGACGAGAGTATGGAAGGAATTATTTTTAAATAGCCTAATAACATTCCTGACATTTAAATGAAATGAATTTTCAGATTAAATGACCTAACAATAAATGAATGGGGGAAAATAAAGACCTACACCAATAACTCATCATAGTAACATTTTACAATTCTAGGGATGAAGATAAAATACCCTAAAAACATCCAGAGAGAAACAAGAGGTAAATTACAAAAGACTGGAATTAAAAGTGGCATCAGACTTCCCAGTAGTAACTTTGGAAGCTAGGAATCAATGGAACAATGCCTTCTGAAATTTGAGTAAAAATTATATCCAACCTAAGATTATCTACCCAGTCAAACCATGAATCAAGTGTAGGCGCAGAATGCACATGACTGGTGACACAGTTACCTGTGGGAGGGAACCTGAGGCATAGGCTTGGGGGAGAGACTGACTTTTCACTGTATACCATTTTGTTTTGTTTGAATGTTTACCATATGCTTACAGTACATTATTCCAAAATGTTTTTAACGCTTTTGAAGAGATGCTAATCATTAACTAGAGTTGGGAACCACCCATCTTAAGTAATAAAACACTTGGGTGATTTCTTGTTCTTCACCACCCCTCTCTCATAAGCATGCAGTGCGCTAGGTCCCTAGGCAAAGAGGAAGGGAAGTCACCCAGAGCCTGCTTGCTGACTTCATGCTTTTGAAGTGTAAATGCAAAGATCATCTGGAAGAGAGTCAGTCCTCTGGGAAACCAAAGACTCATTACATGAGTGAATAGATGAATAAATGAACATGGCGCAACCACTTGAGTCATTTGGGTGTGGGTGAATGACAGGAAGAAAGTAAACTTAGAGGAAATTACTTGGCATTACAAAGCCTCCCTTGCTGAGACCTGTCATTTTCTGCAGAAATATATACTGCGTGTAGGAAGCCAAATGGCGATTCTGGGCCTATCCTTGCCACCGTAATGTGAGAAGCAGAATTCTGGATGAGCGATTTATCTGTGCACTATCATTACAGAGCATACAGATCAAGGTCCAGATTCTTAATTGCACTTATCTGTCTCTGGGAGAAGAGAAGCTCTGAGATGTGTCTTATGAAGCACAAGCTAAGCCTGATTACAGTTTTACTCACACACGTGATGTAAGAAGTGTATTAAAGCTCTTGCAGTCCTTAAGAACTTCTCTAATATTCTTGTTATTTTAAAACTCTTTTAAGAGATTCTTGTTAACTGTACGATATGATGCAAATGGTCATCTTTTCACGAACATATTAGTAAGAATATATTCCAGCACTTTACCCAAATGATAATAGGTCAGAAGCATCAACCTTTTGAAGAAAGACTGCTGCATTCTTTTTTTTAATTGAAGTTTATTGGGGTGATAATTGTTAGTAAAGTTACATAGATTTCAGGTGTAAATTATATCATCGATAAATCCCTTTCTATGTTCGCCACCCAGAGTCAGTTCCCCTTCCATCACCATATATTTGATCCCCCTTACCCTCATCTCCCACCCTCCTCCCCCCTTTCCTGCTGGTAACCACTAAACTATTGTCTGTGTCAATGAGTTTCTGTTTCTCATTTGTTTTTCTTTTTTTGTTGTTGTTTTTGGTTCATATACCACATATCAGTGAAATCATATGGTTCTCTGCTTTTTCTGTCTGACTTATTTCGCTCAGCATTATACTCTCAAGATCCATCCATGTTGTCACAAATGGTCCTATTTCATTTTTCCTTACCGCCGAATAGTATTCCATTGTGTATATATACCACAACTTTTTTTTTTTTAATTTTATTAAATTTATTGGGGTGACAATTGTTAGTAAAATTACATAGATTTCAGGTGTACAATTCTGTATTACATCATCTATAAATCCCATTGTGTGTTCACCACCCAGAGTCAGTTCTCCTTCCATCACTATATATTTGATCCCCCTCACCCTCATCTCCCACCCCCCACCCCCCTTACCCTCTGGCAACCACCAAACCACTGTCTGTGTCTATGAGTTTCTGTTTCTCATTTGTTTGTCTTGTTCTTTTGTTGCTTTTGGTTTATATACCACATATCAGTGAAATCACATGGTTCTCTGCTTTTTCTGTCTGACTTTTTTCGCTCAGCATTACACTCTCAAGATCCATCCATGTTGTCACAAATGTTCCTATATCATCTTTTCTTACCGCCGAATAGTATTCCATTGTGTATATATACCACAACTTCTTCATCCATTCATCTATTGAAGGACATTTTGGTTGTTTCCATGTCTTGGCCACCGTAAACAAAGCTGCAATGAACATTGGAGCACACGTGTCTTTATCTCTAAATGTTTTCAGATTTTTTGGGTAGATACCCAGGAGAGGGATTGCTGGGTCATATGGCAATTCTATTCGTAATTTTTTGAGGAACCTCCACACTGCCTTCCATAACGGCTGCACCAGTCTGCATTCCCACCAACAGTGTATGAGGGTTCCTTTTTCTCCGCAGCCTCTCCAACACTTGTTACTATTTGTCTTGTTGATGATAGCCATTCTGACTGGGGTGAGGTGATATCTCATTGTGGTTTTGATTTGCATTTCTCTGATGATTAGTGATGTTGAGCATTTTTTCATATGTTTATTTGCCATTTGTATGTCCTCTTTGGAGAAATGTCTCTTCAAGTCCTCTGCCCATTTTTCAATTGGGTTGTTTTTTTTTGTTGTTGTTGAGTTGCATGAGTTCCTTGTATATTCTGGATACTAGCCCCTTATCGGAGGCACTGTTTGCAAAAGTCTTCTCCCATTCAGTTGGTGGCCTCTTTATTTTGTCAATGGTTTCTTTTGCTGTGCAGAAGCTTTTAAGTTTCATATAGTCCCATTTGTTTATTTTAGCTTTTACTTCCATTGCCTTTGGAGTCAAGTTCATAAAATGCTCTTTGAACCCAAGGTCCATAAGTTTAGTACCTATGTTTTCTTCTATGCAGTTTATTGTGTCAGGTCTTATGCTTAAGTCTTTGATCCATTTTGAATTAACTTTGGTACATGGTGACAAATAGCAGTCCAGTTTCATTCTTTTGCACGTGGCTATCCAATTCTCCCAGCACCATTTATTGAAGAGGCTGTCTTTGCTCCATTGTATGTTTTTAGCTTCTTTGTCAAAAATTATCTGTCCATATTTATGTGGTTTTATTTCTGGGTTCTCAATTCTATTCCATTGGTCTATGTGTCTGTTTTTCTGCCAATACCATGCTGTTTTGATTATTGTGGCCCTGTAGTACAAGCCAAAGTCAGGAAGTGTGATACCTCCATTATAGTTCTTTTCTCTTAAGATTGCTTTGGCTATTCGGGGTCTTTTGTGGTTCCAAACAAATCTGATGATTTTTTGTTCTGTTTCTTTAAAAAAGGCCATTGGGAATTTGATGGGGATTGCGTTAAATGCGTATATTGCTTTGGGTCATATGGCCATTTTAACTATGTTGATTCTTCCAATCCATGAGCACGGAATGACTTTCCATTTCTTTGTGTCTTCTTCAATTTCTTTTAAAAATGTCTTATAGTTTTCAGCATATAGGTCTTTCACATCCTTGGTTAAGTTTATTCCTAGGTATTTTATTCTTTTTGCTGCAATTGCAAAAGGAATTTTTTTTTAATTTCTTTTTCTGAGATTTCATTGTTATTATATAGGAATGCAATGGACTTCTGTACGTTGATTTTGTAGCTGGCCACTTTACTGTATTCGTTGATTGTTTCTAATAGCTTTTTGGTGGAGTCCTTAGGGTTTTCTATATGCAGCATCATGTATCTGCAAAGAGTGATAATTTAACTTCTTCATTCCCAATTTGATGCCTTTTATTTCTTTCTCTCGCCTGATTGCTCTGGCAAGGACTTCCAACACTATGTTGAAAAGCAGAGGTGATAAGGGACAGCCCTGTCGTGTTCCTGAACATACAGCAAAGGGCTTCAGTTTTTCACCGTTAATTATGAGATTAACTGAGGGTTTGTCATACATGGCCTTTATTATGTTAAGGTATTTTCCTTCCATACCTATTTTATTAAGTGTTTTAATCATAAATGGACATTGTATCTTGTCAAATATGTTTTCTGCATCAATTGATAGAATCATATGATTTTTGTCCTTTATTTTGTTTATGTGATGTATCACATTGATGGATTTGCGAATGTTGAACCATCCTTGTGCCCCGGGGATGAACCCCACTTGGTCGTGATGAATAATCTTTTTAATGCATTGTTGTATTCGATTTGCTAGAATTTTATTTAGGATTTTTGCATCGGTATTCATCAGAGATATTGGTCTGTAGTTCTCTTTTTTGTGTTGTCCTTACCAGGTTTTGGTATCAGGGTAATGTTGGCCTCATAAAATGGGTTAGGGAATACTGTCTCTTCTTCAATTTTTTGGAAGAGTTTGAGAAGGATTGGTATTAGATCCTCTTTGAAAGTTTGGTAGAATTCACTAGTAAAGCCATCTAGTCCTGGACTGTTGCTTTTGGGAAGGTTATGGATGACTTATTCAATTTCGTTACTGGTGATCAGTCTGTTTAGATTTTCCAGTTCTTCATGGTTCAGCCTAGGAAGGCTATGTGTTTCTAAGAACTTGTCAATTTATTCTAGGTTATTGAGTTTGGTGGCATATAGTCCTTCATAGTATTCTTGGATGATCTTTTGTATTTCTGAGGCATCCATGGTAACTTCCCCTTTTTCATTTCTGATTTTATTTATGTCTTCTCTCTTTTTATCTTAGTGAGCCTAGCCAAGGGTTTGTCAATTTTGTTAATCTTTTCAAAGAACCAGCTCTTTATCACATTATTTTTTTCTATTGTCTTTTTGTTCTCTATTTCATTTAGTTCTGCTCTGATTTTTGTTATTTCCTTTCTTCTGCTGACCTTGGGTTTCACTTGTTCTTCTTTTTCTAGTTCTTTAAGGTGTAACGTGAGGTTATTTATTTGGGATATTTCTTGTTTCTTCAAATAGGCCTGTAATGACATAAATTTCCCTCTTAAAACTGCTTTTGCTGCATCCCAAAAGTTTTGGTAGGATGTATTTTCATTGTCATTTGTTTCTATGTATCTTTTGATCTCTCCTCTAATTTTGTCTTTGACCCTGTCGTTCTTTAAAAGTATGTTGTTTAATCTCCATGTATTTGTGGTTCCTTTTTGCAGTTGATATCCAATTTCAAAGCCTTGTGATCAGAAAATATGCTTGGTATGATTTCAATCTTCTTAAATTTGCTGAGGTTAGTTGTATGTCCCAATATATGGTCTATCCTTGAGAATGTTACTTGTACACTACGTATAGTCTGATGTTTTAGGACGAAGTGCTGTATAAATGTCAATTATGTCCATTTCATCTAATGTGTCATTTAGGGCTGCTATTTCATTATTTATTTTCTGTTTGGATGATCTATCCATAGCTGTCAATGATGTATTTAGGTCCCCTAGTATAATTGTGTTTTGGTCAATTTCTCCCTTTAGTTCTGTTAGTAGTTGCTTGGTATATTTCGGTGCTCCCTGGTTGGGGCATCAATATTGATGACTGTTATGTCTTCTTGTTGTATAGTCCCCTTTACCATTATGAAATGTCCATCTTTGTCTCTTGTTGCATTTTTCAACCTGAAATCTATTTCATCTGATACCAGTATAGCTACTCTGATTTTCTCTGGATACCAATTGCTTGGAGTGTCAATTTCCACCCTTTCACTTGGAGTCTATGCTTGCCTTTGTAGCTCAGATGGGTCTCTTGGAGACAGCATATGGTTGGGTTTAGTGTTTTGATCCAATCTTCTACTCTGTGCCTTTTATTGGTGAGTTCAGTCCATTTACATTTAGGGTGATCATTGATATGTGAGGATTTCCTATCATTCTATCTTTAGTTTTCTGGTAAGACTGTGTCTCCATCATTTCTTTGCCATTTTGTTGTTGTCTATTATTTCTGTGTAGTGGTATCCTATAATGTTTCCCTGTGTTTCTTCTTTCATTACAGTATACATTTCAGTTCTGGATTTTTTTTTTTTGAGTGGTTACCCTTAGTTTATGTAAAAGAAAGTTTGATATTTAGAGTATTCCATTTTCTTCAGCATGCCTACTTTCTCCATTCCCATATTCCGGTTCAAGCATTTACTCTCCCCCTTTTTATGTTTTGGTTGCCACAAATTGTCCCTGTTGATGGTGGTCGAATAGCCTCCTTTAGTATTTCTTGTAGTGCAGGTCGTGTATTAGGAAATTCCCTCAGCTTCTGTATGTCTGGAAAGGTCTTTATTCCTCCTTCATATCTAAAGGATATCTTTTCTGGGTATGTTATTCTTGGCTCATAATTTCTCTCTTTCAATAGTTTGAAAATTTGGTTCCACTCCCTCCTGGCTTGTAGAGTTTCTGCCGAGAAATCTGATGATAATCTAATGGGCTTTCCTTTGTAGGTTACCATCTTCTTTTCCCTGGCTGCCTTGAGGAATCTTTCTTAGTCGTTGATTTTTGACAGCTTCAATACAATGTGCCTTGGAGATGGCCTGTTGGGGTTGAGGTAATTAGGTGTTCTATTTGCGTCTTGGGTTCAAGGATCCAGTTCTTTCCTCAAGTTTGAGAAGTTCTCATCGACTATTTGTTTGAATATACTCTGTGTTCCCTTCTCTCTTTCTTCTCCTTCTGGTATGCCCATTATTCTTATATTGCTCTTTCTGATGGAGTCAGAAAGTTCTAGTACAGTTCTTTCATTTCTGTAAGTCTCAAGTCTCTTACTTCTTCCATCTGTGTCATTTCCAGGTTTCTATATTCAATGTCACTGATTCTTCGTCTGGTCAACTCTACTTCCTAAGCTGGCTGTTTCATTCTTAATTTCTTCTCTTGAGTTCCTAATCTCCAGATATTCTATTTGGTTCTTTTAAAAATTTCAATCTGTTTGGTAAAATGTTCATGGTGTTCTTTGACTGTGTTTCTGAGTTCATTAAACTGCCTTTCTGTGTTTTCTTGCATCTCGTTGAGTTTTTTTATAACTACAATCTTGACTTCTCTGTCATTTAAGTCGCGTATTTCCATATCTTTAAGTTCATTTTCTGGAGACTTTTCACTTTCTTTCTGAGCTATCTTGTTGCCTTGGTTATTCATGGCAATTACTGATTTATTATTTCTCTTCCTAGACATCTACTGGAGTAGGTAGTTTTGCAACAGGTTGATAGAAAGAGGTCTTGCTTTTGTTTTCCAGTATGTGTTTGTAGAATGTTTTATTTTCTCTCCGACTACAGCCATTTTTTCTCTCTCACACTGTAGTGTTATGTTTTCTCTGCACTATTCCAGCTTCTCACACAATGTGGGGATTCCCTGGAAGGCGGGCTTCTTCTCTGTTAACAGTTCGCCTGGGTCACAGGGCACGGCGTCTGTGTGGGGATGAGGAGAGCTTTCGAAGTTCCAAAGCTCTTCCTGCACTAGATTCAGAGCCTGTGTGTTTCAGCAGTTCTGTTTACTTCTGCAGGGATCCGCCCAGAATGGTGGGAACACGGGCTGGGTGAACTGTGAGAATTGGCCTAGAGCAATGGCGGCAACCACCACCACAGCCAGCCCTGCTTCCAAAGCGCTCTCCCCTTTGCCGGAACTAATTGGGCTGCGAATCTGTGTCTGTGGGCCACAGTTCTCAGAGCTGCAAATATTCTGTTCTTTTGATCTGACACGCTACTGTTCTGCTTCTAGCACTGGACAGGTGGGGGCAGGGCGATCTCTGGGAGGGCAGGGAGGGGTCGGCTAGTTTCAGTGCCTAAGGCTTCCATTCTCTGTGGCAGTGAGGGCTTAAACCACTGTTTTCAGCCTTCTTCCCTCAGTCTTTGCTCTGAGGTCTCTGTCATGAGCGTTGGGTTCAGCCGTGTTATATGCTGTCCCCTCAGCCCTGTGACCATAAATGGAGCCCTAGCAGTCCGACTTCTTCCCTCTCTCGCAGCTGCGGTAGTTCTGGGATGCAGCGAGTTCGGAGCACTGAGCTAGGTCTGCGTCCTGCGCCCGCGCGGCTCTGTCTCCCCACTTCTCCCTTTCCTCCTCCCTGTTCGCGCAATTTGCCCACCTTTAGGTGAATTCAGTAGTGAGACTCTTCATCTTGCCTGTCTGCTGTGCAGGGAGTCCTTTGTGGAGTTAATAGTTTTTCAATTTGTTGTAAATTCCAGGTGAGATTTCCAGAGGCTCACCTCACGCCGCCATTTTGATGAGGTCTCCCAAATCTCTAAACCTGAATCTTTTATTACCTTCCACAGAGAGATCTCAACAGAGGATGGAAGTTAAAAATAGACACAGACTCACTACTGAGAGGGCAATAAGTCATTTTTAGGGATTCGGGGCAATGGAGAGTTGAGACTATGCTGATAATTAAAATCCACTGATAAATTAAAGCCTCATTTCAGCCTTTGACTTTATACTTCTGCCTCCACCTCCCTATCAAAACTAATAAAGAAATGACTGGTCTGAACTTTATCTCTTTCTCCTTTCAGTCACCCTCTCTAGGGACAGATAGAAGTGCCATGAAACAAACAAAATGACAGATAGTACAAATTTATCATTTAATATATTTTAAACCCCCCATACAGAAGCATTCATTGATAATAGCCGGCAATTTTTAACCACTTATTATGTGCAAAGCATTGCACTACTTGACTTATATTTATTTCCATTTTTAATCTTTTCAACAATCGTGTGAGGTAAGCACTATTATTATCCTCATTCTACAGACAAAGGCACTGAGATCAGAGAGATTAACTTGCCCAAGATCACACAGTTAGTAAATAGTAGAGCCATGATTCCAATTCAGCCATTTTAATTCTTAATATCCATACCCTTAATGGTGTATTATACTGCCTCCCTGTATATATTTAACAATAATTTTATTGATCTAGAGTTATGTTAATATTCTTGTGACTTCCCTGAGAGCTTTTCATCATCTTCTTTTTTTACTCTTGGTCATATACAGAAAGGCAGTTAGAAGTCCAGATAGTGATTACTCTTAAAGAATGGGTAGAGAGTAGAAAGAACATGTAAGGCTTCTAAGGGGCTGGCTATGTTCTATTTCTATATTAGGGTGCTTATTATTTGGGTATGTTAATTTATGAAATTCATCAATCCATACACTTATTGTTTTGCATTTTTATGTGTGTATATTGTACTTTTTATTAATTGTCTATTGCTGCATAACAAATTGCCCCAAAACTTAGCATCTCAAAACAACAAACATATCTTATCTCATAGTTTCTGTGGGTCAGGAATTGGGCCCAGCTTCACAGGGTAGCTCTGGCTGAGGGTCTCTCATGAGGTGCAATAAAACTGTTGGCTGCGGCTGTGGTCCTATCTGAAGGTTTGACTGAGGTGGGGAGAGTCTATTACTAAGCTTACACATGTGGCTGTTGGCAGGTCTCAATCCTTCATCACACAGGCCTCTCCATTGGGCTGTCTCACCACATGGCACCTGGCTTTCCCCAGGTGAGTGACCCAAGAAGGAACATGAGAAAGTGCCCAAGATTGAAACTCAGACGAAACATCTCATCACTGTTGCCATATTCTATTTCTTATAAGCAAGTAAATAATTTCAGCCCACACTCAAGAAGAGGGGAATACTAGGAGGTAGAACTCATTGGAGACAATCTTAGAGGCTGTCTACTACACATTTTAATAAAAGTTTTAAAAATTATACATTAACTTTTTCTGCCTCACCACTCAAAACGATAACCATTGTCTTACAGAAATTAAAAATGCTTTAACCAATTCCTTAGTTTTTTGTAACTACATCCTTTAAGAGTAGATGATATGAATGACATGAATTCTGTTGTATAGAAATGCAATAACACTACTACCACTTTTATGTTTGTACACTTTTTAGATTTCACAACTCTTTCCCATACATATTTTGAGTTTCATTACTCTGAATGAGGATTGTAGTTTAGTGTTGCTTTATCTGAAAGTACTCTGAAAATTATAAAAATGCTTTATAATATTGATAATATTTAGCATTTATTCAGTGCTTACTATATTCCAATTACTGTATGTTAAGGGATGTATGTTATATGTATATATAGACATAGTTATACATAAAAACCTACCTAATCATTTAACCCTATGAGGTAGGATTTTGCCTCATTTTACAGAGCAAAACCTAAGACTCAGAGAGACTAGGTAATTTGCTGAGATCTCAGAGCTAATGATTAGTAGAGCCAAAATTTCAACTCAAACAGTCTGACTTCAGACCTCCTATGTTCAGCAAATGATGTACACTATAACCTTCATATCACTCTGGTAACACATTTTCCTGGAATATGTCATAGAGAAATTTTTATAAAAGCTGTGCCATCATGATATTGGGGGTCGGGAATGAATTATCTTCAAAGATTATGGCTGGTACAATTTGAAAGACATTAATTCTCCATACGGCATTTGTATCCAACATTAAAGAACACGGCAGTCTTGGAGAAGATGTGATCAAAATGGCAGTGTGAGGTGAGCCTCTGGAAATCTCCCTTGGAATTTACAACAAATTCAACAACTATAACTCCACAAAGGACGCCCTGCACAGCAGAAAGGCAAGATGAAGAGTCTCACTACTGAGTTCACCTAAAGGGACACGGTGCCCTATGACCCAGGCAAACTGTTAACAGAAGACATGCCCGCCCACCTTCCAGGGAATCCCCCCATTGTGTGAGAAGCTGGAACAGTGCAGAGAAAACATAACACTACAGTGTGAGAGAGAAAACATGGCTGAAGTCAGAGAGAAAATAAAACATTCTCCAAACACGTACTGGAAAACAAAAGAAAGACTTCTTCCTATCTACCTGTTGCAGAATCCACTCCTGTAGATGTCTAGAAGAGAAATAATAAATCAGTAATTGACACGAATAACCAAGGCAACAAGACAGCTCAAAAAGAAAGTGAAAAGTCTCCAGAAAATGAACTTAAAGATATGGAAATATGTGATTTAAATGACAGAGAAGTCAAGATTGTGGTTCTGAAAAAACTCAACGAGATGCAAGAAAACACAGAAAGGCAGTTTAATGAACTCAGAAACACAGTCAAAGAGCAATATTTTACCAAAGATATTGAAATTTTTAAAAGAACCAAATAGAATTTCTGGAGAATAAGAACTCAATAGAAGAAATTAAGAATGAAATAGCCAGGTTAGGAAGTAGAGTTGACCAGATGGAGGAAAGAATTAGTGACATCAAAGATAGAAACCTGGAAATGACATGGATGGAAGAAGAAAGAGACTTGAGACTTAAATGAAAGAACTGTACAAGAACTTTCTGACTCCATCAGAAAGAGCAATATAAGAATAATGGGCATACCAGAAGGAGAAGAAAGAGAGAAGGGAACACAGAGTATATTCAAACAAATAGTCGATGAGAACTTCCCAAACTTGAGGAAAGAACTGGATCCTTGAACCCAAGACGCAAATAGAACGCCTAATTACCTCAACCCCAACAGGCCATCTCCAAGGCACATTGTATTGAAGCTGTCAAAAATCAATGACTAAGAAAGATTCCTCAAGGCAGCCAGGGAAAAGAAGACGGTAACCTACAAAGGAAAGCCCATTAGATTATCATCAGATTTCTCGGCAGAAACTCTACAAGCCAGGAGGGAGTGGAACCAAATTTTCAAACTATTGAAAGAGAGAAATTATGAGCCAAGAATAACATACCCAGAAAAGATATCCTTTAGATATGAAGGAGGAATAAAGACCTTTCCAGACATACAGAAGCTGAGGGAATTTCCTAATACACAACCTGCACTACAAGAAATACTAAAGGAGGCTATTCGACCACCATCAACAGGGACAATTTGTGGCAACCAAAACATAAAAAGGGGGAGAGTAAATGCTTGAACCGGAATATGGGAATGGAGCAAGTAGGCATGCTGAAGAAAATGGAATACTCTAAATATCAAACTTTCTTTTACATAAACTTATAAACTTAAGGGTAACCACTCAAAAAAAAAAAAAAAAAAAAAAAAAAAAGAATCCATAACTGAAGTACATACTGTAATTGAAGAAAAAACAGAGGAAACATCATAGAATACCACTACACAGAAATAATAGACAACAACAAAATGGCAAAGAAACGATGGAGACTCAGTCTTACCAGAAAACTAAAGATAGAATGATAGGAAATCCTCACATATCAATGATTACCCTAAATGTAAATGGACTGAACTCACCAATAAAAGGCACAGAGTAGCAGGTTGGATCAAACGCTAAACCCAACCATATGCTGTCTCCAAGAGACACATCTGAGCTACAAAGGCAAGCATAGACTTCAAGTGAAAGGGTGGAAATTGACACTCCAAGTAATTGGTATCCAGAGAAAATCAGGGTAGCTATACTGATACCAGATGAAACAGACTTCAGGGTGATAAAGGTAACAAGAAACAAAGATGGACATTTCATAATGGTAAAGGGGACTATACAACAAGAAGACATAACAGTCATCAATATTGATGCCCCAACCAGGGAGCACCGAAATATACCAAGCAACTACTAACAGAACTAAAGGGAGAAATTGAGCAAAACACAATTATACTAGGGGACCTAAATACATCATTGACAGCTATGGATAGATCATCCAAACAGAAAATAAATAATGAAATAGCAGCCCTAAATGACACATTAGATGAAATGGACATAATTGACATTTATAGAGCACTTTATCCTAAAATATCAGACTATGCTTAATGTACATGGAACATTCTCAAGGATAGACCATATACTGGGACATACAACTAAGTTCAGCAAATTTAAGAAGATTGAAATCATACCAACCATATTTTCTGATCACAAGGCTTTGAAATTGGATATCAACAGCAAAAGAAAGCAGGAATACCCACAAATACATGGAGATTAAACAACATACTTTTTAAGAACTACCTGGTCAAAGACAAAATTAGAGGAGAGATCAAAAGATACATAGAAACAAATGACAATGAAAATAAATCCTACCAAAATTTTTGGGATGCAGCGAAAGCAGTTTTAAGAGGGAAATGTATGTCATTACAGGCCTATTTGAAGAAACAAGAAAAATCCCAAATAAGTAACCTCACGTTACACCTTAAAGGACTAGAAAAAGAAGAACAAATGAAACCCAAGGTCAGCAGAAGAAAGGAAATAACAAAAATTAGAGCAGAACTAAATGAAATAGAGAACAAAAAGACAATAGAAAAAATTAATGTGACAAAGAGCTGGTTCTTTGAAAAGATTAACAAAATTGACAAACCCTTGGCTAGGCTCACTAAGATAAAAAGAGAGAAGACACTAGTAAACAAAATCAGAAATGAAAAAGGGGACGTTATCACGGACACCACAGAAATACAAAGGATCATCCAAGAATACTATGAAGGAGTATATGCCACCAAATTCAATAACCCAGAAGAAATGGACAAGTTCTTAGAAACATATAGCCTTCCTAGGCTGAACCATGAAGAACTGGAAAATCTAAACAGACTGATCACAAGTAATGAAATTGAATCAGTCATCCATAACCTTCCCAAAAGCAAAAGTCCGGGACCAGATGGCTTCACTAGTGAATTCTACTAAACCTTCAAAGAGGATCTAATATCAATCCTGCTCAAACTCTTCCAAAAAATTGAAGAAGAGACAGTACTCCCTAACTCATTTTATGAGGCCAACATTACCCTGATACCAAAACGTGGTAAGGACAACACAAAAAAGAGAACTACAGACCAATATCTCTGATGAATACAGATGCAAATATTCTTTAAAAATTCTAGCAAATCGAATGCAACAATGCATTAAAAAGATTATTCATCACGACCAAGTGGGGTTCATCCCAGGTGCACAAGGATGGTTCAATATATGCAAATCCGTCAGTGTGATACATCACATAAACAAAATATCATATGGTCATAAGGACAAATATCATATGATTATATCAATTGATATAGAAAAAGCATTTGACAAGATACAACATCCATTTATCATTAAAACACTTAATAAAATAGGTATAGAAGGAAAATACCTTAATATAATAAAGGCCATATATAGCAAACCCTCAGCTAATCTCATAATTAAGGGTGAAAAACTGAAGCCCTTTGCTCTACATTCAGGAACACGACAGGGCTGTCCCCTATCACCTTTGCTTTTCAACAGAGTGTTGGAAGTCCTCGCCAGAGCAATCAGGCAAGAGAAAAAAATAAAAGGCATCCAAATTGGGAATGAAGAAGTTAAATTGTCACTCTTTGCAGATGACATGATGCTATATATAGAAAATCCTAAAGACTCCACCAAAAAGCTATTAGAAACAATCAATGAATACAGTAAAGTTGCTGGCTACAAAATCAACGCACAAAAGTCCATTGCGTTCCTATATAGTAACAATGAAATCTCAGAAAAAGAAATACGAAAAACAATTCCTTTTGCAATTGCAGCAAAAAGAATAAAATACCTAGAATAAATTTAACCAAGGATGTGAAGGACCTATATGCTGAAAACTATAAGACTTTTTTGAAAGAAATTGAAGAAGACACAAAGAAATGGAAAGTCATTCCGTGCTCATGGATTGGAAGAATCAACATAGTTAAAATGGCCATATTACCCAAAGCAATATACAGATTTAATGCAATCCCCATCGAAATCCCAATGGCACTTTTTAAAGAAATAGTACAAAAAATCATCAGGTTTGTTTGGAACCACAAAAGACTCCAAATAGCCAAATCAACCTTAAGAAAAAGAACTATAATGGAGGTATCACACTTCCTGACTTTGGCTTGTACTACAGGGCTACAATAATAAAAACAGCATGGCATTGGCAGAAATCCAGACACATAAACCAATGAAATAGAATTGAGAACTCAGAAATAAAACCACATAAATATGGACAGATGCTTTTTGACAAAGAAGCAAAAAACATACAATGGAGAAAAGACTGCCTCTTCAATAAATGGTGCTGGGAGAATTGGAAAGCTACATGCAAAAGAATGAAACTGGACTGTTATCTGTCACCATGTACCAAAATTAATTCAAAATGGATGAAAGACTTAAGCATAAAATCTGAAACAATAAAATACGTATAAGAAAACGTAGGTACTAAACTTATGGACCTTGGGTTGAAAGAGCATTTTATGAATTTGACTCCAAAGGCACGGGAAGTAAAAGCTAAAATAAATGAATGGGACTGTATCAAACTTAAAAGTTTCTGCACAGCAAAAGGAACCATTGACAAAATAAAGAGTTAACCAACTGAATGGGAGAAGATTTTTGCAAACAGTGCCTCCAGTAAGGCGCTAATATCCAAAATATCCAAGGAACTCATGCAACTCAACAACAAAAAAACAAACAACCCAATTGAAAAATGGGCAGACGACCTGAAGAGACATTTCTCTAGAGGACATATAAATGGCAAATAGACATATGAAAAAATGCTGAACATCACTAATCATCAGAGAAATACAAATACAAACCACAATGAGATATCACCTCACCCCAGTTTGAATGGCTATCATCAACAAGACAAATCATAACAAGTGTTGGAGAGGCTGTGGAGAAAAAGGAACCCTCATCCACTGTTGGTGGGAATGCAGACTGGTGCAGCCTCTATGGAAGGCAGTGTGGAGGTTCCTCAAAAAATTAAGACTAGAATTACCGTATGACCCAGCAATTTCTCTCCTGGGTATCTACCCAAAAATCTGAAAATATTTATCCATAAAGATACATGTGCTCCAATGTTCATTGCAGCTTTATTTACGGTGGCCAAGACATGGAAACAAACAAATGTCCTTCGATAGATGAATGGATAAAGAAGTTGTGGTATATATACACAATGGAATACTATTCAGTAGTAAGACAAGATGAAACAAGATCATTTGTGACAACATGGATGGATCTTGAGAGTATAATGCTAAGTGAAATAAGTCAGACAGAAAAAGTAGAGAACCATATGATTTCACTGATATGTTGTATATAAACCGAAAACAAGAAAAGAACAAGAAAAACAAATGAGAAACAAAAACTCATAGACATAGACAATAGTTTAGTGGTTACCAGAGGGTAAGGGGGGTGGGGGGTAGGAGATGAGGGTAAGGGGGATCAAATATATGGTGATGGAAGGAGACCTGACTCTGGGTGGTGAACATACAATGGGATTTATATATGATATAATATAGAATTGTACACCTGAAATCTATGTAACTTTACTAACAATTGTCACCCCAATAAATTTTAAGTAAAAAAAATATTTAGGTTTAGAAAGTGACTTAGCATTTGGAATGAGATAGTGGCTTTAAATAGACATGTCAATGAAATAAGTTAGTGACAGGTCTAGTTCTCAGAGAATCTCAGAATCAATGACAGACACTCTTGTCTCATCTGTGCACTGACACAGGCATGCTTGTAAGGGTCTCTAGAAAGGTTTGTGTATGTTTTCCTGCATATGTGAATATGGGTACCTGCATGGAACACGTATTAGCATATTACTGAAGACAGAATTCTGAGGAATAAGTGGTGTGTTGAGTGGCAGATTGATCCAGGTGGACCAGGTCAGTATCCTTCCCCTGACATTTATTAGTGGAGATACCAGGGTAAAACGTTACTCCCAGAAAGTCAAAGCTAAGTGTGTAGGACAGTGACACAGCTGATATGCTGTTTATGTGATTGACCAGTCCGTGAGAATTTGTCAGGGCTAAGGGTCCATGGTCATGCTCTAATCTGTTAAGTGCTGAGGTCAGCTTAGCAACTGGTTTCCTAAGCAGTCAGGGTGCCACTCCCAATCTTTGGAATGCCACCACCTCACTTATAGCTGCTAAAATTTCAACCAAATTGTCAAGGCCCAGGTTACGTACTCTTTCTTTCTATGATCTTCCTCCTCTCAATTCCTGTAGCACTTTCTGACCCTCACATTGATATTGATCACACACTGCCTTGAACTGGTTTATTGGGTGCCTATTTGTTTCTCTATTACTGTGATCTCTTCATAGACAAAAGACAATGTCATTCATCTTTGTATCCCCAGCAGTACCTAATATGGTAACAGGAGTGCCATTCATATTTTTTGAACAGGTGTGCACACCAGGTTACTCTCCTCTGGGTGCCAACTATTTTGTCATTGTTCTGCTTTATAACACCTAGAATGTGAAGCATTGAGGATAGTGTGTTTGTTTAAGGAAACGCTTATTGACAGATCAGTATCCCTGAATAGCCTATGATATATTATAATTTTTAAAAAATTGATACAAACAGATCTGTCAAGATATTAAAACAGTTTTACTGTGATTTCAGATTATCAGTCATAATAAGAGAATATAAAATTTTTATACTTTTCCGCAGACTAATTTTAATTACTAAATTGCACAGAAGGAAATACAATGACCTTCTGTAGGCCTTCCCAACCTTGAGATTCTAGACTACAGATAACCAGAGCATTCAGGATTTTGTAATTCAGGAAGTCACTGGCCTAGATCAAAAACTACATTGCAAGATTGGAAGGACCTTGACAGTTCTTTTGCTGATTCATCAGTCCCTCTAAGCTCTCTGGGACAGTTTTGTTCCTCCCCTCTTTGCCTTTTCTTATGGACTCTCTGCAGACAATATTTCACAGCACCTGAGTAATTGATTCGTTTCACAATGAATTGTGCAATTAAAATAAGGGGTTTTTCGGTATTATACAAAGTAGACATCTAGTTCAGTTGGAAAAAGGTAAAACAGTGACATGAAGTTAATAAAATCATGTATATTTCTATTTCTTTGACAAAGTTCCTTTCGAATGCCTGACCATATTTTCTAATATTTTCATTTATTCTGTGGCTCTTGAAAATTAAGTGCAGAGGGCTTGAAATTTAGCATATAACCACAAATGGCAAAGGGTTTCTCAAGCTTAAATCCAAGGTAGTCTATAATTCTTTGTCAATTACAACCCTTTTTACTAATAATGTAAAGTTAAGAACTGTAGGAAAAGTCAGGCATGCCTAATCCTCTCTAAGTAAATTCTGCCCCCTTGTGGATTAAAACATCCACAGATAAAAAAAAAGCATAGTTGCATGGGCAAGTAAGTTCCTTTTAGTCCTTTGAAAGGGCCGTTCAATAATGTTTAAAAATAATGTTGACAATGGAACAAAGCTAGACTATTAGTATAAATTGTTTAGAGCTGACTGATGGTGATAAATACATTGACCAATAGCAATATACATTTCTGTCTTATACTTTGCATCCTTTTCAACTAGGACAGCTCCTTGAATATAGTAAGCACTCAAAAAACGTTTCCTAGAATACCATAGTTAGGAAGGACATTAAATATTGACTTCAACATCCACATCAAAGAATCAGCTTCACAGCTCTTGACATACTCCCACTTGCATGACTCCAATATTGAAAAATTTACTAAACGACACAGCTAATTCTCCTATCAGACAAAACTATTAGAAAATCTATCAACATATTAAGCCCAGAGTCTGTTCTAAGAATCATATCATTACAGAACTGGAAAAAGGTGTTGGAGATTTCAATCTATCACTTTATGGTTGAAGCTATTATGCCACCTGGACCTAATTCTGCCCTCTGGAACACCCAATAAAGCTATTACTTGTTTTGTAGCCATTTAAATGTTGAAAGGTAACTACCATGCTGCCCCTTAGTCTTCCATCTTCTTAACTTTTCACCTATAGTTGAGTCAACTATTTCTCCCTCATAAGACATGTTTTGTTTTGTTTTAATCCTATTATCTCCTACTCACAACCTTCTGGATGCCAACTTTTATGTCAGTTCTCTCTCAATGTGCAACAACTGAATGCATGCTCTAGATGTACTCTCTTGACTAGTATAGAGTACAGTGAAGTTGCTCCTCTCCATGTTTGGGACATCAGACCTCTTTTAATGCAGCCCAGACTCCATCACCTTTTTCAGCAGCCATTTCACACTACTGGTCACTGTAAATCTTGTAGTCTCCCAGGTTCTCCAGGCTTTTCCCACCCTATGCTTAGTATAGCTATAACTTTTAAATTTCATCATTCTTTTGGTAAGTATCTTGCCAGGATTCCAGCTGGCAAGATACTTCTATATCTTAAGTGTGTCCAGTACGATCAGCTCTGCTACCTATCTCTGTGCTGTCCACATTTAATAAACATTATCTCTGTGTTTCCAATCAGCCAACTTTGAGGCAAAGGCAATAAGCTTTGATGTGGGAAAGAGAATAGAATAAAAATTGAAGGTGAGCTAATGTCCCCACAATGCTACCCTTCAGCCCTGTGGCCTCAGCTGTGTGGTCGGTTTTCATTTTCTCTTCTGTAAAATAGTGGTAATAAACATTAGCTCACTGTGAGCTCATGGGGCTCACAGTGAGATAATGCATTTGAATGAGCTGAGCTAAATAAATGTAAAGTATTACTAAGCGTTAGCTTTCAAATGGTTTGAGGGAGGGCAGAGACTGTTGTCATCTTTGCATTCACAGCACCATACCCGACAGGTGAAGAACGCAATACAATTTTTAATATGGATAAATACATACGAAGTACATACTGAGACATTTTTTCACAAAGGGGAAGGGAGATTATTTTCAATCAGTGTTTAATCTGAACCCTTCAACTCTCTTCTATTCAGTACATGGCTCTTCAGTTGCCCTTTCCTCTCCTACTTTAGCTTTGCTCCCACTCTCCTCCTTTGCTCGGCCTCCTCCCCCACTGCATCCTCCTCTGCCTTTCCCCGTTTCCTTCTTCTGTCTCCCCTTCTCCTCCTCTAAAACCAAGGCACAGACCCAGACGGGGGAGTAGGCTTGTTCCCCTTCCCCACCCGACGCCTGTAGCTCAGCCTCCTACAGGCTTGGTCCTCGCACCCACACCGTTAATTTAAGGGTCTCCAGGAACAAATACTCACCTCCCAGGGGGGAAAATAACAAGACACCACACTAATTCCCAGATGTCTGAAATTCTGCTAATAAATTGCAAGCTTCATTCCTGTAGCTTTAGGCTTTCTCTAAATAGCAAATACAGAGGGTGCCAAAAAAATGTATGCAGTGGGGACAGAGCCAGGAGTGCAGTTTCCAGGCTCTCGGCCTCACGTGGAAAGGTGCTGGCTCGGGTAGTAGATGGCCATCAGCTGTGGCTAGTTGGCCGTCAGCTGTAGTCGGTTAGCCATTAGCCACTGATATAACTGCCGCGGCTGCGCTGGTTGGTGAGTCGAGTGGAGTTGGTCAGTTGGCAGGCAGAAAAGCAGACAGTAGGTTGCACGTCGTGTGAATCCAGCCTCCAGTGAGACTATAGTGGTATGACTCCCCTACCTATGGCTCCGTGGGTGTTCCTTTTTGGCCTCACCACATCCTGCATTCTTATGTGGGGAGCGGGAGCTGAGACCCCTCAGGCTGCCCTGCACGACACATGGCGCAGCGAGCAGGGTGTGATGTCGGCCGAAACTCTCCAGAACGTACTGGAGCAGTTTATACATATAAAAGCTCAGTTTCATAAGCAGGGTATGGTGCCAGCCAAAACCTACTGAAGCATGGTGGAGCGGTTTGTGCATGTGAGAGCCCAGCTTCGGGAGGCCCATGAGGAGTGACATGGGGAACGGGAGGCACTGTCTGCCTGGGAGACTCAAGCCTCCAGATGGCACAATCTTGGCCATAGAAAGTGTCTCCTTCATTTTGGTAATCTGCTGCGGCCTTAGGCTCCGAGGGTTGTGGACATCTTAACACGGAGGCCTCCACCCACTCAGACACCTGGCATGGCAAGCAAGATTCCGACCAGGTAGGAATGGCATCTGACTCTGGACAGGAGGACAGGTGGCCCCCACACAGTGTGTGGTGCCCGGTGGCCACTGTTCTTAGGAGTTGGACCCCCAAGGAGGGATGGGAGGACATGGACGGCTCTCCAGCCAACGTGAAGAGGGCCCTGCAGGCTCTGGCTGAGCGGTTGCCAGAGATGGCGAAGGCTACAGCGGGCCGCGTGGACTGGATGTTCCTCACAGCCTTGAGTCTCAACACGGAAAATGCGCCTAACAAATAGCCCAGGTGCTGGACCAGATGTCCTGGTTGGAAGCGCTGGAAGCCCGGGTCTGCCTGTTAGAACAGGGGCCCCAAGGTGGAGACTCTGAGGCAGAGGCGGAGGAAGCGAGTGGAGACAATGTAGCTCCCAACCCCCAAGCCCGGCCAATCTTGAAGCAAAGGGTAAAATGTGAGCATGCTTTGGGCCCCGGGGGCATTGCTGCCGGCAACCCAACTGTGACTGAGTTCACAACCTATACCCCTTACATTCCCACTGAGTTGCAGGAGCTGGGGAGGCGGTACAGACAGCGCCCTGGAGAGCCAGTCTCGGCTTGGCTATTACGTTTATGGGATGAGGGAGCAGACAGCATTCTCTGCTCCCCAGGTGAGATGGAAAAGCTAGCCTTCGTGACAGTGCATCCGTCCCTGCGACAAAGGTCACAGAACTGCCATAGGTTGGCCCAAAACCAGGGCAACCATTCTCTAATGGAGTGGCTCACAGCTGCGGGACACACAGTGTGGGGACAGGCTGGCGAGCTGCCAGACACTGTGAGTCAATGGCAGTCATATACAGAACTTACTCAAATCATCCGTGAAATGGGTATGAGACATGCTATTTTCAACCCTAATATGCGGGGGCCGGATGACGAGCTTTTTACAGCCAGCATGAGAGATCTGGTTTTGGATACTGCACCTGCGAGTGCTTTTGGATCCTTGGTTGCCATTCTTACACCCTATGTGGGGCGACGGATCCATGAAGTTACAACTGCCATGGCCACCCTAGGGGATGTTGAAAGTTGGAGGCGAAGGAAGTTAAGACAGGAGGTCCACGCAGTTGAGACCTGGAAGCCCAAATCAAAAGTAAAGGAATGAGGTCGCGGGCCTCAGAGAGTAACACGCGCATAGATGTGGCGTGATCTTGTGGCAGCAGGGTTTGATTGGGAAAGAATAGACCGACAACCCAATGCACTCTTGTTGGAACTTTGGAAACAGTTGCATCCGGAACAATTCCGCAGAAGCCTAAAGGAGAAGTCCGGGAAAGCGCGACCCGTGTCCCTCTAGGACTTCATGCGGTCACTTGAGGCCGACTCCTTTCAGCTTGATTAGGGGTGGGGCCAAGCCTCACCCCCACCCCCACCCCCACTCCACCCCATCAGAGGGGACGAGCAGGGACCGGGGGCCCCACGTGGAACTGTCCATACATTGGTCCCCTTCGAATGTACAGAGGGTTTTGGCCCTAGTTGACACTGGCGCAGACTGCAGTCTCGTTTATGGGAACCCAGAACTGTTCCCCGGGCCAGCAGTCTGCATTGATGGCTACGGGGGAATAACTGTGACTGTGACAGCCGTTTCCTTACCACTGGGTATAGGAAGGCTTCCTCCTCGTACCTACAAGGTTTATGTCTCCCCCGTTCCGGAGTATATTCTAGGGGTGGACGTGCTACATGGCCTCAGCTTACAGACGTCGGTAGGAGTGTTCCGTCTCCGGATCCGGGTGGTGAAAGCGGTGACACGCGGGCATGCTCACCACCCTCCTCAAGTGTTGCCACAGCCCTGGCGCGTGGTTACAGTGCGACAGTACTGCCTGCCAGGAGGACAGGAGGAGATTGGTCGTACAATATTGGAATTGGAGAAGGCACATATTGTGAGGCCAATGCACAGTCCCTTTAACTCCCCAGTATGGCCTGTCAAGAAGCCAGATGGGACCTGGCGAATGATTGTGGACTATAGGGAGTTAAATAAGGTGACGCCACCCTTGCATGCTGCAGTGCCTTCAATTCATGATTTAATGGATCGTCTGACTGTCCGCCTGGGAACATATCACTATGTACTGGACTTGGCCAATGCTTTTTTCTCCATTGATATTGCACCCGAGTGTCAAGAGCAGTTTGCTTTTACTTGGGAGGGGCGGAAGTGGACTTTCCAAGTCCTTCCGCAAGGATACTTGCACAGCCCCACTATCTGCCACGGGCTTGTGACCCAGGATTTGGCACAGTGGGATCGCCTGTCCTCTGTGGCCTTGTTTCATTATGTCGATGATATTTTATTAACATCTGATTCTCTTTCAGATTTAGAGCAAGCAGCTCTCTCTCTTCTCTGCCACCTGAAGTCACATGGCTGGGCAGTTAATGAGGAAAAGGTCCAAGGCCCTGGCTTATCCGTCAAGTTTTTGGGTGTTGTGTGGTCAGGTGCCTGTAGGCTAATATGGCACAGGGACCCTCGAGGAAGACGCTTGTCGCGTAGATTGTGAGGCGAGACCCTGTAGGGTTGGAGTGTGGGGACAGAGCCCCAGATAGCAGTTTCCAGGCTCTCGGCCTCACGTGGAAAGGTGCTGTCTCGGGTAGTAGATGGCCGTCGGCTGTGGCTAGTTGGCCGTCAGCTGTAGCCGGTTAGCCAATTGGCCACTGATATAACTGTGGCAGCTGCGCTGGTTGGTGAGTCGAGGAGAGAGTCTGTCGGTTGGCAGAAAAGCGGACAGTAGATTGCACGTCGTGTGAATCCAGCCTCCAGTGAGACTATAATGATATGACTCCCCTACCTATGGCTCCGTGGGTGTTCCTTTTTGGCCTCACCATGTCCTGCGTTCTTATGTGGGGAGCGGGAGCTGAGACCCCACAGGCCGCCCTGCGTGACAATACACATTTTAAGAAAGGAAAAAACTATTAAAATTGTAATATTCAACATACACCGATAACAAAAAAATGAATACAAATCATGTGTATACATTTTTTTTTTTGGCATCCCCTATATATGTTTGTGTTTGAGAAGACATTAAAATGTATCAGTCACTTAGCAGCTCATAGTGACTGTGGTTTTCCTCTTCCAAAAGGGAGCTGCCTAGAGAGATTCTGGAGTTGGGCTGGGTGTGGGTTTAGAAAGGCAACAGGTATACAAGACAAACTTCCCTAGTTCATCATGAGGGAAGCTGTCAAGAGAGGACAGGTGCTGCCATTTGCTCAAGCTGCTCCCTTCACCAAGAATGCTTGTTTCCTTCCCTTACCTCTATGCAGAAAAAGCCTGTCTATCTTTCTAGAACTAGCTCAGTCCCACTTATTCTCAGAGGATCCCTTAACACTCTTGTCAGAAATGATCTTCCATACGATATTATTAATTCTCTTAGGTGTGATAACGATTTGTGGTTGTGGAGAAGAACAGCCTTATTTTTAGGAGGTGCTTGCTGAAACACTTGGAGGCAAAGTGTCATGCTATCTGCAACTTACATTCAACTGGTGCAGCAAAAAAATATACATATGGAGAGAGAGATTAAGCAAATGTGGCCAAATATTAACAGTTATCAAACAAAATGACTTCCAAACTCCTCACAGTTCTGCTTCACCTCCTCGGAATGTTTTCTTATCTTTCAAACAAACTACACTGTGTACACGTGTTAGTAATAATAATTACCATTTTTTGAGTATGTATTATATAGCATGTGCCAGCACCAGACACTTTACATACATCATATATAATTCTTCCAACAATCTTTCACAGTGGATATTTTTATATTCATCTTACAGAGAAGAAAAAGACTCAGAGCAGTCAGGGAATTCCTTGGTCTTTTGGCCACTACTTAAATCTACATCTATCTAACTCCAAAGCTCATACTCTTTCTATTGCATCATGCTGTAGCTTGAATTGCATACAGTATTCCAGAAACAGTCTGGAAAGTAAATGCGACACACATATAACACATATACCCCTACAGAATTTTATATGTATGTTAGTCTAGAAATCAGGAGGCCTTTTGGTAAGTCACTTCTCTCTAAGCCTCAATTTCTTGATCTAAAAATGAGAGAAGTTGATTTTAAAATTTCCAAAGTCCTCTTTATCTTTCTGACAGACATTTGATGATTTTGATTTTCCTGAGGCTTCCTCTAATATTCTATGTACAGTAAAACACAAGAAAATTATCTTCCCATTCTGGTAAGTGAACAGGTCCATTGAGAAAAGTGCAATCACCGAATGGAAGGGTTCCCTGCTGTACATTAAATAGAGTGAATGGCACAGCTCCTGCTCCTGACATCGAACAGTAACTACTATGGCTCTCTAGCTTTGCTCCTTGTAAACTGTGTGTCCATATAGCCTCGTAAACAACAACTCAGTTCTAAAGCACAGCCCCCTTGTTCTCCACCAGTGGCACTGTGGCCTCTCCGAGATGGGGCTCTGGGGAATGCTGGGTGCCTGTGTTGATGATGGCAACACCGGAGAATCCATTCTTTGGAGAGAGCTAAGCATGCAGACTTAGCTGCCAGACCCAGGCAACTTGTGCCCTGTAGGCATTAAATAAGTATTTGAAAAGAATTCTCTGTTAGCGGAATAGAGAAATGCAGCATCCTAGTTTCTATTAAAAGTTACCCGTGGCTTTTTGCTTTGTTGCATCCATGAAAGCAAGATGGGTCACCAGTGGCTCTGTGGGGAGCCATCTGGGAAAATTTGGTTTGTGTTCTTAGTCCAGCCACATCTGCTCAAACCCACATGGTCTGATCTGGAAATTCGGCCTTAATATGTGATGGAAACAGTGTTTCCGTCAGTAAGCCAAGGCTATAGGCTTCATTAAGTTGGACTAAGTGAATTTCCTTGGAAGGGTCATTCAAGACGTCTATCTGACCGCAGAAACAATGCTCTCCTTGTTCAAAAAATTTTTTTTTGAAGACTTCGCTTATGAATGTTTTAATGTGAATGAACTAGTCAATTGGTTATAGAAATCACCTTTTAAAAATTTACTATCATCTTCTCAATGGATTTATCTTCAAAATATATGGCTTATTTTCCCTCAGTTATATGAAGTATTCATGTTGAAAAAAAAGTTACTTCTGTCCCATCTCTTTGAAAGAGGTCTTGAAGGTTCAAAAGAATCTTTAATAAATGCAAATGCCCTTTAGAGAATAAAACCTTAAGCTAAACTTAACTGACTGAAGGCAGTAGTCATCTGAGAAAATGCCCTTCTAGTAGAGAAGAACACTTAGAGGGAAACGCCTATGTTCCATCACCAGGTGCTTTACCTCAGCTCGTTTAATTCCCTCTTTGCAGATGAGAACACTGAGGCTCAGAGTGGGTAATTTTCCCAAGCTCCCAAACGTCTTTTAAGTATCTGAGTTGCATGCAGAAGCCTCCACTTATGGAGAGCCTGTGGCTTCCATACCTGCATTGCGCATGTGCCCATGGAAATGGAGGCGGCCCTCCCCTCTGCCACCTTCCAGCACCTCTCCCCACTGTCAAATGCTGCAAGAGTCCCAAACACCCACCGGAGATTTTTTCCCATATTTGTGGTTCAATTAGCTTTGCGACATAAAATTTAAATCCTCCAGGCTGTAGTTTCCTCATAAGTTAAATCTTGATGATCTCTAAGGTTTTTCCTAATGAAGATGAATATTTCAGTGCCCAGGAAACCCAAGGCTGGCCAGTGGGTACTTGGATTGCCCCTTCCCGTTCACTCACCAGGTGGCAGATCCATGCTGAACGGCCCTGGGAGCATTGCCAAGCCGGGTTATACACAGAGCCCAGGCCCCCGTCTGCTTATGCTACAAAACAGGGGTGTGAGTGGAAAAAAGACAAGAAAAGCTCAGAAGGACCTGAGAAATCTGCAGGGATCCTAGGCAGTGGCCTCTTTGTGTCTGGGGAGCTGGGGTTCAGGAAAGACTAGAGGAGCATGAACTGATTTTGAGGCTACCTGCCTTGGTAATTTGTATTCACTGAGTGGCCCCCTCCCTGCACTGCTGTATATAGTTCTGGATATAGTATAAATAGAACTTGGCGTCCTGGCAAAACACACCACCCACCACTGTTCCTTTCCTTTGGGGACAGCAACCAAACCTGGGCCTTTGATTCCCTCTAGTGGCTCAAATTGGCAAATTTCATAGCTGATGTTTACATTTATTTATTCAATGTATATAGTAAGTGTCTACTGTATGCATCAAATTGTGGTGGGTTCTCTAACTTTGCCAAGGGTGTGGGACACTTGTTTCATTGGAGCATTGTTGTGTCTAGTGGGAAGTGTTCAGGGATCGGAGGCACAACTCCTTGCAAGCTGACTAATTTCCCTGCTGCTCTATAACAGCTTCACGGGACTGAGGGAAGATGGGTTTTATATGGCTTATTTCTGCCACTAACTGAGATGTAAGACACTTGGCTGACTCCTTTATCCCCGGGCCTCAGTTTGCTCCTTGGTAAAATGAGTGCATGGCTTAGATTCAAATCAATTCTTATGAAGCACTTTGCAGTGTGTGAGACCCAGAGCTGGGTGCTATGGGAATGCAGTGGTGAATGGTACTGAATTTTAAGAAGCTTACTGGCTAATGGGAGAACCCCAAAATCCCGGACGCCACATAAACCACAGGGTACGAGCATAGAGCATGAGCTTTGCAGTGAGATCTGGGTGGAGCCCCTGCTCTGTCATTTCCTAGCTATGTGATATTGTGCAAGTTGCTAACCCCCTCTTTACATTTTCTCCATAAATTTAGATAGTTATAGTTTTTGGTTTATATACCACATATCCATGAAATCAAATATATGGTGATGGAAGGAGAACTGACTCTGGGTGGTGAACACACAATGGGATTTATAGATGATGTAATACAGAATTGTACACCTGAAATCTATGTAATTTTACTAACAATTGTCACCCCAATAAATTTAAAAAAATTTTCGATAGTTATACTTTCTTCATAGATTTGCATGCTCAGTCTAGAGCAAAAACCACAAGAAATGCTCACTGAATCATGGCTACTCCCATTGCGATGTCAAATTCTAAACAGAAATAACAAAAACCTTGTTGAGAATGTCCGTAAGGCCTTATAAGGGGCTTCTGTTGTTGGTTCTGAAGACCCCTTCTTGTGCTTAGCATATTTCTCTGGGCTCCTTTCTTTGCCATGGAGCTTGGGAATCCACCTGCTGCTCCTGTTAGGGTGGATGCCTCTGAGGGCTCTAACCTTGCACTTTCAGCCAGTCAGCCCTCTAGTAGAGAATGAACCACAGTTTCCCTGTTCCCTTCTTTGTTTCATTTCCCTGCAGGCAAGAATACAGGCCCTTATCCTTCCCACAGATTTGCTGCTAATCAATTTTGGGAAATGAACAAGCAATAAGAGAGGTAGCTTATATGTTTCTGTTAGTCACGATCCTTGATTTTCAGTGCTTAAAACCCTCCTGAGGTGGCAGTGAGTTCTCTCTCTCTCTGTCTCTCTCTCTCTCTCTCTCTCTCTGAGGACTTCACACAAGCCCTGGCACTTCGGACTGTTTTAACTTGGCAGTTGTATGATTCTGTTACATTGTGAATGGCTTCAACATTCAACATCACTTTTCACGCTGAGCGTCTTTATGACTGTATAAGAAGCTAAAGGAAGATCCAGAGCGCACACACACCTTGAATGCCAGGCACATCATACACCTAGCTCTAGGTGGGGTCTCATCATATCCATGCATCAGTCATTAATACTGTAGATTTAATAGTCAACAAGTCAGAGCCTCAGCCAGGTTCTAAGAGAGAGATGAAAAGTAAGGAGAAAAGGGGAGCTTGGAGTCCAAAGTGGCTGACTGGATACCATTCCTGGAAATAGATGAAAGTTGGAGGTAAAGGAAGCCAAAAGTGGAACTGAATTCCTGTTGGCTAAAGGGATATTGACTCGATAGAGGGACAGGATCCAAATGTGGTAACTCAGCGTTTAGCTTTGGATAGAAAGGGTCGCTTCATAGTTTGAAGCTGTGTAATATGAAACTATAGAGAATGTAAGATAGAAGTCGGGTTATAGGAGAATGTGTGTCCTTCAGGGACACAGAAACTGCCCATAAGAGCCCACTTGTTCCCTGCGGCATCCCTACACTTACTCAGAGGTCTGTGAAGGTCACCTGGTTCTAAGGAGGCTCTAAGGAGTGAACTCCTATCTGGCGCCTTTTCTAGGGAGGTGCTGACCCCTGTCTTCCCTTTTGGTTTCTGTCTCATTGGAAGCATCTGCTAGTAGGGGAGAGAAAGATCAAAAAACACAGTTGTTGTTGGCCTGAATAATTTCATCATTCATTAAAAACCCAATAAGATAGGAAAGCTAGGCATTAGTAAAAGTGTAACTCGGGGGATTTAAGGAAGATATGATGAATTCAGTTGATGGAGGAGCCAGTGTGAGACCCCAGAGCTTCTAGCATTTCTGGTCTAGGATTGTTCCAACACCTTGACACGCTCCTTGCTCACAAGAACATCCAGTAATGATTCGTTGTAGTATTTGCTTCCTACACATTGCCATGCAGTGTTTGTATTATTCATTAGAGGTTTTCCTCTTTTAGTTTCCTACTATGTTGGAACCTTGGGGACTCACACTGAGATCAAGAGAGTGGCAGAGGAAAAGGTCACTTTGCCCTGTCATCACCAACTGGGGCTTCCAGAAAAAGACACCCTGGATATCGAGTGGCTGCTCACCGATAATGAAGGGAACCAAAAAGTGGTAAGTATACACCTGCTAGAGCCCCTCCCCCTCTCCTTCTCAGCTTCCTTCCTTTCCTCAATCCTCCAGTCTTTCTCAGTGGGTTGGAAGGAGCTACAGTTGCTTTTTTTTTATCTGCCTTATATTGAAAAACTCTAGATACAATACTATAAACAAGAAAGGCTATTTGGGCTGTGAGGATAAGAGGGCCTATGTTCTTTGGGCAAGCGGGAAGTACTAGAAAGCCATCTGCCATTTGCCCAAGGAGGGAATCTGCACTATGACTGTCCTTCCTAAGAAGGGGACTAAGATGCAGTAGCTTGATTCTCTAGTCTAGTGGGACAGAACTATACCGACACTAGGAAGACTACTCTTCTCCCTCCTCTAAGACCATTACGACCTGCCTATGTTTGAGCTTTGCACAGTCATGACTTCCAAGCCCTTAAGATTATGTAATATGGTAAACAACATATGATACAGAGGAACAAGTACAGGATGGGGATAAAAATGTTTAACACATATTTAGTTGGCCAGCAAAAGAATTGATACTGATTCTAGAGCTGGAAAATAAAGGAGCTGGCCCTGGGCCTTCAGTGCTCTGGTTGTGTAGGGCCACCATTATGGTCCACTGGTTTTTTACAAGCTTCTGGCCGTGTGAATGAAAGTTGTAGTGTTCTGCTTCTGACCATCCACTTGGACAGCCTTTATCAGAGGATGAGAACTAAGTAACCTGCTGTTACCCTTTCTGCCTTGACTGTATTCAGCCACTGTGCCTCTCCTCAACCTAGGCTTTCCAGCATAACTATTCTCACTCCCTTTATCCATTGACTTATTTCTAAAAATCTTTTTGTTGAAAGTCTTCTGATTTTTTAAAAAAACCCATAACCTAGGGAAGCTGATATTAGACTTTCTTTTTCAGAACTTTACTTCTTTCCCTACTAAAAAGTGAAAAGTTGTCCTTTTCTCTCCTCTGTCTATTTCATAAGATGTTTTTTTCTGGGCAGAAGCTAAGGTTTTCACTAAGAATACATTACAGGATCACTGTTGGAATTTAACGTGCTTAAAAAGCTGCCTACATTGCCTTGTTATTTTGATACTGCTTGTCATTTTGTTCCCATGGCACATCACCCTAAGACGCTCTCTGTTCTCTGTAGAGCAAGGTCACCTTAACCTGAGCTTGTTTTTCCAACAACTTCGTCGTCAGTCCTAGACATGATACTCTCAGTTCTGAGTAAAGTAAATAAGAGAACAATTTCCTCTAATAAAAATCCAAGAATGACTCCATTCATCTAACTTTCACCCAAGTGTTGTCACTTAAACTAAAGAAAAACAGAATTGCTTGGTTATGTAGCCAAGTGAATATAAGGGTTAGAAAGTTAATTGTTGATTAAAGAAGCTGCTGATGTGGCTTCTGATATCACTGTGATAAGCAGTCACAGTTCCCTCCTTATCTTCAGTTAATATTCTAAAGTACGTATTGTCATTTATTCAGCCATTCAGATTACACAAATTTATTTTGCACTTACTAGTATGCCATGCCAGGCTACAATAGTGAAGATATCACAGTCCTTAGCTTCTTGGAGCTTACAGGGAAATGACATTCATTAATTAAAAAATGTTTTTTAAATAAAGAGCAATAAATATTAGCTACATACCACACACAAGTTTGTTTAGCAAATATTATCTCATTTAGCAAATATTAGCTTATTTAACTTAATGCTCATAACCAGGATTTTTAGTCCCCTTTTACAAATAAGGAACTGAGGCATGTGCACATAGACATATAAAGTGAGAAAATTGCTTAAGGTCACCCATTTTGCATTTTGAAATTAGACATTCTGATGTAAGTTCCCGGGCTATTAACTATTCGCTATATTACCTTCATAAATAATTTGAAATTGTAATATGTGCTATGTAGGAAATAAGAAGAAAATTATTCTAGATCTAATTATGCAAAGACCCTGATACTGGAAAAAGCTTGCCAGTATTGGAACTTCTACAAGATTAAGAATCAACTTAGTATAAACCAATGTTACCTCAATAAAAAATCAATTAAAAAATCATTTTAGTTAAATTTAATAAATAGGGATTCCCACTATACACATACTCTATCATGAAGGAGCTAATTGAAGAGATACATATCATGATAGAGACAAGCAGAATGCCGTAGATGAATACAATGGAGGAACCATTGGCCAAGAGTAGTTGGAGGAGGGAAGAGGTCAAGGAGCGCTTCATGTAAGAAGGCACAGCTCATCTGGGTGTTGGTAGGAGGCATTTCCCTGAGGAAATCAGAGTATAGACACAAAGGCTGAAAAATTCTGGGAATTCATATGCAGGTAAAGTGAATTATGTGAGCCTAGGGTGGCCAGATGACTCAGTTGGTTAGAGCACAAGCTCTGAACAACACGGTTGCCGGTTCGATTCCCACATAGGCCAGTGAGCTGCGCCCTCCACAACTAGACTGAAGACAGCAAGCTGCCGCTGAGCTTCCAGAGGGGTGGCTGGGATGGCTCAGTTGGTTAGAGCATGAGCTCATAACAACAAGGTTGCCAGTTCAATTCCCCATCATGAGATGGTGGGCTGTGCCCCCTGCAACTAAAGATTGAAAATGGTGACTGGACTTGGAGCTGAGCTGTGCCCGCCACAACTACATTGAAGGACAACAGCTTGGAGCTGATGGGCCGTGGAGAAACACACTGTTCCCCAATATTCCCCAATAAAAAAAAAAATAATAAAAAAATATATATATGAGCCTGCAGAGGTTCTAGGAACAGAACATGAAAGGTCTTGTGTGCCATACCAGGACGCTTAGAATTTTTCTTATAATGTTATGGAGTTCATGAAGGATGTTAAGAGGGAAAGGGACAGATTTGCATTTTAGAGCAATTACTCTGGCACTGTGTAGCACACTGATTAAAGGGGGACTTGAGTAGAAAGAATATCAGTTAAACAATTTCAGGCTATACAATAAGGGTTTAATACAGTCATGGGGAGGGTTGGTCAAGATGATGGAGTAGGAAATGCTGTGTTTGCCTCATCTCATGACCACATCAGAATTACAACTGAACTACAGAAGAACCATCCTTGAGAAGTACCTGAAGTCAAGCTGCAGATAAGTCCTACAACTAAGAATATACAGAAGAAGCCACCTAGAGATGGTACGAGGAACAGATACATGGAACAGGTAGTTAAAAATCAGGATATCTCGACTGTGAAATTCCCCCCCTGAGGAGCAAGGGGTCCCAGCCCAGGGTTGCAGTGCTGGGAAGAGAAGTCCCTACAACTTCTGGCTGTGAAAACCAGTGAAGATGGTGGCTAATGAGATGGGAGACTGCTGGAGTCTCAGGTGTTCCTCTTAACAGACCCACTCGCTGTGTGGTCCAGTTCTGGGGCAGCTGCTCAGAAGGCTCCAGGGACATACAGGGAGGAACTGAGTTGTCTGGCTTCAGGACGAGGACTGGAGGGGCAGCTTTCTTCCAGACAGCAGAGCTGCCAAAGCCACTGTTCCTTTGCTGAGCCTGCCCCACTCCCAGCATGCAGACAAAGGTGGCTGCCATATCTGAGTTTCCACAAACCTGGCTAAACCATTTGCCTGCTGAGGTCATTCCCTGAAACCCCACCCCACCCAATTTGCAGGCCCACCCAAGCTGCTTCCAGTGGCTTTTCCATATGAATGGCCTGTCTTGGTTCATGCTGAAGATTTTCCTAAAACCTTCACAAACCCCAAACAAGCATTGCATGGCCTAGGTGTGCCCCATACTTCTTGCTGAGCAGCTGCAAACCCAGTACTAGCAGCAGCAGACCTTGGTTCACGACTTGGCCTCTCCCCAGGCACCTACAAGCCCAGCATAGATGGTAGCCATCTGTGGATTGCTTTGTGGCTCATTCCAGGTGGCCCGAGGCATGGCACAGGCTGCTGCTAAACTTGGCCTGTGGTAGGGCCCATCCCAAAAGACCCTGGAACTGACACACCCAGTGGCCAACTTCAGACTGCCAGGAGCACCGCACAGCTGCCTCCTCAGACCACACACCCTAACAACAGACTGGGCAAGCACCGGAGCCCTGCTAAAGTAAATTCTGCACAACAGCTCCTCCACTGTAATCACAGCCAGTCACTACAACCAGTGAGCCCCAGGATCAATCCCTCTCATTGATGTGCAAACAGCAACCAAGGCTCAACTACAATAGGAGGGCACATACAACGCGCACAAGTGACACACCTGGAGCACATGGCTCAGGTGACCAGGGACACTGCGCCACTGTGCCCCACAGCACACCTACTATATAAGGCCACTCTATTAAAACCGGGAGACATAGCAACTCTACCCAATACATAGAAACAAACACAGGGAGACAGCCAAAATGGGGAGACAAAGAAACGTCCCAAATGAAAGAACAGAACAAAGTTCCAGAAAACGAACTAAACAAAATGGAGACAAGCAATCTACCAGATGCAGAATTCAAAATATTGGTTATAAGTATGTACAATAATCTCAGGGAGGACTTCAACAGAGATAGATATAAAAATGGTGTAGAAAACATAAAAAAACACACCAGTCAGAAATGAAGAATATAAAAACTGAAATGAAGAATACATTAAAGGGAATCAAGGGTACATTAGATGACATTAGAAGAAGCAGAGGATAGAATCAGTAATTTGGAAAATAAGGTATCAGAAAATACCCAATCAGAACAGCAAAAAGAACAAAGAATCCAAAAAAATGAAGATAGTTTAAGGGTCTCTGGGCCAGCATCAAGCATACTAATATTCGCATCATAGGGGTACCAGAAGGAGAAGAGAGGAAGCAAGGAATTGAAAACCTATTTGAAGAATAATGACAGAAAACTTCCCTGACCTGGTGAAGGAAATAGACACACAAGCCCAGGTAGTTCAAAGAGTCCCAAACAAGATGAAACCAAAGAGGCCCACATGAAAACACATCATAATTAAAATGCCAAAAGTGAAAGACAGACAATCCTAAAAGCAGTGAGAGAAAAACAGTTACCTACAAGGGAGCTGCAATAAGACTGTCAACTGATTCCTCAACAGAAACTTTGCAAGACAGAAAGGATTGTTACAAAATATTCAAAATGATGAAAAGCAGGGACCTACAACCAAGATTACTCTATCCAGCAAAGCTATAATTTGGAATTGAAGGACAGATAAAGAGCTTCCCAACAAGAAAAAGCTAAAAGACTTCATCACCACCAAACCAGTATTGCAAATGTTAAAGGGACTTGATTAAGAAGAAGGAAAAAAAGGAGGTAAAAAAATATGAATAATAAAATGGCAATAACTACATATCTATCAAGAATTACTTTCAATGTAAATGAATTAAGTACTCCAATAGAAAGACATAAAGTATCTTAATGGATAAGAAAACAACTCTTCCATATGCTGCTTACAAGAGACTCATTTCAGATCGAAAGATGTCGCATCCAGCGCAACACGAGCAGTGAGAGAACGAGAAGGGCTGGCGAAGGGTTAAGAAAGAAACAGAAGTCAAGAGATGTATGCACTAGGGGCCAAGGGTCTCAGAGCCTCAAAGGACTGAGAGCCCCGAATCAGGCCACCTTGTGGCTTTTATTGATGCACACACAGGGAAGTAATATTGTTTTCTCCACAGTCTGTGAATGTTATACATTATACTAGGAAACTGAAACTAATCACCCTTGCCTGCAAGCAGCGGAACCGTAAGTCTCAGGATGTATGTACCTCCTCAAGGGACAAAACCTTTATGCTGAAACTTACTGATATGAATAGATGGAGAACTGTTATCACATCATTGAATCTCTTCCCAAGCAGGTTGTGGGAAGGAATGCAGCCACAAAGGCAGAAGCTCTCCTCAGCCAGGGGAACGTGGGGGTCTATGCCCACCTCTATCAACCCCGTAAGTTCTCCTGATGGCCCCTATGCGATTGTGCCTGGCTTAGGTTGTTCCTCCCTTGAGGAATCTTACCCGTCATTGGCTGACCAGCCATCCTTTGGGGCCAAACAGGGAGACATGAGGTGTAAGCACAAAGGTGAAGCAAAGTCCCTGAAAGGATCCGTCTTACAGACTCTCCTTTCTTTAGGGGTAGGTACGAGGGGACAGATGGGTAGGCTGCTGCATGACAACAGAAAGACACACATATACTAAAAGTAAAGGGATGGAAAAAGATATTTCATGAAAATGGAAACAAACAAAAAAAGCTGAGGTAGCAGTATTTGTACCAGACTATAAAACAAAGGCTATAACAAAAGACAAAGAAGGACCCAGTAATTCCACTTTGGAATATTTACCCAAAGAAACCCAAAACAGTACTTGGAAGGGACATGTGCAAACATATATTCATTGCAGCATTTTTTTTTACAATGGCCGAGATATGAAGGCAGCCTGGGTGTCCATCAGTGGATGAATAGATAAAGAAGAGGTGGTACATATATTTATAGTGGAATGTTAGCCATAAAGAAGAATGAAATCTTGCCATCTGCAACAACGTGAATGGACCTAAAGGATATTATGCAGAGTAGAGTAAGTCAGACAGAGAAAGACAAATGCAATATGATTTCACTTATATGTGGAATCTAAAGAATAAAATAAATGAAAAAACAAAACAGAAATAAACTCACAAATACAGAGAACACTTTCATGGTTGCCAGATGGGAGGGGGGTTGGGGAGTGGGTAAAAATGGGGAGGGATTAAGTAAAAATTGGTACTTACAAGATAGTCATGAGGAAATAAAAGTATAACATAAGGAATATTGTAAGAACTATATATGGCATCAGATAGGTACTAAATCTACCTCATAAGTTACATAAATGTCTAATCACTATGTTGTACACCTGAAACTAATATAAAATTGTATGTCAACTATAACTGAAAAATTAAAAAATTATTTAAAAACCTACAACCATAGTTGGAGTATCAAGAAGGGGCTAATAAAAATCTAGTGGGTAACATTGCCAAAGCTTTTTAATTGTCAGGGTCTTAAAAATGAGTGTGAGGGTGACTGAGAAAGAAAATACAGGAAGGGTTAGAATGGATGTGGTGCTTAAAATAGACTAACCAGTGTCCTAGATCCCAAGTTTAGCTCTGCATTTCAATCTGAACAGAAAAGGTGTTTTGTGTGTGTGTGCTTTTTATCTCTTTTGTCTAGAATGCTCATATATGTGGGGAACATTTAGGGGTGGGTAAGCAGTCTCAGGAACATTTTAATTTCAGCCTAGGTAGGATGGCCACTAGAACTCTAAAGTTTTCCTCCTAGTCCTAGGAATGGAAACAGAATTTCCAAAGTAAGAGTGACCACCTACTCCAACGTTGGTCAGGAACACACAACAGAAACCTTTCCCCTCTATTCTTTAGATGGAGAAATTAGGCCAGAGGTGTTCTAATCCCCATGCCAAACTGCTTGGCAACACCTTCATCCTTTCCCCGTTCTCTTTGGCTTTAAGCAAGAAAAATCCTGATCGAAAACAAAACATCCCTTTGCTACACAGGGCATAGGATGGCAGAGCAACTGCCAGAAAGTTGAGCTGATCCATCTGCTCCATACAAGTCCTAACAAATTGCCCTGCCTCCTCTTGTTAAAAATGCATCTGGAACAGGTCCACCAGGAATGTCATATGATTAACAGCCCCAGAACAGCTGCAATTCATATATTTAACATTTTTGTTTGTTTGCAAAATAATTAAATTTATGTTCATTGTTCTCCCATCACACTTCGATCAATACCTTACTCTCAATACTACATCTCCTAGAACTAAAAACAAAACAAAATAAGAGACACACAGATATCTGAGATTCAATGTATGTCTGAAAATAACTGAGACAAATTGTAAGGCTATAACTGAGCCACAGTCCAAGTCAGAGGTGTATGTGACATTCTCATACTAAATAAGGGTTATTTTAATTATATAAAGATTATTTTGGAGTTGTATAATCTCTGCTTTCCAAAGATGAACTGCTTACATGTGGTTATTTCTTTTTTTCTTCATTAAATGTTAGAACAGGATTTTGGGGAAAGGGGAGAAAAACAATCACGAGGAGAGCCTGTACAGTATATACAGAAGCAACTCTTGATCCTGCTCTTGAGGCCTTCGTAGGTGTTGTTTAAGCAGAAATAAAAGAGGGAAGACATTTCAGGTGAAGACTGCATGATCCAAGACAAAGACACATCAAGAGACACTGTTCAGAATCAAGGGACATTGGGTTTGGGGGCTAGGCTATTCAGAGATGTGAGGGCAGGGGCCAAAGATGAGGTGTGGTTCAGGCTCACTGGCTTTAGTTGCCTCCTTCAGAGGTCCACAGTGTGCACAGGTAATGGGACATAGACGGGGCTTTTACCACGGGGGCTTTGCTATATAAACATATGGAATGATTAATATTCTTGGGGTACAGGGCTGAACAATTTTGGAAACCTTAGGGGCTCTCTTGAATGCAGAAGCAGAGTTATAAAAGCAATTGTGAATGCTTACTATCTCATTCCCAAAAAATCCTTGAAGCAGCTTATCCCCATTTTACAATTGAGAAGCTTAAGGTTTAGAAAGGTTAATTAACTGACCCGAGGCACGCAACTGTAAGTGGGGGAGCTCCCATTAGCCAGAGGGTAACGGGGGCGGGGGGTGGGGGGTGGGAGATGAGGGTAAGGGGGATCGAATATATGGTGATGGAAAGAGAACTGACTCTGGGTGGTGAACACACAATGGGATTTATAGATGATGTAATACAGAATTGTACACCTGAAATCTATGTAATTTTACTAACAATTGTCACCCCAATAAATTTAATTTAAAAAAAAAAAAAGAACGTAGACTGTTAGACTTCCCAACAGGTCTCTCAGTCACTTTGCCCTGGTGAAGCATTTTTTCAAAATTGTGAGCCCATAGTGGATCCTTAGCAGCCAGATGTTTTGTTTTAACATAGACTAGAAAATATCAGAGGGTATTGCACACAGTTTCATGAAGTTTATGTTTCAGTTACATATGTGTATGCTATGTGTATGATGGGTCATGAAGAAAAATGTACTTCTTATTGTGAGTCTGCTCCAAAAGTTTGAATGCTCCTACTGTAGTATACTTCTAGTCCAAAGCAGCCAGTCTACTCTGGCCCACACCTACTAAGGCCCTCTAAAGTCACATGTACCTTTCAAGACAAAAATATTTCCTGATGTTAGTTCAAATATCAAAATGAAGAAAGAAATCCCCCAGACCAAACCTCCCAAAAGCCAAAGCCCACAAAACCCCAAAGTTCCTGAAAAATTACCCAGCCTTTACTGATCTCTAGGTTTAAAATCTCTTCATTCTTCCTAGGAAGCACAACCTGACTTCCTTGTAGGTGGTTATGCAACTACAAAGTACATAGATATGAAAAAGTCAGAAAGAAAGAAAGAAAATAACATTGAGAGCTTAGTAAGTGTTCTAAGCTTATTTGTTCCATATCCAAACATCAGCCCCAAAAGTGCCAGGGTGAAGATTCTTAAAGCAGTTTAGCCAAGTCTCCCTTCCTAAAGCAGGCTTTCCTGTCTGAATCTCCTGGGCAGGAATGGAGGGAGGATCAAAGGTTCTGAGTCTTGTTTCTTAATAAAGAGCTTAGTATCCCAAAAACAAGCTTAAAGTGGCAACATTTTGGTTCCCTTCATCTGATTGGGGTAAAAACAAAAAGCAGTGAAAAAAAAAAAAAAAAAAGCGTCAAAGTGGGACTAGGAAATGACTCAGAAAAGGTACTGGGCACAGCCTGGCACATGAGGGTGGTTGTGTGTTAAGGGGTAAGAATAGAATAGAAACCTCTCCCCGGTCCTAAGAACTTCTCCCTAGCACACCCAGTCTCATTGGCCAATGCAGTCATGAATTAGTGAATACAGGAGGGCCCAAAAGAACTACTTTGTTCTAGCAAAGTACTACTTTGTTCACCTGCAGGCCCCCGCTTCAGATTAAGAGGTATGTACCACCCTCATGAAGGCACTCTACAAATATTTGTCAAAAGAATGGCCTTTAAGCTATTTACTGGAGAGACATCTTGAATCTCCTCAATCTTGTCTTCAACTTTTCACTGTATCCTGTGCCATTTTTTCTTTTTCTTTTTTTAAAAGATTTAATTGGGGAAGGGGAACAGGACTTTACTGGGGAACAGTGTGTACTTCCAGGATTTTTCCCAAGTCAAGTTGTTGTCCTTTCAGTCTTAGTTGTGGAGGGTGCAGTTAAGCAACAGGTCCAGTTGCCGTTGTTAGTTGCAGGGGGCGCAGCCCACCATCCCTTGTGGGACTCGAGGAGTCAAACCGACAGCCTTGTGGTTGAGAGCCCACTGGCTATGTGGGAATCCCAGCAGCCTTTGGCAGTAGGAGCACGGAGCTCCAACCACCTGAGCCACCAGGCTGGCCTCATTTTTACTTGAATGTAGTTAATATTTGTAAAGTATTCAGAACAGTGCTAGCACAAGATAAATACCACACGTTTGTGAAGTAAAAACAAAAATCCCTGACTGAATGTATTGCATTGTGTTGATGGATTTTCCTTTCTGCGTCTAATTCACATTCCTACGCCCTGAACCAAGCCCTGTGCTTAATCACTAAATGGCTACTGAGTAAAGAAACAATGCCCTTTCACAGATTTCATCTTTTAAAATTCTTACTATTACTACCTACCTTGCCCTAGGTTCTTGTGATCTCCCAGGATAGAAACCAAGAGAAATCACCACAGAAAGTTCAGGCTAGAGGTGAAGGTTTATTAAGCTTGTGTACAGGCAACAATGCAGAGAAAGGTTCGGGTGGCTCCTGGGCAGAAGAAGTTGGGGCAGGGTTTTAAAGAGAGCTCGACAGGGTGAAAACCATGTCCATGCATGTGAAGGCGGAGGTTTCTTGGCGCCTTCTACATGCTTCTACAAGCATGTGCAGTGAGTCTACATGCTTCTTCATGCACCACATGTCTCATTTGCATGGTTAATCTCCACCCCTAGGCTTGATTTTTAGTGTTTAAATTAGGGAAAGATCAGCTTAGGACACTTTTGGGCCTTACTGTGTAAGTGCAGTTAGAAGGACAGTCCCTTGTTGGCTGGTATGCGGATCTTTGTGATTTGCGTCCCAAGGCTCCTTGATGCCCATGGGTATCCTAGGACGGATATTCTTGGGACACTTACCAGGTTCCAGCAGCTGACCTTTCTGACTAACAACAGTAAAAAGTTGTCCTCTTGTCTCACTATAAGCCTGTGAAGTGGGCAGGATAAGAATTATTATCCTAATTTTCTTTTAATATATGAGTAAAATTAGACCTTAATTCATATCCAGAAAACTTGGACTCTAAACCTTTTAGACTTTAAAAGGCGAAGGCCCTTGCACAAAATAGATTTCAGAGGTAGGATCTGAACCCAAGATTCCTACAGCTAAATCCCCTTCCTTCCCTCTGCCCCCTCCCTCATAACTTGCAGCTTCAAGACAAAGTATCTGTCCGGGAATAAATACTGGACATTTAATTGAAATCATGCATTTCCTGTACTTTCCAGAATATTTCTCAGCATGAAAATAACGTTCAGGAGGCAGCTCCCAGTGGTGTATGTGGGGGGTGGGGGCGTTTTCAGGCTGGGGTAGGGAGAGGGTCTGTACTGACATGAGGAGGGGAATTAGGTCTCTGGAAGGCTGCTCCTCCTGCCCCCCACTCCCGTACTGCCTCCTCCCTCAGTATGTGGTTTCCTGGTTCAATTTACTGAGTCTCTAGGTTACAGTACCAAGGGCTACTGGGAAGAGTACTGGGTGTTTCCTCTGACTGGGATGAGGGGTGGAGGGGACATGGAGAATGATGGTAGCTTCACTACGACAGGACGCTCCCAGAGGCTCAAGTGAACTCTTCAAAGATGTTTTACAGCATTGGTAAGCGTGGCCAGTTAGAGAATGTTTAGGAGATGGAAGAGAGGAGAGGAGAAAGAGGAGTTGTCATCCAGAGGTAAGGCTGGAAATGCAAGCAAAGGCTGGACTTGAAATGTGAAGCTAAAGAGATCGAAGATGACATTTATTTGACTCTGAGGTTGGTGGTATTTCACTCTAAGTTCTGTTGATGTAACAATGTCCGAACTTAAATTTCATAAAAATTTGTTTGAACTCAAAAAAATTTATTTGAGCTCATTCAGTACAGAAAAGCAATATACCTGGAAGCAAGATCTCAACACAGACTGAGATAAATGCTTCAGAGAATAATAGTTTGGGGTTTCTTTCATGCAGAAAGCAACGTGGGGATTGGGTTACAGGATAGTTAACAAGATTATATGCTCTCTTGAGCTTGAGAGTGATTATTATTTCAAAAGTGCATTAACCTAGATGCACAGAAACAATAGATAGGGCTTACAAAGAAAAACCTTTAACTAAAGAAGTTATGGGGTGGCCAGTTAACTCGGTTGGTTGCAGCGTGGTGCTGGTAAGACCAAGGTTGCAGGTTAGATTCCCACAGGGGCCACTGGGAACTGCACATCCTTAAAAAAAAAAAAAAAAAAAAAAAAAAAAAAAAAAAAAAAGGTTATATGCCTGGGATGACTACCCACCAGGACCTGCTCAGTTAGGAATTCATGATCAGATCATGCTGTGAGATTACTTTCCATAGAACCCCCCCTTTTTTTGTCCCCAGTTCTCATTTTTGTGTTTAGCTATCCTCTGTTTGGATAGCCTCATTTTCTCTTCTCTTTTTTTGGCCTTTATTTTCATGCCCTCAGCCATCTTATCTAGTCTCATGGCTTTAAATGCCATCCACATGCTTATAATTCCCAAATGCATATTTCCAGTGTAGGCCTCACCCCTGAACGCCAGACTCATATATATGCAAGTGCTTATTCAATGCCTCCTTAGGGTGTCTAACAGGGATCTCAAATGCAGTTAAGTCCCAAACTAAACTTCTAATCCTCCTCTCCGCCAAAACACACTCTGACCCCAAACCTCTCTGCCCAGCTTCCCCCCCACTTTGTTGATGGCAATTTTCTTTCTGGTTCATGCCAAAACCTGGGAATGGTCCTTGACTCCCCTCATTTTGTCATAATCACAATATATATTTAAATGAGGTGGTCAGTCTACTGAAAAATCCAGTTGGTTCTATCTTCAAAATACGTTCAGAATCTGATCACTTCCATTGCTACCATCCTGGAGGCAGTGCATCACTCGTCCAAATCTTCACTATAGTAGCCTCTTGACTAGTTTTCCTGTTTCCACTCTTGGCCTCCTACAGCTTCTCAAAACATAAATCATATCATGACATTCTTCTGCTCAAAATCCTTAAGCCCCCTTTTTCCCTCTGAGTAAAAGCCATGATCTTTACAGCAGACCACAGCCCTGCATGACCTGGCCCCACTGCCTGACCTCATCTGCTATCCTGGCTCCAGCTATCTGGCCTCTGCTGTTCCTCATGCAAGCCAGGCACCCTTCCAACTTAGGGCCTTTGCACTGGCTCTTTCCTCTGCCTAGAACTCTCTTTCCCCTAGATAGCTCCTGCGCTAGTTCCCCATCCTCTTCAAGTGTTTGCTCTGTCACCCTACAGTGAGGTCTAGCTTGACAACCTTATTTAAATTGCAATGTCCTGCCCTGGCCCACAATCCCCCTTCCTGGCTCTATTATTTTCATAGTATTTTTATGCTGTCAAATGCACCACATGTTTTTCTGTGTATTTCCTACCACTTAGATGGCTGGGATTTTTACACGTTGTATACACTGATGTCTCCAAAGCACCTATAATAGGTGCTGGTACATGGTGGAGGCTCAGAATTTGTTGAATAAATGACCATCACCTTGGATCTCTTTAGCTCAACATTCTAGTCCAGCCTTTGCTTGCATTTCCAGCCTTACCTCTGGATGACAGCTCCTCTTCCTCCTATCCTCTCTTCCATCTCCTAAATATTCTCTAACTGGTCATGCTTACCAATTTGCTAAAAAACATCTTTGAAGAGTTCACTTGAGCCTTTGGGAGCAGCCTGATGCTGCTGTCCTAGTGAAGCTCCATCATCCTCCATTTCCCCTCCATCCCTCATCTGTCAGAAGGAAACACTCCCCCCAGTATTCTTCCCAGTAACCCTTCAGGTACTTTAATCTAGACACTCAGTGAGTTGAACGAGGAGACCACATGCTAAGGGAGGAGGCAGTAGTGGAGTGGGGGCAGGGGGAGCAGCCTTCCAGAGACCTAATTCCCCTTCTCATCTTATTAATAGAGAACCTCTCCCTACCCCAACCTGAAAACTTGTACCCACTCCCCACACACACCACTGGGAGCTGCCTCCTGAACATTATCTTCATGCTGAGAGTCTAGGTTTCCTGGAGATGAATTAGGGTCTAGTTTTCCTTATGCATAAATTTCCACAGAAATTGAAATTAACTTGTGGAATGCTGATGGTGATGCCACGTTTCCTATATATAGGGAAACAAATTGTTCCTGTTCGTAGATGCAAATGAATTGTCCAAAGGAGAAATCTCTTTTCATCCAATTCTCATCTGAACCTGTTGTAATATGTCTCTAGTTCCATCATTAATGAGTTAAATACAATCTTTGATACATGTTTATTTTCTGTCATTAGTTTTTTTTGGTTTTGGTTTTTTTTAAGTTGTCTTTTAAAACTGTAGGGGACTTAAAAAATCATCTTTTTTAGTCTACTCTCCCAGGTTCTCAGGTGGGGGCACTGTAAATTAGCTTGACAAAAGACAAACGAGAAGTTTATTAAGCTGTGTATCACATATGTAACAACATATGGGAGTACCAAGAGATGAGTAACGCAAAGAGGTGGTTAGAACTGGGGCTCAATACACCTAACTTAGTGGGGAAAGAGAGGGGAAGAAAGGGCACTTATGGAAAAGCAAACAGCTTTTGGAAAGATAAATGGGTCCCTAGGAGAATAGATGGGAGATAGAGCAGTTTGTGACCGACCTCATCTGCTGAGCCATGTCTACCTGGGCGTGGTGTATCTGGTCTCCCAGAGGACAATATCAGAGTTGCTCTGGGGGAGGGGATTTCTAACTAAGTCGTACAGGAGACTCTGCTTTTAGGCAGATAAGGGATTTCTGGAGCTCAAATGCCTTTAGATGAAATTAATTCTTATGGATATTAAAGTGGGATATTTGGGGGTGGCATGTCCTGGTCCCTAACATTTAATAAACTCATTTCTTTGTATTGTTATCATCTCTAGCATAGTGCCAAGCACAGAGTATGTTTTCAGTAAATGGAATAAATGACTGCAGAGTTGCAAAATCGCCTAGCCAAAGAATATCACAGGCAACAGACATAAAATCAGAATGGCCTGAGGGAGCTCCTGGACAATGCCCAGCATTAGAGAAAGGGGACCTAGCAACTTACGTGCCCAAAAACAAAGTCTTTCACAATTTCTCCTCACATAAAAATAGTGCAAAAAAAATGCTATGGATGAGAGCAAAGAACAGAGACCATACTTAGTCTGAGTGTCATTATCGGAAGATTTCATGATTAACACTGATTTTGGATTTAAAAGAATGAATAGTGATTCTTTATGTGGAGACACGGAGAAAATGGAGTTTCTAAGTGGAAAAATGCAGTGGGCAAAGGCATATGAGTACAAAGAAAGCACAACTCATTAAAGAAAGGGAAATAATGTAATTGTTATTGAACAGAGTTTGTCCACCCAGTGCTAGCAGAGCCAAACTCTAAACATTAAGAATTGCAGTGGAGAAAGCATTGCTATTTTATTATGAATGGTGCCTCCCAGGAGAACGGGAAGCTAATGCTCCAAAGCCCAAGCTCCCCAACGTCTGTAGGTTGCAGATTTTGTAGGGCAAAATCACCAGACACTGTGGCTTAGGGGGTTTGGCGTTGTGCTGGGAGCTGATTGGTCAGAGGTGAGGTAAGTGTAATAAATCATTTCTTCAGGTCTTGAGGACAGTTTTGAGGTCTGTTCGGGTGTCCCTCTGTCTGGTTTTATTAAAAAGTAGCCAGGGGGTCGTTCCACCTTAGGGCTCAGCTGCTGAAACATAACTTAGGTCAACACATTAGCTTTAGCCTGCCAGAGGTCCAGACCATGTGACCATTAGTCAGGTCCTGGCTACTTACTGTCTACTGCTGCCTGCAGGGTTGCTGATTACTGGGGGAAAGACTAGCTCTCTGAGGGATGTAATATACATATAAGAGAGCGAAGGAGAGAGAAGGAGGGAGAGGGAGAAGGGAGAGGGGAGAGGGGAGAGGGGAGAGGGGAGAGGGGAGAGGGGAGAGGGAAAGAGAGAGAGAGAGAGAGAGAAATATGATTTCTAGAGTTAGGATTTAAAGCTGAATTTAATCAGTTATAAGGACTCTCAGTTTCCTAATCTGATTGCACCCAGGTATGTGAAATGGACCACATAAGAACAAGATTGGGAAAGTGAAGCAGAGATCATTTTGAGGACAATAAGCTGAATCTGGTCATCATTCAGAGGTGGTGGGGAACCATTAAAGGTTTCTGAGCTGGAAAAGAGCTAATGTTTTACATTAATATTAACTTGGCATTACCTTACATTATTATGTAGATTGGAGAGGATAAAAATACGTAGTGGCCAGGCAGTTCAAAAATATGTTGGGAATAGAGATACGGACATGAGAATTATCACAACAGTAGTGTTGGTTGAAATGAGGGGCAAACTTGTATACTGAAAATACTTCAAGTATATGATCAGTCAGTGTTTACCTTTATTTCCTCTTACTTGCTTCTCCCCTAGTTTTCTCCTGTGGGGTCCTCAGCGTGGGAACTCTTTCTCATTCTTGTTTTCCAGCTCCGAGCACAGTACCTAGTCTGCGAGCTCAATAAATATTTGCTGAAGAAACAGAATATGCAGAGAGAGGAGAAAACACTTTTCTCAGAGAGGTGGGAAGGGCAGAATACATGATGCTGAAGAGTCTTATATAATGGAGAAAGAATTGATGGATATTGGATGGCTTCCAGTCTTTTCTGGAAAGCATCACATGAGTGAGGACAGGGTTAAGGGCTTAAGAAGTGAAACAGTTTGGAACAGCTGTAGCCAAAAACGTGCTGGGCAGACCCCCACGTGACTGCACGCCTTGTTTTAGTGCCCTTCTGTGTATCTGGAATCCTCCCTCCAGCTCTCTTCTCCCTGCCTCTCTCATCTCTTATTCAGCCTACTCATTTTTCAAAGCCTAACTCAAATGCTACTGACTTTTCTGGGACATTCTCTCTGATACTATTTCAAGTTAATGATTTATTTTTTCTCTGTTGACACGTCTCTCCTTGTTGATCCTATTAGATTATAAATTACTTGAAGACAAGAAGAGAGTTTTACTCATCTGAACAGCCTCCTCCTGACCTGATGGGAAGCAGTCCATAAATGTTTACTGATGTTTAAATGAAATGAGTTTAAGAATATGATTGCTAAGCAGCAGGGAGGGCGACACTGAAGTTCTGTAGCTTGAAGTCCTGGTGGACTAGATCAGCATGGCTTTTGTGACTAACAGGAGTGAGGTGATGGACAAAGAGAGCCAGGGAAGGGTTCAAGAACTAGAGACTGTGATGCTAACACATGAAAATTCAGTAAGAATCAAGATTACTTTTTTCTGTTAGGAAATCTAAACTTTGGTTTCCCTGCCTGGGGACACAAAGACATGAAGCTCATATGTATTTTACGGACAGAATTTTTTTCCCACCTAACTAATCCACAGTGAAGTCAAAACAGGAAAACCAAACAATGAAGCCCTCAGTATCAGACCTGAATTTTAACCAGTAACTTCTACTTAACTTCTCTCGAATAGCTTCAGCTGAACTCTGAACTTTTGTTAAGAACAAAACAGATGGATTTTTTTCTTTTGCTTTTTCTCCTTCATTTCCAAACTCTGTGGAAGAGCAGTCAGTGAAGAGTGAAATGCATGCAGGTAGGAAAAGGAAAGGGGAGCGAGGTAACGGTGCGACACCTGAACAATGAAATAAATGGCTTTGGATGGATAATGTTCAAATCCCGTTCTGCTACCTGTCTATGAAACGGGGACAATAACTACTTGGAAAAAATTGTGTGAGAAATAAATTAGATGCTAAAGCACCTAGCACAAGGACCGTAGTACACGAGTGCTTTGAATAAATCACAGGCAAGTGATAGAACATGCACGTTAGAAAGGGTGTGCAGGGGGGATGTAAGTCTTTCTCCCCATCCTTATCCTGTTCTCTCAATTCTCCTGAGTCAACTCCTAATACCGTTATGTGTATTTATTGTGCATTTCCTTCTTTCTTTGACTTAGCGGTGAGACCTTGAGCAGGTAACTCAAATTTAGAAGTCCTCACCTATAAAACGGAATGGTTCTGAGCACTTAATGAAATAGTTACTGTTTTATAGTTAAACTGCTACACAAATATGAGATGTTATTATTCTTAGAAGGAGAAGCAAGGCCTAAACAAACATTGTATTTTTAACTTTGTAACAGAAGTCTCTTGGATCCTTAGAATCAGCCCTGACTGCTTTGTTCCGTTGGGAGTATTTCCATTCCTCACCTTGACACCAGGAGAGGAAGGCTGAGAGCCACACTGCTTGACCTTGCCTTGGTCTATCCCACAGGTAATCACTTATTCCAGCCGTCATGTCTACAATAACCTGACTGAGGAACAGAAGGGCCGAGTGGCCTTTGCTTCCAATTTCCTGGCAGGAGATGCGTCCCTGCAGATTGAGCCTCTGAAGCCCAGTGATGAGGGCCGGTACACCTGCAAGGTGAAGAATTCAGGGCGTTATGTGTGGAGCCATGTCATCTTGAAAGTCTTAGGTAAGACGGAGTGCCAAGGTAAATGCCTACATCCTTTTAATAAATATAAGTCTCTGTGAGGGATAACCAAATGTAGCATGGTGGCACAAAATTTCTTGTTCAGTATTTTCGATTATTCTGAGGTCACCTACCCCCGTGCCCTGGGAAGAACTGTGTATGTTTTGTGTTTTAGCCATAATAAAGAAGAAAAAATAATCACAATTTTCCATGGTAGTCCAATAAAAAATTTAAATGTTCTCTAATATTTGAATGATATCCTTATTTAACTTAAATCTCTCAGCTATGATTCAAGTCCATTTCTGTTTTTTGACAGCAGTAGCTACTAAGTTCTACTTAATATTTTCAAAATTAATGAACTTCTATCCCTGGCTGTTTCAGTATTAGTGAAACCACACTCAGCTTTCCAAATTTCCAATTAAATGTGTCTCTTCTTTGAAAAGTGTTGATGTAGCTTCTGAGGCAGCCTCTGAAAATTACAACAGCACCACTGGAAGTAGCTGAGATTGGGTATATGTGTGTGCAAGGGACAGAGGTGGATGTGTTTCTGGGAGTGATGTAACACATGGCTAGGTAACTAGGTAAAAGGCTATTGAATCCCCACTCAGAAGTTGACCACAAGGGACGATGACTAGAGAAATAACTCAACAGGAGATAGTTCTTCCATTGAATCTACTGTTTGGGGAATCTTTGAATTAGTACTTTTTTTTAGGCCAGTCAAGTGAAGTGCTTTTTGGTGTTTTTTTTTCCATTTGTTTTTTTCCTTACCAGTGAGACCATCAAAGCCCAAGTGTGAGTTAGAAGGAGAACTGACAGAAGGAAGTGACCTGACTTTGCAGTGTGAGTCATCCGCTGGCACAAAGCCCATTGTGTATTACTGGCAGCGAATCCGGGAGAAGGAGGGCGAGGATGAATATCTGCCTCCTAAATCTAGGATTGGTAAGTCACCTTTCCATTGAGACAACAGAACAGTTCTCTAACCATAAATTCTAAATCTGGTTTTGACTGCAACTCACTAATGTGACGTTGAATACACTGCTGAACCTCTTTGTTCCTTTTTTTTCCTGCTGAACCTCTCTGAACTTCCATTTTCCATTCATAAACTGGGACAGAAAATCTCTTTTCTTTCCTCAAGTGGCATATAAAAGTGATAAAAAGGATTAGGAAGAAATGTGCCATGCAAATCCATTATATTTAATTATCTTGGTTAGTATCCCTTAAATGTTCACCACCTCTTGCTCCTTTTGAGGATGCACTATAATTTAAAAGAATGTTCATCTTTCTTCCCACATTCCAAAATGGGATCTATTCTATCATCTCATCTTTGGCAATCTGTATTACAGAATCTTAGGTAGATGCAATAAAGTAAACAATAAATACAGATCCTGTCACTAAGGGGATCACAGTCATTCCTTGTGCTGTGTAGACTACAACAACCCTGGACGGGTTCTGCTGCAGAATCTCACCATGTCCTCCTCCGGACTCTACCAGTGCACAGCAGGCAATGAGGCTGGGAAGGAAAGCTGTCTGGTGCGAGTTACTGTGCAGTGTAAGTATCCAAAGAGTGTGTTTGTTTTCTTTTCGCATTGTGGTTCAGTGTAAAGCATTTCTAATCATGAGTAAGAATAAGGTCAAGGTGAAAATATTTCCAGAAGGACATGGCTATCACTAAAATAAATTCAGTAATTGCAAGGACTGTTTGTCTATTGTAGCTAACTCTATGTTTACAAATATGTGTGTACTTACCAGCCCCCAAAGAAATGTATTATATCCAGGAGGGGACCAAATGTAGAGTTCCTCTATAAATATAAATTTCTCTTACAAAAGGGTACTTCTACTGTTTTCAGAGCTTTTCCTGTCTGCAGTTTCTCAAAAATAATCAGTTTAAAATAATGTTAATGTCAAAGAGGCATATTTTGGGGTTGCATAGTCTACTACCCTTCAACATCAAGAGATATAGTCATATACCAAAAGATACATGGGGAACTCGGGAAGATAGATATAGTTCTGCAAATACTCATCCTGCCCAGGGCTTGTGTTTTTTAAGTTCATGTATTTCCTACTTTATGTTGGTTTTGTTTCTGAGAAAACAGATGTACAAAGCATCGGCATGGTTGCAGGAGCAGTGACAGGCATGGTGGCTGGAGCCCTGCTGATTTTCCTCTTGGTGTGGCTGCTGATCCGAAGGAAAGACAAAGAGAGATATGAGGAAGAAGAGAGACCTAATGAAATTAGGTAGACTTCCCTCCAAAATCTCTTCCACTAGGCTTCCTTTCTAGGGCCAGCTCCATAGTGACCAGACAACATAAACGTCCCATTTCCTCTTAACCAGAAAATGTTTTTGACAGCAGGAGCTGTCAAAATGATTATTCTAGTAGGTAAGGAGTTCCAATCTAGGGACAGAGGTCTGGCTTACCTTGACTTTATTGTGAAACTATCCTCAACAGAGACGTAAAAGATCAACTTTACATTACTTCCTATTTACTTCTGCTTATAAAGGGCATACAAAAAACAGGCACAGTCTATGGGCCATGAGGGTTTACGTAGACAAACTCCCAATCAAGGGGTGCTGTCTAGATCATGTCAAAGGTTAGTGTGTATTCTCCCATAGTAGCAGGGTTGACTTCTGAGCTAACAAAGCATATATCTGCCTAAGTCAACCATTAAATCTCAGAAAATGGGCAAGTCCCTATTTCTCTAAATGGCCACCTTCAATTTGAGGTGTGCAACTTGAGGTATTGGGAAACCTCAGAAGGAAGCAACCATAGTGGAAATTATCATAGTCTTGCCAGTACCATGTTTCCCCCAAAATAAGACCTAACCAGAAAATAAGCCCTAGCATGATTTTTCAGGATGACATCCCCTGAACATAAGCCCGAATGCATCTTTTGGAGCAAAAATTAATATAAGACCCGGTCTTATTTTTGGAGAAACATGGTATTAAATTTTACCTTTGCTGTTTTTTCTCTTCAGAGAAGACGCTGAAGCCCCGAAAGCTCGCCTTGTGAAACCTAGTTCCTCTTCCTCAGGCTCTCAGAGCTCACGTTCTGGTTCTTCCTCCACACGCTCCACAGCAAATAGTGCCTCACGCAGCCAGCGGACACTGTCGACTGAAGCAGCACCCCAGCCAGGGCTGGCCACTCATGCATACAACCTAGTGGGGCCAGAGGTGAGAGATGCTGAACCAAAGAAAGTCCACCATGCTACCCTGACCAAAGCGGAAACCACACCCAGCATGATCCCTAGCCAGAGCAGACCCTTCCAAACTGCCTGAATTAGAATGGACTTGACTCCCATACTTTCCTAGGAGTCAGGATCTTAGGACTTTCTAGTCATTGAAGCTCAGTCACCAGCCACACAACTCCCTTGAACCAGATGAGAGGTCACTTACGTAATAGTGAGCATTGCATGGAACAGATTCAAATGAGCACTCTCCTTGTATGACACCAAACAAGAAAAAGGATGTAAGCTGATCATCTCCAAAAAGGTATCTCATTGTGACTTTGGACAAGAGTAAGGGAAAGCAGGGGTCCAAATCTGTATTTGTTGACCAGAACGTGTGGTGAGAAAGGTTGGGGAAAAGGAACGTAAACACACGTAAAACTTGTAAAACTTCTCACTTGAGATGTTTTGTGTCAATACTTCAATTCACCACTGTCAAGAAGAAATGATGTATTCATAAATTTTCTATGCATTTCTTCAAACCTACTGGATTGTTGTGATTATTCAAGCAGAACCCACAGCCTTATATTATACCTTTCTGCACTGTTCTGGGCTTACCACTTCTGAGAAACTCCAAAAATGAAATATGTCTCTTCTGTTCTGACTTCATTACTTTAGATATTAATTTCAAGAGGAGGTGAAATACTGGGAAATGGAGAATTGAGTTTCTCCCACTCTATTCACCACTAATCTTCCTGTACTTGTATCGAACCATAATAGAACTGAAAAAGGAGTCCAAAATGTGTGACAAGGGACTGTGAAAAACTTTCCATCTTACTGATGTTCAGATGTTCAGAGGGTCACGGCAAATATCAGAAATATATACTGGAACCATTTTGGACTTTCTCTCAAATCAGATGTCTCTAAGGACTTTCCTGCTAGATATCTCTGGAGCAAGAAAACATTCACTGCATGTCATTTAACAATATCCTTAGAAAGAAGTCGTGTAGTGAGAAAGATCTTTTTAAGGTGCTGGAAGATCATCTGACGTACATTAGTCTTTCTGAGAACATACAAAACCAGAATTTCAAGACTGACTAGACTAGAAAGGAAGATTACATCAATTTTCTTAGTATGTCACAGAGCAGTCTAAGGAAGTTGAAAATTGCACCAAACTTGGAGCTTTCTTCACTTTAGAAGGATTTGAATCTGGGACTTTTGATGATTCTAGGCCTAAAATTATCAGCAAGATCAGAGATTGCCAGTTTCCTCCTGGCACTGCAAGAATGTCAAAATCCTTCCTGCCTGAGAAGTTGAGACAGAGAATTCAGTATTTTACCAGCTTAGCCTCTAATGAAGTCTAGCTGTGGACTGGAGGGAAATGGAATTAACATTTAGGGAAGAGATGGTAATGAAAACTAGTGAGTGGCAGTGGAGGTCTGGGTTAGTGCCTGTTAACTTTTTAATTGTCAGCATCTTGGGAGGAATTAGCAGAAATGATTCACTAGGACAGCTCTCAAAAGAGCTGATTCATGGAAGAAAGATGTCTGAGAAAAATTTTTAAAAAGCAGCAGCCTTCAGTATAATAATTTGCCCTTTTAATAGTTTTGACTACTCTGCTACTCAAATTCATCCTATGCAAGAATTCTAAACCTGAAATAGCCCTTTAAGGATGCTAGTGCAAACAGCAACACATCACCATACGTAGAGCAAAAGATTTCTTCTTAAAAGGGCAGCAGGCTATAGGAAAGAAAAAGTAATGCTGAATATGGTGATGAAAGCATTGTTTCTAAAATGGGAATCAGATGCTTAAAGAGAAAGGCTGATCTGGGAATATGCCCTATTTGGTTTTTCATTTCTAAATTAATTCTCACGACAGTGTCCTCACATAGTGCAAATGCATTTCCTTCTGAAATTCTTTAAGAAATAGGGGTTTATCCTTGGGTGAGTTTTCATCTGAGTTTTGTCTTACTCTAAAAAAAAGTTGGGAAATAAGAGACATTGAAGAAGTAGTGTAAAAAATGTCTGCTGTCAGTTTAAGAGGGCTAGCATATTTGGAATGTTTCTTATATACTAACACTGTCTCATTGTTAAGATATAAAATCTCGTACTCTACTTTTTTATTCTTCCGGTAGTGGTATCCAGGCAACCTATCACTTCTGCTATGTAAATCTGAGAATTCTCATTCCCAGAGTACCTAGGCCAAACAAGGACACTATGGAAGCGGCAGCTGCACCACCACTAGCAATTTGCTCTGATCATTATTTTCTACCTTTGAACCTGTTTCTTGTCCATGCCTTTGAAAGCAGGAATCAGTCCCCTTTGCGTGAAAAGGAGGTTTAGGTTATTTAAACATGAAGTTATTAGAAGACTAAAATACTAGTTGAATACCCAGCTTATTTTGGAAATCTACTCACAATGGAAATCTACAGAAAAGTCACAAAACAGATTTCTGCCTTAAATCTGAGAAACTGTAGGAACTGAAGATTCTGAGAGATAAGGTGCTGAAGTCTTAGCAATGGTAGTGCACTGCTCTTTGAGTCAGGCTTTTGGGTGCAGATAAGACAGACTCTGGGCTTAAGATAAAGTTTGAGCCATTATTGTTTTCAAACCACATCCATTAACTTTGCAAGTCAAATAAACTTGAATTTTGAATATGAAATAAAGGATAACATAACCGAATGGTAGAAGAAAACATGTTTGTAGGAAGAAGATACAGATAGAATGTGGATGTTTAGAGAATAACCAATTCAATAAAATCTATAAACCAAACTTAAAATTGTAAAATAATGAAGCTGATGCCTTTGTTGTTACACTGTATGAAAACAATTTCAGAATTGCTGTTTCAACAGGACATATATAATTTTGCTTCATTTCTGGTGTAAAATTGTTTATATTTCAATCTTATCTTCTAAGTTGCCTTGTATTTGGGACTGCTTGATTACAAAAACCAAATTATTTACTACAGATACATGTATATCAGCAATTAAAAAATAAGTAAGTGAAGGTGATACTGTAGGAGAGGCTGAAGCTCATACAACCTACACTGGAAATTTATTAGCTTTCTGCCAGCTGAAAAACAGAACTCTGACTGAATATGATCAATCACTTACTGATTTTAGTCACAAATATACCAAGTACTTTTTTCTCACAAGGCAGGATGCTAAGAAGTATTGGAGACACCAAGTGATGATAGTTCATGACAGAGTTCCAGCCCTTAAGTACTTTATCAAAATAACAGTATTTACTAAGTATTTTATGCCAAGGTGAAGTACCAACAGAAAAGTACACACTAAAGGACTCAAATAAATTTGAAAAAGAAGTAAACATTAAGAGATTAAGAAAAAAATCTGACAAAAAACTTCACAGAATTAAGTGAGGTAATATATGCACAGCACTTAGAACAGTGGTTGGCATGTGACAGTCACTCAAAAATGTTAATCATGCCCATTTTCCCAAGTTAGAAACCCTATGTCTCAGACTCCTCCCTCCACTGGAGTCCAAACTTTAATTTTAGATACTGAATGTATTTGAAACCCTGTGCATTTTAAGACGTGGAGACAGGACATTCACATCAACTTTAAATATATAAGTTCAGACTCTTGTATTTAATAAGAACATAGTCCAAGACCAGAAACAGAGGTTATGTGTTCTACATCCTTTAATCACTATTAGGTAGGATACCCCAAACCAGTGGATTTGGGTCCCAATTCTATTTTCCCCTGGTTCAATGTTTAGTGTTGTAGGTAGTTCAGGGGTTATTTACAAAAGCTGCAAAACATAGGGTGCAGTCCAGAGACCGTATTTGATAAATTGAGTGGAAAAGGGGAGACTGCAGGTACCAAAGAAAATTGAAAGGAGCCTGCCACAGTACACACTTTCCTCCTTCTGGAGATGGAGTTAGGTCTTTCTAGAAAGGAAATTACATTATAGTGTAACTAATAAAAAAGACCAAAGAATCGGAATCAAGGGAGCTAGGTTCTACTGTAGCTCAGACAGTTGTTTCTCTTCCCACAAATAACATCTCTGAACCTCATTTTTCTCCTTACACATGGTTGATTAATATACATCTCAGAGAATTGTTTTGATTATTGAAAGAGGTAACAAACGAAAGCACTTTATACCTTATCAAAGCATCATATAAATTTAACTTCCTGCGAGGTGGGGAGAAGTACATACCTCCTTGAGTCAAACCAACACCCCACCTCATCCCCATTCCCTCCAAAACAGGGCAACTATAGCAAGACAATTCTTATGTTTGAATGTCTCCAGGCTTTACTGGCTTTGCCAAGGACAAGGTGCCCTGCCTGTTTGAAAGAACACATTGGAAAGCACTCAAGGTACCGAGAAAGGCTCTTAGAATGACAAGGCCCCAAATACCTGCCACCATACACAGTGTAAAATTCTAGACACTACTGTTTTGTACACTCGTTCAGTAATGTTTTCAAGGCCTCTCTGCATGGTCTCTCGCGTAGTTTTTGATAAAAGTCAAGGCAGGAAACATATTACTTAATGTTACTAAAAATAAGAGGCTCAAAGTCTAACCCAAGGACACTGGGCTAACGCCTGGTTCACCTACACTGGAAAAGCTCGCTACCTTTCCTTTTCCAAATAATTGAGAAGTTCAGGGCTTGGGCGAAGGGAAGAGGGGCTCAGCCAGGAAGCCGGATCTGTTCTCTGCGTCGTGGGGAGTGGCGGAGGGGTCCGGGTTCCGAGAAGCGGCTTTGACCGTCTATTTCGCTGCGAGTCCAGACACAGGATCGGGCCCTAGGGGATGAGCGGCCGGGACCCTCCGACCTGTGCGGCAGGGACGCCGAGTTCCAGCTGCTATAGCGCACTGAGGGTCTGCGGGGCCCCGCGCTGGCCGGACGGCTTTCCCAGCCCGATATGGACGCCCCCGGACACGGTACCCTAGCAGCGCCCGGGGGTCGGAACCTTCGCCCCGGCCCCTCGGGGCCAGTCCAAGCCCAAAGGCACGGCAGCTACGAAACGTGGGTATGTGGAGCCTGGGAGGCTCTGGAGGGTCGTCTGCAGTGCAGGGATGAGGACTGGGGGAGCAGAATGAGACCCCGGTGGGGGAGGGGGTGCCACAACCTTCGCAGCCATTTTGTCCTCGCTCTACTTCCGCCTTCTCTCCCGAGCCGCCGGGGCCGGCCCCCTCCCTTCAGGCCCGGCGCTCTCCCTTCCCGGGTCGCGCCCCGATCTGGATCGCGACCAGTACAGTCATTGGTCGGTTCCCAGCTCGCCCGCCCCCCGCCCGCGCTCTCGGACGGCGTGAGCGCACAAGCGGGTGCGCCCTTCCCCCGCCCGGGGTAACTGAGGACTCCCGCGCGCGGGCTCTCGCGGCCCCACCCGCCCTTTCCCCGGGGCAGTTCGCAGAGCGGGGGCGAGAATGAAAGTTCCAGAACGCTGCGGTGAGTGCGTCATCGCGGGGCGGGGCGGCGCGGGGCGGGAGGGGGCGAGGCCTGAGGGGCAGAGCCGAGTTAGCCATTGGGACTCGTACGGGCCGCCGCGCGCCCATTGGCTGAGGAAGCCGTGATGGGCAGCCGGCAGGGCGGGCCCCTTCTGGAAGGTTCTGAGACAGGGTATAAGAGACAGGGTGCCGGGCGGAAATCGGTCTCATTGAACCAGGGGTAGTTGTCGCGTCTGTCGTCTTCGCAAGACGCATTTACACTGAAGGTAAGGCCTCCGCCGTTTTGGGACTTGGTAGTTTGCCCGATGTACGTGTGGTGTGAGCCCAGGCTGAGCGGGTTTGCAGCGGCTGAGGGGCTGCCGAGGTGCTGCCTCAGGTGGTGTGTGGGGAGGCTTCTGCTCATCTGGGGAGCTTTGCTGCAGGCGGGCGGGAGGCAGCGCCCTGGGCCGCAGTTGGGGGGAAAGCGGGGCGGTGTGGTGCAGGCCTGGAGTTGCCGCACCGGAGTCAGGCACCGACCCCTCCCCCCGCGCGGAAGGGAACGGCGCCGCGTCCGGGGCGCGGGAAGTGGAGCCAGCACCTCGGAGCCGCCCGTTTCCCGGCTTCTTGTGCTTTGTAGGCCCTTAAAAGGGGTAGTCATCGTTGGCGCACCCCCAAGATGAGGGTGGGTGGGGGCTTCTGAGCACATTTTCTAGCACAGGCCAAGCTGGTTCCTGGAGCACTGGGTTGTGGGGGAGGGACGTGAGGTTCGTCTCCCAGCTAGAGACCACGTGGTCGTCAATGTCACAGACCCTCCAAGCAGGTGCTTCCTTCAGCCAGGGGCGGGCTTTGCGGTTGGCACGGCAACCTAGATTGCAGCAGCGGCAGCAGCGTTATTTGCTCAGACCCCACCGTGGTTGCCACCAGTGAGGGCGGTGCTTCAGAGGGTTACTTAGTTTACTTTTACCATAAAGCGCGGCCATGCCTGATAGCCTGAAGTCACATTTTTTAAAGGAAACTTGTAACAAGTGCTTAGTAGACTTTAAAAACGAGGTGCATTTTTTTTCCCCCCTCTCCCCCTCAGCAACCATGTCTAAGGGACCTGCAGTTGGCATTGATCTGGGCACCACCTACTCTTGTGTGGGTGTCTTCCAACACGGAAAAGTTGAAATAATTGCCAATGATCAGGGAAACCGAACCACCCCAAGTTATGTCGCCTTTACTGATACCGAACGATTGATCGGTGATGCTGCAAAGAATCAAGTTGCAATGAACCCCACCAACACGGTTTTTGGTAAGCTACTAAATAAAATTAATGGCAAGCGTTAGACTAGGCTAGGAAGCATGTAATTTGAGAAACTGTTTCAAGTTTAAATATGAGCCACGCAGGAAAGCCATAAGGATTGTAAAAGTAATTTAAAGACCTTGAACGGACTAGACTTGAGTGATAATGTTTTTGATAGCTGCCTGGGCTAAAAATTTGAGGTAACTACTAACCATTGTCAGTGCAATAAACTTTAATTAGAAAGTTTTTTTTAGGTAACAAGTTATCAGGAAAACTTCGATGAACTTTGCTGGCCATACAGAAATTGAGTTAATGTATTATGAGCTTCGGTTGATAAGCATCTGGCCTTAGTATTTGATTAATGCAAAGCCTAGGGTTTTTGGAAAGATGTACAATGAAATTCAAGATTTGGATTTGCATTTGATACCTTTTACAGATGCCAAACGCCTCATTGGACGTAGATTTGATGATGCTGTTGTTCAATCCGATATGAAGCATTGGCCCTTCATGGTGGTGAATGATGCTGGCAGGCCTAAGGTCCAAGTAGAATACAAGGGAGAGACAAAAAGCTTCTATCCAGAAGAAGTGTCATCTATGGTTTTGACAAAGATGAAGGAAATTGCAGAAGCCTACCTTGGGAAGGTTAGTGTACCCTTAAGGGAGAGGACATAGGTGGTGATGGCAATACCGTGTTCCCCCAAAATAAGACCTAGCCGGACAATCATCTTTAGTGCGTCTTGGAGCAAAAATTAATGTAAGGTCCTGTCTTATTTTACTGTAAGACTGGATCTTAAGACCAAGTCTTACATTAATTATTGCTGTAAAAGATGCATTAGAGCTGATTGTACGGCCAGGTCTTATTTTGGGGGAAACACAGTAGTAGGTACCAGGTTCCCTGGTGAGTGGATAACTTAAAATTATTGACGAAGAATATACAGAAGTTAGTTATCACAAACTGGCCTGTTTTTCACCAGAATATTTCAGTAATTTGCTGCTGTATCTTAGGTATACGCCCAAGTAGATGATCCTGGGACTATGGGTGTTTTTATGAATTATAGTAGTTTGGCTTTGATCTTGTTTTCTCCTCCTAGACTGTTACCAATGCTGTTGTCACAGTACCTGCTTACTTCAATGACTCTCAGCGTCAGGCTACCAAAGATGCTGGAACTATTGCTGGTCTCAATGTGCTTAGAATCATCAACGAACCAACTGCTGCTGCTATTGCTTATGGCTTAGACAAAAAGGTATGTACAATTTATGATTGTCTTGAGTTATTTTAATAATGAGTTGAGCCATCAAGTTTAGATAACAAAATCTGTATTCTAATGGCAGGTTGGAGCTGAAAGAAATGTGCTGATCTTTGACTTGGGAGGTGGCACTTTTGATGTGTCAATTCTCACAATTGAAGATGGAATCTTTGAGGTCAAATCGACAGCTGGAGACACCCACTTAGGTGGAGAAGACTTTGACAACCGGATGGTCAACCATTTCATTGCAGAGTTCAAGCGCAAGCATAAGAAGGACATCAGTGAGAACAAGAGGGCTGTCCGTCGTCTCCGTACAGCTTGTGAACGTGCTAAGCGTACACTCTCTTCCAGCACCCAAGCCAGTATTGAGATTGATTCGCTATATGAAGGAATTGACTTCTATACCTCTATCACTCGTGCCCGATTTGAAGAATTGAATGCTGACCTTTTCCGTGGCACCCTGGACCCTGTAGAGAAAGCCCTTCGGGATGCCAAGCTTGACAAGTCCCAGATCCATGATATTGTCCTGGTGGGTGGTTCTACCCGTATCCCAAAGATTCAGAAACTCCTCCAGGATTTCTTCAATGGAAAAGAGTTGAATAAGAGCATCAACCCTGATGAGGCTGTTGCTTATGGTGCAGGTAATAATCCTACTATCCTATTGAGCAGTCTCAACCTATCAGGTTCGCTGTGATGAGTGATTCTTAAGCATTCGTAGTTTCCACCAAAAGCTTAGCTAATGATGGCCTAACTTCCTTGGATGTCTGAGCGATCGAGACCTGTTGTTAAAAATGATTTGTTGTACAGTTAACTTTTTAAAGACTACTTTACTTTCTAATTTAGCTGTCCAGGCAGCCATCCTATCTGGAGACAAATCTGAAAATGTTCAAGATTTGCTGCTGTTGGATGTCACTCCTCTTTCCCTTGGCATTGAAACTGCTGGTGGAGTCATGACTGTCCTCATCAAGCGCAATACTACCATTCCTACCAAGCAGACACAGACCTTCACTACCTATTCTGACAACCAGCCTGGTGTGCTCATTCAGGTATGTTTTCTGTACTATCTTGGCCTGACTTACTGAGGTCCTATAAAATTGGGGAAGGCTTGGTCCCGCTATGATGATGGATTCCAAAACCATTCGTAGTTTCCACCAGAAGTCCTGTGTTGGCCAGTTCCTTCCTTGGATGTCTGAGCGATCAGTCTTCCCTAATTGAGCTTACATGAATTTTAGAACTAGCACAGAAACCCTTTATAATTCTCTAGTATAATTTTTGTTTTCTATCAAGGTTTATGAAGGTGAGAGGGCCATGACCAAGGATAACAACTTGCTTGGCAAGTTCGAACTCACAGGCATCCCTCCTGCACCTCGTGGTGTTCCTCAGATTGAAGTCACTTTTGATATTGATGCCAATGGCATCCTCAATGTCTCTGCTGTGGATAAAAGTACAGGAAAAGAGAACAAGATTACCATCACTAATGATAAGGGTAAGTTTGGGCACAATTTTGAGTGGAGCTGCCACATGGTCTTAGACATGCTTTGGGTCCTAATGGTTGTATGTTCTAAATGGTTTCTGCTGTGCCTCCCCAAGGGCATTTAGCCAAGAGATTACTCTTAACTGCTAATGGAGCTGGGGTTATAGGTTGCAGGCATTGCAGGAAACTGGTCATAGTCTTCAGGGCATGCCTAAAATATTCCAACAGGTCGCCTGAGCAAGGAAGACATCGAGCGCATGGTCCAGGAAGCTGAGAAGTACAAAGCTGAAGATGAGAAGCAGAGGGACAAGGTATCTTCGAAGAATTCACTTGAATCCTATGCATTTAACATGAAAGCAACTGTTGAAGATGAAAAACTCCAAGGCAAGATCAATGATGAGGACAAACAGAAGATTCTTGACAAGTGCAATGAAATCATCAACTGGCTTGATAAGAATCAGGTTTGTAAACTTTCTATAAATGGAGGGTGGTGGGATATGGATGTAGGGCTGCAGCAAAAGCTTAGATGGGTTTACAGATTCCTAGGGTCACAATGATGAATGGTCCAAACATTCGCGGTTTCCACCAGAATTCTAGATGTGTTGGCAATTAGCTTCCTTCCTTGGATGTCTGAGTGACCCAAGATTTCATGTGTAGACTTGGCTAATGTGACAGTAGGCTTCTGTGTGTTTTATCAGATGGCGTCTGGCTTGAAGCTTTCTTTACTTGAACTTTTGGTGATAAATATTTTGTTCTTTCTGCAGACTGCAGAGAAGGAAGAATTTGAACATCAGCAGAAAGAGCTGGAAAAAGTCTGCAATCCCATCATTACCAAGCTGTACCAGAGTGCAGGAGGCATGCCAGGGGGGATGCCTGGAGGCTTCCCTGGTGGTGGAGCCCCTCCTTCTGGTGGTGCCTCTTCTGGACCCACCATTGAAGAGGTTGATTAAGCCAACCTTGAGCATAAATTTAGCATTGTTCCACACAAAAATACGGAAGGACCCAAATTTGTAGCAAATTCACAGCAGTTTTAAAGTTGAGCTGTTATATAGTAAGAAAAACTGGGCATTCTTAATACTTGAACATGGAATATGTGCACAGGGAAAGGAAATAACGATGTACTTTATATGCACTGTATTGTAAAGTGGAAAATGCGATGTCTTAAATAAAACTATTTAAAATTGGCACCATACAATTGACTCTGTGAGAGCAGCACCATATAGTTCCTGGGGTTGGATTTCCTTCCCAACTAAGTAGGTCATTACAGGTTGCCTAACTTCAGGAAATTGCCTAAGCAAGGTTTTGACAAAAGGGAAATAACTTGTAGTTTGAGCCTTATCATTAGTTAGGTTCTTTACTAGATAAGAGTATTGGCTCTAAAACTTGTTTGAACTGCACATAACAGTAATTAGTAGTTTTTAGTGTTGGGTAAACTCTTCATGGGTGAGAAGTTAGAAAAATTGGAAAAGGGAATCCCAGATGTTTGCATATGCTATCTGGCTCACTGAACAAATTGTGAAGTTTTGAGGACAGCCAGTATGAACAGGGGATTAGCCATTTGGAACTGAATAGGAGTACAGTGTAATTCTGAATTTATGGAGTGCCAAGGGTACTCGCATCTGAAGCCCTGAGTTCATGGCAGGTTTTTACTGTTCTTCTCAGCTTGAGTCATAAGGGCTGGGTGGTAGCTTGCGACCTGTAATGTAAGGTTGACATGGTGAGGGTGTTTACCTTTGAGCCAAACTGAAAGGCTTTATCTGAGTTAATCAAGCTCACCTAATCTCAAGCTAAAGAGGCAGAAGCTGATAATGAAGTTTTGTTCAGTTTGCTTAGAAATGAAGGCCTGTGTTGGCCTTAACTGGTTTTCATTGGGTTATAAATGTTAGTCTTCAGAATCAAGTCTTAGCAAATGGTGTTGGGTTACAAACCAAAGGTATTTACATAGGATTCTAAATCTTGTGAGTCACTTTGCTCTAATGGGCCTCCATTTCAAGCCTGAAGCAAGGAGATTGCTCTATTTCTGGCTTGGTACAAACCTGCCACCTGGTCAGTTTAGAATGTCAGTGGACCCCTGGCATGGTGAGGTGTCTTAGACTCTACGCAGAGTAGCCCAGCCTTAAACTCAGCCCTCTTTTCCTCTATCCCCATGGTTCTTGGGTAACCCAAGTAGTTACATAGGTTAAAATTGGATTTCATAACCCAACAACTGACCAAATGTCATTAGACTAGTTCAGATTAGTGGGCAGAGCCAAGAAGCTGTTACAAAACAGCTGCAGTTAATTTTCCTGTAAAAGGTTAACACTTCATTACATTGACTAAACTTAGTGCTTTATGTGTATATCAACATTGTAGTGTATGGAGTCCAGGATTTACATGGTACATTTTGTTTTCCCATATTTTCTATTAGGGTAACATGAAATCTGAAAGCAATGATCCTTGGGGAAGGCCAAGGTTTGAGTTTAATTTGCATGGGGTTTTTGTCACCTTTGTTTTTGGTGACTAAGAATGTACCTTGGGTTTTATTTTCATTGCATCCTTTATGAACTGGAACAAACCTTTTGAGTTTTTGAGGCCAAAGAAATAAGCGCTCAAAAGAAATAATACACTTTTTTCTATCCCTGGAATCATGGGATCTTGGTAAGAAAATTGTGGGGATCAAGTGTGGTGAGTGAAACAATACAAAACCTAGTCCAAAGGTTACCAGTTGTAGCTATTACTGTGCCTATAAATTTCATCAGTAAAACAAATTGGAGAGAGAAAAACGCAATGTTTTTCCTTCATACCGGTGGGGGAAACAAAACATGGCTGGACCTGTAATAGAAAATAATTGTGGCTTGGGAGGAGGGTGGGAATTCGTATATTTTCTCAAAATCTGATCAAGAATGTGTTTACAGATGAGGACATTGAGGTTCAGAGATGTTGAGTAACCTCAATTACACGGGGGGAGGGGATCCAGGCTTTCAAATTCTGGTGAACTTAACTCCAAAAGCTGTGTTTTCACCCCTACATAGTAGTGTAGTGAATTATGAAGCACCAGCTCATTTCAATACAGACCTTTACTCCAAAACCTGTGGGGGTATTTTTGTTTTGTTCTGTTTTTCAATTTTAAACTTTAAGTGTGTTTTTCTAGGACCCATGAGCTGGAAAGTCCAGTAGTTTCAATCCAGTTGTGGAGGGTGCAGCTCACTCACACTGGCCCACGTGGGATCGAACCGGCAACCCTGGTGTTAAGGAGCATCGTGCTCTAACCAACTGCTCTAAAACGTGTTTTTGTGTCTGGGACGCATCCTTATTGGGAAAAATTAAGGGAGTTTTGTAATCTTGCCCCTCAACATAATGCACTTAATGTACTTAATTTGGTCCCAATATTCATTTGATCATTTACTGAACTCACTGTCACACTGGTTTTTTTACCCCCTTCAGTACTTTGGGTATTCACATGTGCAAATTTACCTTTTGCAAGCAGAAGTCGAAGCAATCTGGAGATTTGAGGACCCCAGTGATTCAAATCAACTTTTGTCTTTTTGCTTTTTGTTTTTAATCAGGCTTGTGCTGTGGGCTAAGCCCTGATTGGGGAAGTAGATACAAAGCTAGTCAACATATGTTCCAGCCTTGTAATGTCTACAGGGTAGCAGGAGAGGCAGGCATACACAAGATGAATTGAGGGCAATTACAAAGTGACATTTGAATGTACAAAATAGCATAATTATTATCGGAAAACCCTGGAAAGAAGTAAGTTTATTGGAGAAAGCTTAGAGGAAGATGCAGAGAAGGTGGCCATAGTAACACTCATTCAGTTTAGTGTTAACAAAGGGCTTCCACTTCTCTTACGTATTTGATTCTCCTAACATCCTTACCAGGGAAGAATGCCTGGATGGTCTAAAGTGCATGCATAAATCTATGCAGGGTGGCAAAAACTTATTTTTGCATAATTTATTGTAAACAGGTTGTGGTTGTAAGAGGGAATGTCAGCTAGATGGCTGATGCTGAAATTTGCGTAGGGCCCCACTGGTTTGAGAAGAGGGAGCAAAAAATTCACTGTCCTTCAATCTTCATGTCCAGCTTTTTACAGGCTGGTTTCAGCTGAATTTACTTAGCAATAACATGGCTGTGTTTTAAAATGTATTTTTAGTACCATAGGTCTTTTACTCAACAATAATTGTTACACTTTTAAACCACTAAGGGAATAACTTTGTTTTTAAAGACATAGCAATACAATTACTCCCAACAATATTACTGTAATATTTATGTACTTAAAATGTGATATAAAGAAGTAAAATAATATCTTCAAACAGTCCTTTCCTCAAACAGTATTGAGTAACCTATAATGTTCCAGGACCTGTGCTTTCATAGAAAAAAAATACCCTTTTGGATTTTTTAAAGGTAGAGGGGAGTGATTGGTGGAGCACAAATAGGAAAGGTTGGGAAATACTCATTTCTTTGGTCCGTATGTGGGTGTAAGGGCATCTTTGTCCACTAGATGGCAGTAGCTATTTATAAAACAACCTCCAGGGCAGCTGGAGAAAGTTGTCACTGGTTTGACTAAGGTTGGTCTTTTTTTGTTTCACAAGTTGCCTAACTAGAAAGGTAGCAAATACTGAGGAAGAAATCAGCCCCAAATATTCACAATCACGTTCCAGGCAAAGCATTCCCAGGTGAGTAAGTTGAGCAAGTGCCCTGCTTGGGGGGGTGAGGTGAAGTATGGGTTTTATACCCACTGGAGGTGGGGGTGCTGTCGTGCGGGGCTTCCGGCGGGGTCTCTGCTCCCGCTCCCCACACAAGAACACAGGATACGGTGAGGCCAAAAAGGAACACCATGGAGCCATAGGTAGGGAAGTCATACTACTGTATTCTCGCTGCGGCTGGGGTTGTAGACACAGGAAGCAGGAGCCACACTGTTTGCAACCCTCACTGCGCCGCTTGCAGGCTCAGCCACCATCTTCGTGCTAGCCCCCATTTTTCTGCTAGCATAGCCACTGCAGTTACATTAGTGGCCAATGGCTCACTGGTTACAGCTGACGGCCAACTAGCCACGACTGATGACCATGCAATCACAGTTGATGGCCATTTACTACCTGAGCCAGCACCTTTCCATGTGAGGGCGAGAGCCTGGAAACTGCTCTTTGGGGCTCTGTCCCCACAGGTGGGGTGGGGGTTGAATACAGAACTTTGAAATATGGAGGGAAAAAAGAAAAAGCTCAGTGAGAAGAGAAAATAGCCTTTCTTGATCCACTTTTGTTAGTTTAAGCCCCTGTGTTATTTCCCTCATCACCCCTGAACTTCCACTCCTGAGAGTCTCATCACACTTGTATGAAATGTTTGCATTCACCACCAAACTCAAACCTAAGAATACAAGAATATTCACACACTCCTATATTCCCAGTGCTTGGCACATTATAAGCATATATCATTAGTCAAGCAAATGAATGAATAAAAAATGTGTTTATTCATTTGTTGCGTGGGGAGCAAGCACTCAAGAGGTTAGTGATAGAATGTATTTCCTTTGGGCTTTATAATGGTTTGGTTCTTGGAGTGGTGAGAGGGTGGCTGGCTGGCTGGTTGGCTGAACTCAGACTCCCTACAGATCTTTGCTAGAGTTGGGAAGCCAACATTACAGTTGCAAGAGAGGAGGAAATGATGAAGCTTGGAGCAACACTAGTCAAATGAAAGTTGGCAATAACAGAACTGCTACAACATTGGCCTAACGGGCCACCTGATGTCTTTATTTATTTTTTTAAAGATTTTATTGGAGAAGGGGAACAGGACTTTATTGGGGAACAATGTATACTTCCAGGATTTTTTCCAAGTCAAGTTATTGTCCTTTCAATCTTAGTTGTGGAGGGCGCAGGTCGGTTCCACGTCCAGTTGCCGTCATTAGTTGCAGGGGGCATCATTAGTTGCAGGGGGCGCAGCCCACCATCCCTTGTGGGAGTCGAACCGGCAACCTTAGGTTGAGAGCCCACTGGCCTATGTGGGAATCGAACCGGCAGCCTTTAGTGTTAGGAGCACAGAGCTCCAATCTCCTGAGCCACCGACCGGGCCAGCCCCACCTGATGTCTTTAGATTGCCCCCTGAGACTTGGACAGTTTGTGGATTGAGTGGGGTGAGCAGAGGCAGTGCAGCTAGTCTTTGCAATATGAGAGGACAATCAGTGCCTGCCTGGAGGAATGGAGTCTGTCCTAAGAAGCTAGGCCATAGTTCAGAACATTCAGAAGATGCAGCCAGCCATAGAGCCCTCAAAGAAAGGCTGAAAAATTTCTTGACCTTGGATTAGGCAAGGGTTTCTTAGATATGATACCAAAAGCACAAGCAACAAAAGAAAAAATAAATAATATGCAACTTCATAAAATTTAAAAACTTTTGTGCTTCAAAGGACACCATCAAGAAAATAAAGACAGACAACCCACAGAATTGAAGAAATTATTTGCATGTCATATCTAATAAAGGACTGGTATCCAGAAAACATAAAGAACAATTTGATAATAAAAAAAGAAAAACCAATTTTTTAAATGGACAAAAGATCTGAATAGATATTTCTCCAAAGAAGATATACAAATATTTAATGAGCACATGAAAAGATGCTCAACATCATTAGCTATCACTGAAATGCAACTCAAAATCACAGTGAGATAAAACTTCACACTCACTAGGATGACTGCAATCAAAAAGAGAGACGAGCAAGTTAGCAAGGAGGTGGAGAAACTAGAGCCCTCGTACACTGCTATGTGAGTGTAAAATGGTATAGACACTGTGGGAAACAGTTTGGCAATTCCTCAAAAAAGTTAAACTTGCAATTACTACATGACCTAGGCATTCCACTCCTAGTTATGTACCCAAGAGAAATGAAAACATACATCCGCACAAACACTTGTACACAAATGTTAATAACAGTATTAGTCACAATCGCCAAAAAGTGTCAACAGCCCAGATGTCCATCAACTGATTAACAGATAAATAAAATGTGGTATTTCCATACAGTGAAATATTCAGCAATAAAAAGGAATGAAATAATGATACATGCTACACCATGGATGATCCTTGAAAACAGGGCAATCACAAAAGGCTACATATTATATGATTATATTTATATGAAATGTCCAGAATAGACAAATTGAGACAGAAAGCAGATTGGTAGTTGTCTAGGACTGGGAGAATGGAGGGTTGGGGAGAAAAGCAGAGATAGGTTTGGGCTATTATTTGAGGATGAGGAAATCATTCTAAAATGATTGTAGTAATAGTTGTATAATTCTGTGAATATCCTGAAAATACTGAATTGTCCACTTTAAGTGGATGTATCGTGGTGTGTGGTGTGTGAATTATACCTGCCAATAAGTCAGTTTTATGGTGTGTTTTTTTTTAAGTTAAGAAAAGAAAAGAAAGAGGCTGCAAAGTTGGCTTCCCAAAGGGGGGGGGGGGGAAAGAAAGAGAAAGAGAAGAGAGAATATGAAATGAGAGTTTATGTGTCCTGCTGTGGTAATTGGGAAGATGGATGAGGAGGAACAATAGAAATATGAGATGAGATATAAGATTCTTACTCTCAAGGAATGGAGGAGTAATCGTGGCTGAGTTGTTTTCTTTTTCCCAGCTTTATGGACATATAATTGACCTGTGACATTGTATAAGTTTAGTTTTGATTTGATACACTTAAATATTGTGAAATGATTACCCCAGTAGGGTTAGTTAACACCTCCATCACCTTACAAAATTACCATTTCCTTTTTGTGGTGAGAACATTTAAGATTTAGTGTCTTAGCAACTTTCAAGACTATAATAATACAGTATTGTTAATGAATATCACCATGCTGTACATTAGATCCGCAGAAGTTGTATCCTTTGACCACCATCTCCCCATTTTCCCAACCCCCTGTGATGTTATTTTCTAATATCTACACTGCCATTTGAGACACTGTGGACTCTCAAACCAAATAGATACAGGTTTTATACCAAGGGGTTGAAAAAGTTAGATTGTACTGAAAAAAAAGCAGGCTTCAGGCAAGTAAACACTTGAAAAGACATTGGAAATATTCACCAGAAATCTTTTCACTCATTTGTTGATTTAGTGTTTCTCATATTTCTGTCTAACAGAGACCTGCTCTGCTGTTTACTAGGTATGCAACCTTAAGCAAATTATTCTTTCTGATGCTGAGTTTCTTTACCTATGAAATGGGGATTGTGATACTCAACCATTTGGTTTGTTACGAAGATTAAATGAGCCAGTATATGTGGACCCTTTAGCTCTGTGCCTGACTCATAGAATAAGTGCTGAGAACCATTATTAACTATTAATTTAATAATAATATTAATAATAATAGTTATCCACATTTCCTGAGGCTGCCATAGCAAAGTACCAAAAACTGTGTGGCTTAAAATGACAGAAATATGATGTCTCAGTTCTGGAGGTTAGCAGTCTGAAAGTTAGTTGTGGCAGGGCCATGCTTTCTCTGAATGCACAAGGGAAGGAGTCACTTCATGCCTCTCTCCTAGCTTTGGGTCATCTCAGGGGTTTCTTGGCTTATAGGTGCATCACTCCAGACACATGGCTATCTTCTCCCTGTGCGTTTTCGCATTGTTTTTCCTCTGCTGGTCAGTTTCTGTGTCCAAATTTCCCCTTTTTTATAAGGACACCAGTCATATAGGATTAGGGCCCACCCTGATGACCTCATTTTAGCTTGATTACTTCTGTAAAGACACTATTTCCAAATATGGTCACATTCTGAGGTCGTGAGGACTAGGACTTCACTATAATTGCTTGTGTGTTTTTTGTTGGGGTTGGGGGACACAATTCAACCCATAACAATCACATTCCCTGTTATCACAGAAAGGAAATTCCCTCCTCAGCTTTTGCACACACACAAAAAGTAAGCCCCAGACAAAATCCAAATACCTGGTCTTTCATGGGACCAACAAAAAGTGCTTTTAATTACAGTCTCCTGTGAAGCAGGTCCCACCGCAGGTCACTGGCTGTGGGCAGTGGTCCCCTCTATCCTTTTACCAGCCCATCATCCCTCCAGATTCCCAAACAATGCCTAATTCTATTATTTCCAGTGATTTCCCCGTGGGTAGCAGTTTATTTCTGTCATCAAGTCTCTGATGAAATCTTTAGCTGTGAAATGTTTAGTCCAATCCCCGCAAATCGTGTATAGTGTTAACATGTCACAAGCTGCCTGCGGCCTGCATTATGTGGTAATTTGGAAGCGAGAGAAGTGATGGTATAAGGCCAGGCTTCCTTTGTGAGCTCGCATTAATGCTAGAGCTGGTGATGTCAATTGACAGCCCATTGATTTGGGCTAATAGTGCATGGAGGGGGCAGAATTGGGGCGAGCTAGGGAATAAAGGCTGAAGGCCAGTCACCAGGATCTGGCAGCTTTTAATCTATTACTGCCCTCTTTTAATGCAACTTCCGTGTCAACTGCATTTACTTCCACCAGCTCTGCCTGCTGCGCTGAACAGTAAAGCCAGTGGGATGCCACCCCCAGAGTGGCCCAGAGTTCCCCAGTATTGATTCTTTGATGCTCTGGGGTGTGAATTATAATTATTTCATTAAGCCCTTTAATGGGTATCAACTATGAACCATCCCCAGCCCAGGCAGGGGTGGCCAGGGCAAGGTCCACGTCATTAATCTGTGTTCATGTTGTTGCCACCAATTGTCCTACCCTCGACCCTTTTTTTCCCTTCCTATTATCGCATCTATAGTTTTAGTGGGAAGCAGGTCGATCTACTCTCAGAGAGGAGCTGGGAAGGGGAGTTGGCTGATTTGGGGAGGCTGGAGGGGAGGCCACGGTTGAGTAGATTGCACTGTTGGCTATCACACTAAGGGACTAGCTAATCACTCAGTCAGTTCTGTTCAGCCCAGTTCTGGGCTGCCTGTGCAGAGATGATGCACAGTACCTTGGAACAAAGCGAGACGTCTTGCAGCCGCTTCCTTGCGTGGCTTGGAATCCTGTCGTAGCTGAGAAACATTCCATACCCTCACTTAAGTCATTCAACAATCTTACTAGAGTGCTGTGGCTATGAAGGTGTGCAAAACACTGCCTTGTGCCTTCATGGAGCCCCAACTCTAGTAAGGGATAGAAGGATCAATAGGTGAATAGGTAGCAACAAGACACTAGTGAGTGTTGAGAAGGGGCGAAGCCCTGGCATTTAAGTTAACCCATGGAAGGGGCCTTGACCCAGCTTGGGGGTTAAGGAGAGCTTCCAGGAGGGGCAAATGCCCAAAAGAAACCTGAAGAATGAGTAGGAGATAGTCCCAGGAAAGAGGACGGGCATAGTAGTCAGTGGAAACAGGATGTTTCGAAGGCCTGGAAGTGAACGAGAGAAGGCGCATGAGACTTTGGGGACCTCATTTAGTTGAGGAAGGCCAACACTTCATATGAGGTGGGGAAAGCGCCTCCCCACCCGTTTCTTACCTGCTACCACCTGCCGTTGTGGTAAATCTCATTAGCAGACTTAGGAAAGCTCCGAGTTCCAGCTGGCATGTCCCATCATTTTATCAGATGCTTTCTTCTTCCTACCATACTTTCTTCTAGGCCAAGTGTGATTCTTTACTTCAGGTTCTTCACTTGTGTAGTTTCTGTGGTGGTTTTAAAACACATCCACATTTTTTTTTTTTTTTGACACTGCTGTCATCAAGGTCTGGAGTCTAATTCCTCTCCCTTTGAATATGGGCCATCTTCAGACACTGATTTCCAATGGATAGAATGTGGAGAGAGTAACACTGCATAACTTTCATGTCTAGATTATTAAATCCATGCTGCTTCCATCTGGTTCTCTGGACATTCACTGTAGGAATCTTCAGCTGCCCTGTAGGAAGTCAGATTCCTCTGAGGAACGTGCATGAAATATGCTTGAGGAATCCCAGCTGTTGAGTGGTCTTACTGGGCCCCAGACATGTGAGTGAAGAAGCCTTGGAGAAGACTGCAGCCCCAGCCATCACCTGACTGCATCTTCATGTATGGGGAGACCCAAGTGAGAATTGGCTAGCTGATCCCAGTCAACCCCCAGGTTCATGAGCAAAATAAGTGATTGTTATTGTTTTAATTTAGTTTCAGGGTGATTTGTTACCACAATAATAAATAACTGGAACAGTTAGATTTGGTTAAATTTATGTTTGATTAAGTTTGACTACCATAACTTTAAAGTAAGTCTTCAAACCAGGTAGTACGAATCCCCCAACTTTGTTTTTCTTTTTTTTTTTTTTAATTGTGTTGGGGAATATTGGAGAACGTTTGTTTTTCCAGGACCCATTCGCTCCATGTCAAGTCGTTGTTTTCAATCTAGATGTGGAGGATGCAGCTCACTGGCCCATTTGGGAATCGAACCGGTGACCTTGGAGTTATGAGCACTACACTCTAACCACTGAGCAACCAGCCGCCCCTTGTTTTTCTTTTTAGTTTGTTTTGACTCTTCTAGATCTTTTGCTTTTCCATGTAAATTTTACAACTCAACTCAATTTCTAAAAAAAAAAAAAAAAGCCTGCTTGAATTATAATTGGGATTTTAACAAGTGTATACATTAAATTGAGTAAACTTGACATCTTTAATAATATTGAGTACCAATCCATGGTATATATCTCTCCATTTATTTAGGTCTTTTAAAATTTCTGTCAGCAATGTTTTGTAGTTTAAAATGAAGAAATCTTGTGTCTTTTGTTAAATTGGTTTCCAATTACATTTTTATGATATTATGAATAGAACTATTTTTAAAAAATTAAATTTATTGGGGTGACATTGGTTAATAAAATTATATAGGTTTCAAGTATACAGTTCTATAATACATCATCTGTATATTGCATTGTGTGTTCAACACCCAAAGTGAAATCTCCTTCTGTCACCATGTATTTGATCCTCTCTACCCTCTTCTACCTTCCTCCTCCCCACTTATCCTCTGGAAACCACTAAACTGTGTCCGTGTCTATGAGTTTTTGCTTGTTCATTTGTTGCTTTCAGTTTTATATTCTACATATGAATGAAATCATATGGTTCTTGATTTTTTTCTGTCTGACTTATTTCACTTAGTATGATATTCTCAAGATTCATCCATGTTGTCGCAAATGGCACTATTTCATCTTTTCTTATGGACAAGTAATACAAGGTAGGACAATTAAGTTCACGATCTCATCCTAGAAGAAGTGCTCCATACCTCATTGCTGAATATCACTGCAGTCACCTTCGAAGTACTCCCCTTGGGAAGCTGCCAATGCCTAGTCCACCCTTCAAAGCAATTCTGGAACTCTTTCTGGAATGGCCATCAGATATGTTGTTGTATTACCCTTAATGTCCTGAATGTCATCCAAATGTCTTCCTTTCAATATTTCCTTTATCTTTGGGTAAAGAAAGAAGTCGTTGGGGGTCAGATCAGGTGAGTAGGAAGGATGTTCCAATACAGTTATTTGTTTACTGGCTAAAAACTGCCTCACAGACAGTGCCCTGTGAGCTGGTGCATTGCTGTGATGTAGGAGCCATGAATTATTGGCGAAAGGTTCAGGTCATCTAACTTTTTCACACGGCCTTTTCAGCACTTCCAAGTAGTAAACTTGGTTAACTGTTTGTCCAATTGGTACAAATTCATAAAGAATAATCTCCCTGATATAAAAAAAAGTGTTAGCAACATCGTTGCAACAAGTTTGCAAACTTAATTGTCAGACCTCGTATTCCATATGTACCGTATCGTCTTTATCCAATTATCTATTTAAAGACAGCTCAATTTTATGAATTTGACTCCAAAGGCAATGGAAGTAAAAGCTAAAATAAACAAATGGGACTATATGAAACTTAAAAGCTTCTGCACAGCAAAAGAAACCATTGACAAAATAAAGAGGCCACCAACTGAATGGGAGAAGATTTTTGCAAACAGTGCCTCCGATAAGGGGCTAGTATCCAGAATATACAAGGAACTCATGCAACTGAACAACAAAAAAACAAACAACCCAATTGAAAAATGGGCAGAGGACTTGAAGAGACATTTCTCCAAAGAGGACATACAAATGGCAAATAGACATATGAAAAAATGCTCAACATCACTAATCATCAGAGAAATGCAAATCAAAACCACAATGAGATATCACCTCACCCCAGTCAGAATGGCCATCATCAACAAGACAAATAGTAACAAATGTTGGAGAGGCTGTGGAGAAAAAGGAACCCTCATACACTGTTGGTGGGAATGCAGACTGGTGCAGCCGTTATGGAAGGCGGTGTGGAGGTTCCTCAAAAAATTACGAATAGAATTGCCATATGACCCAGCAATCCCTCTCCTGGGTATCTACCCAAAAAATCTGAAAACATTTAGAGATAAAGACACGTGTGCTCCAATGTTCATTGCAGCTTTGTTTACAGTGGCCAAGACATGGAAACAACCAAAATGTCCTTCGATAGATGAATGGATGAAGAAGTTGTGGTATATATACACAATGGAATACTATTCGGCAGTAAGAAAAGATGATATAGGAACATTTGTGACAACATGGATGGATCTTGAGAGTGTAATGCTGAGCGAAATAAGTCAGACAGAAAAAGCAGAGAACCATGTGATTTCACTGATATGTGGTATATAAACCAAAACAACAAAAGAACAAGACAAACAAATGAGAAACAGAAACTCATAGACACAGACAATGGTTTGGTGGTTGCCAGAGGGTAAGGGGGGTGGGGGGTGGGGGGTGGGGGGTGGGAGATGTGGGTAAGGGGGATCGAATATATGGTGATGGAAGGAGAACTGACTCTGGGTGATGAACACACAACGGGATTTATAGATGATGTAATACAGAATTGTACACCTGAAATCTATGTAATTTTACTAACAACTGTCACCTCAATAAATTTAATAAAAAAAAAAAAAAAAAAAAAGACAGCTCAGTTGTTTCCATGTCTTGGCCACCATATAATGCTGCAGTGAACATAGTGGTATCTTTACGGATAAATGTTTTCAGATTTTGGGGGTTGATATCCCCCCAGAAGGGGGATTGCTGGGTCGTATGGTAATTCTATTCTTAACTTTTTAAGAAACCTCTATAATGTTTTCCATAGTGGCTGTACCAATTTCCTTTCCCACCAGCAGTGTATGAGAGTTCCTTTCCAACACTTGTTATTACTTGTCTTGCTGATCATAGCCATTCTAACGGGGTGAAGTGGTATCTCATTGTGATTTTGATTTGTATTTCCCTAATAGCTAGTGAAGTTGACCATCTTGTTTTTACATTTTATTTTCCAATTAATTACTTCTACTTTGTAGGAATACAATTGAACTTAAATGTTGATCACGCATTGTGTGATTTTGGCAAATTCACTTATTAATTTTAGTAATGGTCTTGTGGAGTTTCTTAAGATTTTTTCCATAAGCAGTAATGTTATCTGTGAGTAAAGATGGTTTCTTTCTTCCTTTCCAGGCTGTACACCTTTTACTTATTTTTCTTTCCTTATTGATTTGGCTAGGACCTCTAGTAAAATGTTGGATAGAATGGTGAGAGGGAATATCTGTGCCTTGTTTCTGCTCTTAGGAGGACAGCATTTAATATTTCACCATTAAATATGATATTAATTTTGGGTTTTTCATAAATGCTCATAGATCAGGTTTTTTTTTAAAGGCTCTATGTCTTTTTATATATTTGTCCTTGTTTTTTTTTTTTTTTAATTGGGGAAGGGGAACAGGACTTTTATTGGGGAACAGTGTGTACTTCCAGGCCTTTTTTTCCAAGTCAAGTTGTCCTTTCAATCTTAGTTGTGGAGGGTGCTGTTCAGCTTCAAGTTGTGGTCCTTTCAGTCTTAGTTGTGGAGGGTACAGCTCAGCTCCAGGTCCAGTTGCCGTTTTCTAGTTGCAGGGGGCACAGCCCACCATCCCTTGCGGGAGTCGAACCAGCAACCTTGTGGTTGAGAGGAAGCGCTCCAACCAACTGAGCCATCTGGGAGCTCAGCAGCAGCTCAGCTCAAGGTGCCATGTCCAATTTTAGTTGCAGGGGGCAGAGCCCACCATCCCTTGCGGGACTCAAGGAGTTGAACAAACAACCTTGTGGTTGAGAGCCCACTGGCCCATGTGGGAATCGAACCGGCAGCCTTCGGAGTTAGGAGCATGGAGCTCTAACTGCCTGAGCCACCGGGCCGGCCCCATAGATCAGGTTTTGGTGTCATACTTACATTAAGGAAATTTGTTGAGCATGGCAAACTATCCATAATAAAACTGCCAGCAGATATCAGGATGGACGAGAACTAGTGCAAACAAACACAGGAGCATAGCCTCACTATTTATTTTAAATGAAATGCATGAAACTGAGGTGGTAAGAAGTGTGACAGGATGTGGCTATCCGAGAGAGCCTGAGAAGAATGGAGACAGGTAGAGCCAGGAGAGAATAGAATCCTCAGGATGGGATTTGTGGATTGAGCATGGCTTCCTTCTTCCTCTCCGCCTGGTAGTCTACTCACTTTTCAAAAGCCAACTGAAATCTTTTCTCTCCAGAACTCTTCTAGGCAAAGTAGGTGACTCCTCCACACAGCGCTCCCTATACATTTTGCACCTTTAGTATAGCACTTCTCAACCATTTTGGAGATATCTGTGTGCCTAGCTGTGTCCCTCACTTGACAGTAAGATCCTCTGAGGTTAGGACTGTGTCTTCTTTCTTTTCCTATATCTCCCTCCCCTAGGTCCTACCTCTCTGGGACTCATGGAACAGAGTCAGAGCTCTTGTGTTTTGGTACCAAATTCCTCCAGCTGTGTAAACTTCAATAAGTTTTACCTCTGAAAATGCTTTTCTTGAAAATATAATTCCCTTCTAAGAACCCGTACCAAGGTTGTTACTTCTTAGAGACTCAGTTTTCACACCTATAAAATAATAATAGTAGTAGTAATAATAATAATACCTATCTTAGAGGTAGTTGCTACCTGCTCTTTTTGGGGGGTGAGGGGTAGGCACCCAGTGCATATTTGTTGAATGAAGGGTCATAGTTTTGTATTGGAATAGACCTGTGGCCTAGAGATAAACAAAGGGACAATCTTGCATGATTCCTAATACCAGGGTGTGAATGAATTTTGGTGGAAAAATGATTAGTTAAATCTTCCCAGGCTTTAGAAAATGTACACTGTAATACAGTGGGGTTCCCAATCCTATTAGAGTTTGAATCTCTTTTTTATAATAAATATTGTATAACATCCTATTTATTATCCTGGAATAAAATTCATAGATAACCAAAATATTCCATATGATGTTCTAATTATAAAGCTGAAGGAAATTAAAGAAAAACAATATGCAATAAAATAATAAGTGTTTCAATTGATAAATGCTCAAGTTTAGTTAAACTGGAAGACATAAAGAATTAATGAGATGCTCACTCCTTCTGCAGAATCATTGTAAAAGTAAGTTACAAACACAGACTGATTAAGTCCAATGTATTGCCTTGGTGGCTCAGACATCAATGGCACTGCCGTCAAGACATGCTTTCCCAAATTGTAAACTCACTCCTTTGAGTGAGAGACTGAGAGTCTCCAGCTGGGGATGGTGATGGTACCTGAACTGTTATCATGCCAAGGAAACAGGTCTGGAATGGGTGAGATGATTTGCTGAATTTGATAGGTCACTTGCTTTAGGACAGGCTAATTTGTGCTCCATACAAAGACCGATTTCCTGATATTTAGAGCAATCTGTTGAGTCACATCAACAATGAGAAAGCACCTGGCATGTTTATGGTGTTATGCTGACTCCAGAGGGGTGAAATGATTCTCATAGACCTCCTGTCCTAAGGAGCCCACGGTGGAGACATCAACAGAAGGCTCTGTTAGTCTGCAAAAGGAAAGCATATGGAGGGTGGGATGCTATTTTTGAATAGTTGAAGAGTATGAATGTATTCAGTATTACTTTGGAGGTCAGAACTGGCATCCATAACTGAGTCGAAGTAGCAGGAAGCAGTTTTGGAGCTATCATGCTAGTTAGTTATTGTCTCTAGCTCCAAAGCCATTCTTTTTGACTCTGCTTTTTTATATTGGGCCTGGGACTCTGAAAACCATATTTCTCTTTGCCAACTGGGTCCCTGTTAAGTTCCTCTGTTAAGGGGCATCAAAGGGAGACTAGGAAGCAGGAGGAGGAAAAAGGGACTTCCATTTTGTTTGCTGTTACTGGTAACATCACCCAGCAGTGGTCCTCCACCATGACAGTGGCAATTGGTTCTAGTTTCTAGATTTTTTCCAACACACCCAGAAAAAAATATCATTGTGCCCCTTCAGAGGTTGTCAGTGCTGGATGGAACCTCCTCCTCAGAGGTTCTGAACTCCAAATTCACTAGGCTCTCCTCCAAACTCCTGAGGCACCAACGACAACCAAGGAGCACTCTGTCCTCAGAGGTTTGGCTCCAACCTATGGGTCTCTCCTCCAAGCTTTTAGGCTCCAATATCTTCCTTCTATTCTCTTTGTGCCCAGACTTAGAGGGGGTGATTGTTCCTGAAGTTATTATTTCAGTCTCCCTTTTTATCTTTTATCAGTTATCAATACCCATTTAACCAGTTTCTTATAGGAAAGTTTCCCCATTGAGACCCCTAGTTCGGTTTCTGGTTTCTTAACTGGACCCTGACATAATTACTTTCAAGAAAGCTTTTATTACAATGAATTAGACTGGTGAAAAACTAAATTCATGACTTGGGAGGTTACAAAGTCTTTATTGCTGAAGGTATGGAATCACAGAATTTATAGACCTGAAAGTATCTTTAGAAATCATTTATCACACCTCATTCTTTTACTGAAGCCCAGAAAATTAACTGGCTCACTAAAGAGTGTGCTATTTCATTTAACACTTATATATAGCATCCCCTATATGTGTGATACGGTTCTGAACATTAAGATAAATATTATCTCATTTAAATCTCATAACATTTTCATGTAGGTACAATCATTATTCCTCTTTTTCTAGAGTAGGAAACTGAGATACAGAGATGTTAAGTAACTTGCCCAAGGTCACACAGGTAGATAATTGCAGGGCTAAGATTTGGACAAAGATTTCTGGCTTGCATTCCTACTTTACATCATTTTCTTTATGTTGTTGTTAGTGTCCAGCCTAGAGTCTAGGACAACTTACTTCCATTCTAGCCTCCTTTTACTGCCATGCTGATGGTACGGCAGATTGCCGCTATAGACCAGATTCCCATATTGATGAGGCTTCCAACACTCAGGTGCTAATTTCTATTACATTCTGATACATTTCTTGTTATCTGCCACAAGAAATTCTATGTTGTATTTATTCACCATCAAAGCCGAAAATTCTCTAGCACTTTGCACAGTGTCTGGCACTCTTCAGAGTAGATAGTCAATACATATTTGAAGAAAGACATATATGATTACTGTTTGTAGTATTAATAATAGCAGCAATATCTATTATTTACATTAAAACTTTAAATTTTTTTAATATATTTAAAAAATTTTAAATTGTGGTAAAATACTATAACATAAAGTTTACCATCTTAACCATTTTTAAGTGTGCAGTTCAGTAGTGTGTTTACCTTGTTGTGCAACTATTCTCTAGAACTTTTTTATATTGCTAAATTGAAACTCTGTATATGTGAAATGGCAACTCCCCATTTCTCACTCCCCTTAGCTGTTGGCAACTGCCATTCTACTTTCTGTTTCTATGAGTTTGATTACTCTTGATACCTCATATAATATATAAAAACTTTTTTATAACAAACCAATTTTATGTTCTTAATCTTATTTGATTACAACATTAACATTAATCTTATAAGCAGACAGGACAGAGCCTCTCAGAGTCCTGGATCATTTCCATTTATTTAGGTTCTCAAGATACTAAGAAATGCCAAATCGAAATTACAAAAATTGTGACAGATTTAAAATTTTACATTGAATGAATGAATGAAAAATTCAATGCCGTATATTTGTCCCAGACAAATTTATTAGTGTACTGCAGAAGATGTGGTCCAAAAATGACACATATATTTCAAATTGGATGATGAACATTCCTTTCAATCTTGTTAGTACTTCTCTATAGCTGGATGTATCAAAATCTAAAGTTGATGTCCTTCATTAATGCCGTGTTTCCCCCAAAATAAGACCTAGCCAGACCATCAGCTCTAATGTGTCTTTTGGAGCAAAAATTAATAAAAGACCTGGTGTTATTTTAATATAATATAAAACTGGGTGTTATATAATATAACTTAATTATATTATATTATAATATTATATTATAACATTATTATATTATATATTATAATTAATAGCATTATAATATATTATTATAATATAATATAGTATAATATAATACCCGGTCTTATTTTAATATAATATAAGACTAAGTCTTATATAATATAAGACGGGGTCTTATATTAATTTTTGCTCCAAAAGATGCATTAGAGCTGATGGTCCATCTAGGTCTTATTTTCGGGAAAACACAGTATGAGGTTTAGGTGAAATGACTGTTTTTCCCTCTCCACCAACGTTTCCCATTGTGAAAGGCCATGGGGCAGACATCATTCCCACTTTTACAAACCAGAAGAGTCTCAGCAAGTATTGTCCCTAGCTGAAGATATGACAGCTAATTTGGTGATGGGGTCAAGACTTAAACTCAGGTTTGGGCTTTAAGCCTAAACACTCCAAACACCATGCCCAACTCACCAGGGTCATCTGCCTTTCAGTTCACCACTAACACAGACAGAATGTCAATATGGCTGCAGTGCAGGAAGCCTGGCATGCTGATTGAAATGGGCTGCCTTGAGGGTAGTGAGATCCCAGGTTCTGGCATCAGTCAAGAAGAGATTTAACTAACATAAGTTGGGTTTGCTGCAGAGGTGATTCAAGGGTGGGGGTGGGAGTGGAGAGGAGGGAATTGCCTTAGATTATTTCCAACTTCTTTTCAGACACGCCCAGTGTTGGGCTGCACCCAAACCATCACATGTTTCTTCTCTCTGGGGAGAACCTGTCTGAGCTGCACATTCATTTCCCCACTTTTTCATTTGCAGCAACCTGCCACTGGTTGTTGGGCAGCCACAGCTTAATTTGAACAACTGGGCTCTGGTTTCCCGAGGAAAACAGTCCGGGCGCCTCAGCCATCCATCAGTATTCCCCTCAGTCCCCCGACAGCTGCTCACCGCGGGCTGGCTCAACCCGCACTGACCTCATCTTCTCACACAGAGCAGAGGAGGATTTGGAAAAAATTAGTTATATTAGTGACTCCCTGAAACACTCCGTTTACTTGTGATATGACAAATATTTCAGCCATTAGGATCTCTCTGTCTCTTATCATCTTAAATGCACTCACTTACATTCCAAATCACTACTTAATTTAAAAGCCTATTTGTTGAGACTATCACAGGCCCAGGGAAAAGGAGAGACAGACACTCACTCAGCTCTGGTTGGAATAGAGTCAGACTTGGAACTTCGATTGAATCTCCCCAAGACTTATGCTCAGTCAGGTACTATCTAAACACTTAGGAAAAGAGCCTTAAGAAGAAACCAACACTGTAGAGATTTATAAACTCTACTTGGAAGTGGCAGTGGCACGTGGTGACCTTGGGCAAATGACTTTATTGCTGGTGTCCTGATGCTTCCTGACCCCTGGATATAGTGACTCATTCACTGAACATTTATTGAACCTCTAATATATGCTAGGCAGTGTGACAGATTCTGAGGGTACAAAGATAAATGAGCCATATCCCTGTGCTCAGAACTGTTGATTATTAAAAATAAACATTTCTTGAGCACTTACTATTTGCCAACTATGCTAAATACATGCTTTTTTCATTTAATTCGTACCATAATATTATGAGTTAGGTATGACATTTTATTCCCATTTTGCAAATGAAAAGAATAGGCTGTCTGACTCTATAATTCACACTGTTAAACACTGTGAAGTACTGTCTACCCAAATAAAACTTCCTCTACTGGAATTTGTAAATGGAAAATTCCCAGAACAGACCAAGTTCAACATATGCGTGTATTGTGTGGTCAAGATATTTTTTACATGCTGTCAGACCTACAACAGGGACAAACTTATTCTCAACATATAAGAGGTAAGGACTGATAGAATTCATACGTCTGACACCAACTGTCTAGCTAGAACATGTCAGAAACCTTGTTATTTAGATTATTATGAGGTCTGACAATTAAGTTTGCAAACTTGCTGCAACAATGTTGCTAACCTTTTTTGATATCAGAGGGATTATTCATTATGAATTTGTACCAACTGGACAAACAGTTAACCAAGTTTACTATGTGGAAGTGCTAAAAAGGCTGTGTTAAAAAGTTAGATGGCCTGAACCTTTCGCCAACAATTCATGGCTCTTGCATCACGACAATGCACCAGCTCACAGGGCACTGTCTGTGAGGGAGTTTTTAGCCAGTAAACAAATAACTGTATTGGAACATCCCCCCTACTCACCTGATCTGGCCCCCAGTGACTTCTTTCTTTACCCAAAGATAAAGGAAATATTGAAAAGAAGACATCTTGATGACATTCAGGACACCAAGGGTAATACGACGATAGCTCTGATGACCATTCCAGAAAAAGAATTCCAAAATGCTTTAAAGGGTGGACTAGGCGCTGGCGTCAGTGCATAGCTTCCCAAGGGGAGCACTTCGAAGGTGACCGTAGTGATATTCAGCGATGAGGTATGTAGCACTTTTTCTAAGATGAGTTTGAGAATTTAATTGTCTGACCTCTTCTTTTTTTTTTTTTTTTTTTTTTTTTTTTTTTGTATATACTTCTTGTTTTTCTTTATTTTGGTCTCTCTGGTTCCTCTTGAGGTTTTGGCTTTTTTTTTTTTTTTTTAAGTTGTAGCATGTCTCAGCTGTGTTAAAGAGAAGCAAGGAAGAAGACTCATCCTACCTGGGCATAGATTTGAAAGATAAAAGCAGAGATAGCAAACTCCTTAGGACACAGGATGGAGGTGACAGGAGATATCAGCTTGGGTGACTCCAAGTTCCCCTCTCTGTGCCAGGAGATGTGGCCTCTCACTGCCCTGCAATAGCTGGTGATTCAGAGGTAGACTCCTGCCCCAAACTTAGAGAACAGAGACCTGGACATCAGACTTTGGAGCAGTCATGTTAATGACTTTGCACAACTCCTGCTTCGGAGAGCCCCTGTAGCAGTTATCTATGCTTAAAACAACAATTCATTATGTCTCATGATTCTGTGAGTTGGTTGGAAAGTTCTTCATCTGGGCACACTCACAGAGCTGCATTCATGTGGTAGATTGACTAGGAACTGAGCTCTGCAGGGAGCCTGCACTGGCTTTCTTTTCATGTGGTCTTGCCTCCTCATGGAGTCTAGACCAGGCTTCTTCACATGGCAAAGCCAGTGTGCAAGAGGGAAAGGGTAACACCTTGCTCAGACACTGCAGCTCAGGTCTTCCACAGCATTCTGCCATTTAAAACATTTTGCCAGGCCAGTCTAGAGTCAAGGGGTGAAGACATGGACTCCATTTTTTAATGGGAGGAGCTTCAAGTAACTGTGGCCAAAGGATGGACTTCAACAAATACAAACTAGACACAAATTATTTATGGCCTTTCCCATTAAGAGGTGGAGTCTGTTTTCTCAACCTTGGCATCTGGGATATCTTGGTGATGTTCATTGACCAACAGGATGTAGCAGAAGTGATGTACAGCTGCCAAGAGAGGCCTTGCAACTCCACTCTTCCCATAACCGTGTGAAGAAACTGAGTTTAGCCTCCTTGAGGATAAAGGACCACATGGAGAGGGAGCTCCAGTCTCCGTGTCCTTCCTAGCTATCCACCAGTCCCCATTCTGTCTGTCAGCTGAACGTTGTTATATTCATGAGTCCAGGAGAAACCAACAGAAGGATTTCCAGTCAACCCATAAAATTGTAAGAAATAATATATTGTTGCCGTTTTAACCACTAAGTCTTGTGGTAGTTTATTATGCTGCACTACATAAATAAAACAGCCCTTAGGTTGCCCGCTCAAAGGGCTCTCCCCAAAGTGTGAATGGTCAGCATTTATTTTGATCTTCTGACTATTCTAATAAGTCATCTTGCCCCCTCAAGGCAGTTAGAGTCTATTTCTGTTGCTTGTAATGAATTTTTAGTATAAGAGAACCCCAAGCAAAGGGAAGAAACTCTGTATTCTGGACCCCTTGGTGCCCACGGGGAGGATCTCCATACCCTATCCCCCACCAAAAAAAAAAAAGGAAAGAAGAAATTATTTTTTATTGTATAATCTCTATTTGCCAAGGTCTTTACTAGCTTTTTAAAATTTATTCTTTGCAGCTTTTCTCGTCCATTGTAAATCTCGGTTCTTGACATTAGTATAATTATTTATTAGCATTATTCTACAATAAATAAAATCAGTTTTAACTAATCAAATTAATATTATTTCTAATAATTAGACCACCAAATGAAGTTTAAGGTTTCTCTCCAGCTTTATTTGTCTTTAGAATATATTCCTCTATTACTGTGGTCTAAAGTCACTTGGAATAATTATGTTCTCTGACTGTTTATTCATCAAATTGATTCATAGTTAATTTTGCTCATTTTTAATTTTTAAGGATTATGTTTTTATGTATCATTTTCAAATATATAAAATATTTATGTTTCCAAAGGCAAGTTTATACAGGTACATTTAAAGAAATCTTGCTTCCAGTTATGATCCTCCAATCCTCCCCCACTTTTATTAGCTTTTGATCTATTTTTCCAGTGTTTGCTTTTGTAAATATAAGCAAATAAATATACATATTTATACTTGTTTCCTTTTTTTTTTTTTTTACAAAATAATGGCATTCTATATATACATCTGTTCTATTCTGCTTGTTCCACTTAGTACTCGTATATACCCTTGGGCTCACCCTGCATCAGCACAGATAGAATACAGTTCTGTCTCATTACTTTTACAGTTACTTATGCAACTAGTCATTGTTGGGTATTTGAATTGTTTCCAATCATTCATAATTACAAGTAATGCTGCAGAGATTAACTTTGTGTATAGGTCATTTTGAATGTTTGCATGTGTATCTTTGAGATGAATTCTTAGTAGTGAGATTTCTGGGTCAAAGGGTAAATGAACATATTTTTCTAGATATCTACAAATCCTCTTCCAACAATGGTTAATAAGGGCCTATTTTCCCACCACTTAATCAATAGAATAGTCCCACAAACTGAGATTTCTGCCAATCTGATCGATGAAAAGTAGCATCTCAGTGTAGTTTTGTTTTGCATTGCTCTTATTATGAGTGAGTTAGTGCATCTTCTCCTGGTTTGGATGTCCATTTAAATTTTTTCGACCTGTTCAAATCTTTGCATGTACTTTTAAGCATATTGACATACAATAACCTTTACTCTCACAACAACCTAATGAAGTATGCCCCCTTATAAAGATGAGAAAATGGCAAATTAGAGAGGTGAAGTAATTTACCCAAGGTTACACAGCTAATATGTGGCTGAAGTCAAGCTGCCTGTTAGGCCCTGTGAGTTCTCTATATATCTATTTGCAGGAGTGAACTTGGAGCTCTCGTGTTTTGTTTATAATAAAGGATCTGTGCATGGATTAGCATCTGTAACATAGGACTACTTCAGGAGGTTCTGTCTGACTCAGCCTGGGGGCGGTCAGGGGCGCTTGTGCTTATAAAGAGGAGGATGGTACCTGATGTGTCACCTAGCAGTATCCAGCACACTGGGGCATTTTGAGAAACCTGCAACCTATTTAATTCTGTTAGAGAATCAGTGAGGTGCTTGATGAAGCCATTAAGTGGGGTTCGTGTCTCCATTCTACTTATAAGACTCCAGGAGGGCAAATGCTGATGGAAATTTATTGATTTCTTTTTCTGCCTTTACCGAATGGGTCAAAAACATGGTATAACACTGCTGGTTCCAATTAAAATCACCTGTTAGCTTACAAAGGTTGGCCCTTTCCACCCTCTCCCTTATCCCCCACTTAAAAAGGGTTTAAAAGATTTTCATTTAATTGATTTGCTGTAAAATGCCCTTTACAATTACCCAGATAAACTAGGCATCACCTGTGGAGTAAGAGCCAATTTGAGCTGTTTATCAAGACTTCGCCTCTGGCTACTTCTCACCCTGGGATCTTGAGTCTCTGTATTGATAGCTTGCATCTGTCAACATTGGATATTTTTAGTGGGCTGCAGAAAGCTTTTAGGGAGATGTGGATGGTGGGGCCGCATCTTTTAGCAGGTGAAAAAGCATGATGGGATTTTTTTGTTTGAAATGAGAATGGCCTATTGTGCTGAAAACAAGTTCAGAAAATCAGCCCTGGCCCCATGTGCCTCAAAATAATCAGAGTTGGCGCCATTTAAAAACCAGGCAGTGGGCCTCAAGGAAATGGGAATGTGGGCAATGGATAAAACTGTGTAATAAAATTTGCCCATTTTCTTTAGGTTTGGGTTTTATGTCAAGCTGTGTTGAATGTTAGAAATAAGAAGTAGGGGAGAGTCTGCGAGAATTGTGTGAGGTGGCATTTGTGTTCTTGGGCTGATGGGGGGTAGGAGTTGGGAATTTACAAAGAATGAGAAACAAAGAAAGAAAGACATAGGAATGTGTATTCTAGGTCTTGTGCATCACTGAAACCACACACTTGAGTCCATTTAATCATGGAAACAGTGTCAATTCTGGCTAACGAATTACGAAAAAATACAGGGCCAAAATCCAAAAGACAGATACAAATATGGAAGGGGAAAGGTATAGACCAATAACCTTGAAATCAATCATGGCAAAGTTCTAGAATAAATTACGAAAAAAAAATGTTCTGTGAGCCTTTAAAAGAAGATAGTGGGTCACTAAGAATGAGGTATAATTTCCACTCTGAATTTTATAAAACAGGGAAGCACTCTAGACACAGCAAGTCTTGATGTAATAGGGTGTTTAAAGAGAATAAATGGTAGAATACTTATAAAATCTCTTGGCACATAGTTGATGCATGATAAATATTAGTTGTTCTACTTCAGGTTTTTGTAATATCCATTATAGTCAAACTACTTCAAAGACCTGTCTACTTTTGCCATCTATACGTCCTCATCTCCTTCCCTCTTGATTCTGATGTGAACCCTCACCTATCTGCTAACAATGCTCTCTGTTTATTACCAATGACCTCCTGGTCATTAAATTCAAGAATTCTTTTAGTTCTTATATTACTTGAACTATTCAAGAATTTGGACATCGTTTTTTGTTGTTGTTTATTTGTTTGTTTGTTTGTTTTTCAGGGAAGAATGCACCAAACACATTCGCATTTATTTTTATTTTTATTTTTAAGCAAATGACAAAAACTGCCGTGCGGGGACCCTGCTCACTCCGCCATTTGTCGTGTGGGGCGGCCTGTGGGGTCTCTGCTCCCGCTCCCCACATAAGAAAGCAGGATATGGCTAGGCCAAAAAGAAACACCCACGGAGCCATAGGTAGGGGAGTCATACCACTATAGTGTGGCTGGTGGCTGGGTTGGAGACACAGGAAGCAGGAACCACACTTTCTGCAACCTGCTGTCCACTTCTCTCTGCCAACCAACCTCACTTGCTAACTGTAATCTGCTCTTGCTAGCTCAGCCACATCTTCTTGCTACCCCCCATTTTCTGCTAGCGTAGCCATGGCAGTTATATTAGTGGCCAATGGCTCACTGGTTACAGCTGACGGCCAACTAGTCACAGCTGATGACCATCTGCTACCTGAGCCAGCACCTTTCCATGTGAGGCCGAAAGCCTGGAAACTGCACTCCTGGCTCTGTCCCCACAGATATAACACCAACAACAAAAGCAACAAGAGAAAATATAGATAAATGGGACATCACTAAAATTAAAAGTTTTTGCATGTCAAAAGATATCAAGAAAGTGAAAGACAACCAAAAGAATGGGAGTCAAGTTTTGCAAATCAGACATATGATAGGAAATTAGTATCAAGAATACATAAACAACTCTTTAACTCAACAATGAAAAAGGAAAATAACCCAATTTAAACATGGAGAAATATTTGAATAGATATTTCCTCAAAGAAGATATAAAAATTGGCCAAGAAGTGCATGGAAAGGTACTCAACACCATTAGCCATCAGAAAAATGAAACTCCACACCACAAAATACCATTTCATACCAATTAAGATGTTGAAAAATTGGAACCCTTATACACTGCTGCTGTGAATGTAAAGTGGTACAGCCTCATTAGGAGACAGTCTGGCAGTTCCTCAAAAAGTTAAACATAAACTCAGTTAAAAATATGACTTAAGAATTTCACTACTACTTATATACCTGAGAGAAATGAAATCATGGCTACACAAAAACTTGTACACAAATGTTCATAGCAGCATTATTCATAATAACCAAAAAGTGTCAACAAAATGCAGATGTCCATCAACTGATGAATAGATAAATAAAATGTGGCATATCCAAACAAGGGAATTTTTTGCAGCCATAAAAAGGAATGGAGTACTGATATATGCTAAAACACAGATGAACTTTGAAGACATTGTGCTAAGTGAAAGAAGTCAGTCACAAAAGACCAGAAATTATATAATTCTATTTATATGAAATGTCCAGAACAGGCATATCCATAAAGATAGAAAGTAGACTGGTGGTTGCCTAGAGTTGGTGGGAAGGAGTTTGGGGAATAGGTTTGAATGTACCTGCAAGTTCGGTGGGGCACGGTGTAAGGGAATCACCAGTTTGGGGTGAGTAGTGTTACCCAGGTTGATGGAGACAGATATGGTGGTTGCTTGTGACTGCACGCTGGGTTGGGAGAAGGCTCAAAAAGCAACAACGCCTTCTGCCAGCAAGTCTGTCTTGCTGCCCCTCCAGCCCTTGCTCCGAAGCCAGACAATTCAGTTCCTCCCTCTATGTCCCTGGTGCCTTTCAAACTCCTGCCCCAGAGCTGGAGCTCAGAGCGAGTGAGCCCATCAGCAAGTAAGTCCATGTAGGGGCCCTTTAAGAGGAGCACCTGGGACTGCAGCAGCCCCGTCTCACTCAGCCATAGTTTCTGCTGGTTGGCACAGCCAGACGTTGCCCATGGGGACTTTTCTTTCCAACACTGGAATCCTGGGATGGGGAGCTAGGTGTGGGGCTGGGTCCCCTCTTTCCTCAGAGGCGTCCTCCACAACTAAAATATCCCTCCTGATTTTTAACTGCCACATGCAGTTGTGGGACCAGCCTGTTCCACGTCTCCACCCCTCCCACTAGTCTCTAGATGGATTCTTCTGTGTATCCTTAGTTGTAGGACTTCTGTTGCACTAGACTTCTGGTAATTCTCAGTGATGCTTGTTGGTAGTTTAGTTGTAATTTTGATGTGGTCATGAGAAGAGGCAAGCACAGCATTTACCTACTCCCCTATCTTTGTCAGAAAATTTCCCCATCATTTTTTGAGCACTTCCTTACTTGCTGTCCTTACTAAGATGTCCTAGTTCACTCTGTACTTTCCCTGCCCCACTCATGTAATCAGCTATCTTTTTAAGTGGACCTAGTTTCTTTTTATTGGAGAATAATATTTAGAAACAGTGGCCACTAAATGCTCACTACTACCAGGGTGTCATTTTTGTTAACTCAGTGGGCAGAGGTAGGACATATATGCATATGTGACATACATACACATATCTACTTATTTTCATATCTGTCTGTCTGATTATCTATCTATTGAAAACTTTGACTGTATACTGATACCGCCGATTTCATTCCAACCCTTAAGGTTCGTTCTATCTTTTCCCTTTCTTATTTGTAATTCCTTTCTCTGACAGTAAAAAACCTGTTGCTTATTATTAACAATATATTTACTTATTTGCTCAACTCTAGATTACACATAAAGCAGTTTTTCAGGATTGCTAACCTATAACCTATCTGAAAAAGAAATTTACTAATTAGAGTACAATACTATGAGTACAATACTCTTTAGCCTTAAAGTATATAGTTTTAATTACTGTCCAAACTTTCTTAGGTCAATTCCTTTTTTCCTCACACCCTTTGTTGTGGCTATGCTATTAATTTGTAATCAATTCAATACATCTTTTTGAAAGAGAATAATATTTGTAAAAATATTTTGAAAAACAGCATGCATATGGAACAATCTCTTTCTCTCTCACATAACCCGGAGGCCCTGGAGAAATATTCCCAGGCTAGGCACTACAGAGGCTGTAGAAATATTCAAAACCTGATCTCTCCCACCCTACTCCTTTCCCCAATACCTTTTATTTTGTTTGCCCCTTTACCACCTGTTTCTACAGTGCTCTGGGAAGAAATTCTCACAAATACTTTAAAAGTCCTGAATTTCAATCTAACCCACCTGCACTTAACTCCCCACTGCTTTGGTCCCAAATAAAACATTTTGGCACATGTAATACCACTTTTGTAATACCATGGGAAATTTTCTATACCAAATATCAGTCCTACCTAGATCAAACATCAACCCTTTTATCTTTCACTTGGGCTGAAAAAAGGCCACCAGGTGGCGACTCAGAGTCTACTGCAGTCTTATTTTACCTTTTATTTTGTTTGTTTTTTCAATTTTTAAGGTTAGCTTATCCAGTGGTTAGGTTGGCTTTAGGAAGCAATTGCATTCCTGAGAACTGGAGAGACATTCTAGTTGCATTTTTTAATTAGTTAAGAAATTTTGCCATTTATGTCTTCTGCTCAACTCTCAGTAATGTAACAAAGGAAGCACAATTTAGCCTCTGTCCTTGTCTTTGACTGGAAACCTTGGACTCCTTTCCTTTTCCTTTCAATAAAACTTGCTCCAAGAAGAAAACAAAGACACAAGTTTGTTGATAACCACAACAGATTTACCTGTCAGGGTGCCTTCAGTATGACTGAGCTCCTTGGTCCGTCAGCCTCTCTGTAAAGAAAGCTTACACAGAACATTCAGAGGCTGGAATTCACGTAGAAACTCTACCTCCTCCTTGAGTGGTCACTGAGCTGTCCTGGACTTTGGTTTTCTTATGTGTAATAAGAAAGGATTATTGAACTTCATGGACTCAACCACAAATCCCTCAGGAGCCGGGGAATAAGGTAAGTCTATGAAAAGGCTAAAGAATGATTTAAGACAACAGGAAGTGGTGTTGATTAAACTAGAACTGGAAAGTGCATGCCCTACTAAAATGCATTAACATTTAAACTTTTAAAAAACATTGAGTAGGCCAAAGAAAATACTTCTGGGTATTGAATATGCCCAGGAAGCCACCAGTTTGAAGTTCTTGGGTTAGAGAATCTTTATAACTAAAGTTTCTTCTAAGTCTGAAGTTCTGTGAATACTGTGTAATTTTCTCATGTTATTCTAGCAGCTTGGAATATTAGCTGTCACCATCATTCTCCGTCACCTTTGCCTGTCTAAATCCTAAAATCCTTTCTTACAAAACCCATTCAAATGCCACCTACTCGAGGAAGTTTCACTTGGTCTTTCTCTAAATTTAAAAACATTTTCTCTCTCCTCTGAAGTATTCTAGCACTCTAATGTACCTTCTTCACGGCCTTTATTGCTTTTTCTATTGTGGTATGGTTATTTACATCATATTTACATCATTTTGACATAAATGGCAAAATACAAATAACATATAATATGTATATATATATATATATATATATATATATATATATATATATATATATCCTTGTGGACCGATTTCATGTCTAATTGAGTTTTGCATCTCTACAGCCTGTAAAATCAGTTAACTGATATTTACTGTGTGTCTACTCTGTGCTAGACATAGTTTTAGGCAACACACTCAGCATATACCGTGTTTCTCCAAAAATAAAACCTTATTTTACTATAATATAAGACCAGGTCTTATACTACTTTTTGCTCCAAAAGACACATCAGAGCTGATTGTTTGGCTGGGTCTTATTTTCGGGGACGCACAGTAGTAGTAGAGACTTCATAAATGTCTTCCGAATTAATGGTATTAAATGGCCAATGAGAATAATGAAACTGATGGACATAGCAAGTGTTGGGGAGATGTGGGTAACTCTCATACTCTGCTGGTCTCTATTACCTTAACTTACGTTTCATTGCAAGAGGGATTTTGCAGGCGTAATTAAGGTTACTAATCAGTAGACCTTAAGACCGGAAAAATTATCTGAGTGGGTCCAGTTTAATCCTATGAGCCCTTTAAAAGCAGAGAATTTCTTCAGTTGGTGACAGAAGAGGGAGTCAGAGATATTCAAAGCATGAAAAGGACTTATTGCATTGTTGCTGACTTAACTGGGCCTGAAAGTGGCTTCTGGAAGTGAGGGCACCCCTCAGCTGATCGCCAGAAAGAAAATGGAGAGCTCAATCCTATGTATATGCAAGGAATGATTCTGCCAAAAACCTGAATGAGATTGGAAGCAGATTCTTCCCCAGAGCCTCCAGATCAGATCCCAGACCAGCTGACACCTTGATTTTGACTTTTGAGACCTTAAGAGGAGAACCCTTCCTGGGTTTTTGACCTACAGAACTGTGAGACAATGAATGAGTGCCATTTTAAACTAATGTTTATGGTAATTTGTTATGCAGTAGTAGTAATAATAATAATAATAATAAAACTAATACAGGCACTCAACCATCACTATGGAGGGATTCACATGAAGAGAAATGAAGACTTCCAAGTAAAATCCAGTGCCAAGTTGCTGCCATGTGGGTGAGCCATTTCAGGAGTGGCTCCTCAAGCCCCAGTCAAGCCTTCAGACAATGCAGCCTGGGCCAACACCTGACTGCAGCTTCACAAGAGATCCTGACCCAGAATCAGCCACCAAGCTGCCCCCAAATTCCTAACTCACAGACATCATGAGAAAAGCTATGGTTATCATTGTTGTAAGCCACTGTTGGGGTTGTCTGTTATGCAGCAATGTATCACTAATAGAGCAAGTTTCCAGACTGATTGGCTACCCTAGGGCTTCCTAACCAAGCAGGCACATCTCAGGCCCCTTTGCCCTCTGGCATCCCAGAATTCAGACCATGCAGACAGCCTCACTCTGCCTGGGGCAGATCCTTTGTAACTCCCTGCCCTTCTGCTGGCCCTAGGTGGACTTCCCTCCATGTGGGCATTCAGGGTCTGGAGTTGCCTGAGTCACTCTGGTGAGCATGCTTAGTTAAACTTCCTAGGAGAAAGATAGGAGAAAATTGTGTTCTTTTAAATGGGAAGACATGTATTTACTTCACAAGAGTACTGTTAATTAAATGATAATGGTAGGGAAAAATACCATATAGTCATTAAAAGGATAAAGGGAAAGCACTCCTTCTATAGATGTGGAACAGACCAAGATTTTTAGCGATGACAGGCAAAATCTATTTTTAAATGAAAAAAGCAAGCTTCAGAACAATGTGTACCCTTGGCTATCACTGTTATGAAAAAGATATTTATAAATATATACTGTATAGGCATAGAATATCTCTGGTAATAAAGATTGCCTTTTGGGAAGAAAACTGGATGGTTGGGGGCAGGGGAGGGAGGGAAATCTTGTTTTGCTGTATATGATTTGTACTTTTTGAGTCCATGTACATGTAATAGGTATTAAAAAATAAATTTCTTTGTTGGAAAGAGATAGTAGAGCTTAGCAACAACTTCCTGCTGTCCTACTCCCTTCCTTTAACTCTCTCGCACTCAACTAGAACTCCCTGCGCATACATACATACATGCCTTCCTTCCGCATGCACTCTTGAGCAGTGAACAGATAACAAATGCTCTTCCTTATAACCACCCAGCCTGCGCATGCATACAACAGGCAGCCATGCATCTGTTGTACTCAGAGACATCCCCATGCATGGACCCAACAAGCATATATACATATACACATGTGCCTTTGACCTAGCCCCTTTACCCTCTACCCACACCTGTGCCTCCTTCATATATGTGTACACCTGGGTGTATGCCCCCAATTACAAGGCAAATGGGTTAAAAGTATCTTATTCAAAAGCACTAGTGGGGCCTAATTATAGGTGACTGTAAAACTCTAATTAGGGAAGGACTCATTAGCTCCCAAACAAGGGAGGAGAAGTGGCAGACCTGAAATTAAAAGACCCCGAATGACAAATGCAGCCTCCTCACACATTAGGAGAGAGGGGCTGAATTGCCCTTTGACAAAACTGGAGTGGGGTAGACAGGAAGGAGGGGGAGGCAATAATCAAAGGAGGGGAATCCCTCAGGCAAAGCCTCGGCCACAATCCCCCGCATCTGCTTGGAGGCCATTTGTATGAAAACAGTCACTTGTCTTCCATTGCGGGCAAATGAAGTAGGAGGAACTATTACCAACACCCTGTGCTTCCTCCAGCTCTGAGCGTCCTCAGGGAATCCTGGGTCCTTGGTCCCCTCCCATCTAGTAAATTCTACTCTCTGGGGGCTGCAAGCATCACCTTATGTAGAGGTCACCCATTCTAATGTGACTCAGCAACTCACTAGCTGTGTGACTTTTGTGAGTCACTTAAACTAAGCAAATCTCTTTCCTCAATCACAAAACAGACTGATAACATCTATGTCATGCAGGGAGGCCTGCGGGGTCTCTGCTCCCGCTCCCCATACAAGAACGCAGGATATGGTGAGGCCAAAAAGGAACACCCATGGAGCCATAGGTAGGGGAGTCATACCACTATATTCTCTCTGGCGGCACTATACTCTCACTGGAGGCTGGATCCACACTGTCTGCAAATCGCCATCCACGCTTGCCAGCCCAGCCGCCATCTTCTTGCTAGCCCCCATTCTTTCTCTTTCTCTCTTCTCTCTCCTCCGTAGCCGCAGCAGTTATATTGGCGGCTAATTGGCTAACTGGCTACAGCTGACGGCCAATCAGCCACAGCTGACGGCCATCTACTACCCGAGCCAGCACTCCTCCACGTGAGGCTGAGAGCCTGTAAACTACTTTCTGGGGCTCTGCCCCCACAATCTATCTTCCAGAGTTGTGAACAAGCACAGAATTGTAAATGAGAAAGTGCTTTATAAACTGCAAGCTGCTACGTGATTATTAGCCATTATGGACCAGATCCACTGGACTAGATCAAATGTTCCTGGAGGACAGGAATCATACCATCGTCATCCTTGCTTTAAGATTCCTGCAACATTTATCTGGGTGGAACTAAAGAGTTGTTCTCACTGTGGGTAAATGGCAGACCAGAACAAATGGGTTCTTTCTCCCCTCGTGTGAACAAATGGACATAACCTTTGGAAATGAGGTGTGTAGTGGCCATACCACATATTCTAATATTTATTGATTATTTACTGTGCAGGAGGTACCATCTTGAGCAGTTTACATGTATTCACTTTTTTGAGACTCACAATGTCCTTTAGAGGGTTGTGGGGGCAGAGCCCCAGAAAGTAGTTTCCAGGCTCTCGGCCTCACATAGACAGGTGCTGGCTCAGGTAGTAAATAGCCATCAACTGTGATTGGATGGCCATCAGCTGTGGCTAGTTGGCCGTCAGCTGTAACCAGTGAGCCATTGGCCACTAATATAACTGCCATGGCTACGCTAGAAGGGAGGAGAAAAATGGGGGCTAGCAAGAAGCTGGTAGCTGGGCTGGCAAGCATGGATGGCGATTTGCAGACAGTGTGGATCCAGCCTCCAGTGAGAGTATAGTGCCGCCAGCAAGAATATAGTGGTATGACTCCCCTACCTATGGCTCCGTGGGTGTTCCTTTTTGGCCTCACCATATCCTGCGTTCTTGTGTGGGGAGTGGGAGCAGAGACCCCGCAGGCCACCCTGCATGACTCCCTGCACGACAAATGGCGCAGCGAGCAGGGTCCCCCGCATGACAAGGGTGTACATTATCAGCATCATTCCCATTTTAAAGATGAGGAAAGAGTCTCAAGTTAAGGAGCTTGCCCAAAATTATACTGCTGGTAGGTAGGAGAACAGATCTTGAACCAACGCAGTCTGGCTTTTTAGCTTACACTCTGAGCTGTGTAGAGTTTAGGTACCAGCCAGCAGTTGATGAATGACATTGTGACCTTTTAGTTGCCTTTGAATTATAGTTATAGCTAACATTTCTTGAGTGCTTATAATATACCAGGCACTATGGTAAGACTTTTACATATGATATCTCCTTTAATCCTTTCAACAACCCTATAAAATAGGTGCTATTGTTTATTGCCCCCATTTTACAGATAAAAAACCGAGGCCCCAAGAGGTACAATAAGTTACCCATTATCACAGTAAGAGATGAAGCTCTAAAGTTGGAACTTGTTAGTCTGACTCAGAGCCTATGTCCTGAACCTCATAACACTCATATTTTGCAGTTACTTTGCATAAGCAGCTGCCTCTTTGGTTGAAACTTTAAGACTGTTCTGTGTGGTCCAGCTAGTCTGCTTCTGAAGTCTGGGGGTGGGAGGAGGACTGCCATGGCGGTAGAGAGAGACTGAGTTAGTTATGATGTGTGAGGCAGGAGGAGGGGGAAGGAAGGAGTGGAGACAATGACAGTGTATTTTCTGAAAGCGTGGTATTTTGTTAGTCACTTTGGTGTAAAAAGATGGTACAGGCCCACAAAGAGTTCATGGCCTAGAGATGGCACAAAATTAACCCTCAGATGATTGTATTATAAAGCTTACATGTTGAAGAGAGCTTCAGAGATTCATTATGGGGAGACATGCTTATAGTGGATGAAATGAAAATCACTGTCATGGATAAGGAGGAATTCAACTTGTGTCTTGAAGGGAGGAGAGGCTATCAGTGAATGAAGACAGCTGAGAAGGGCATTCCAAGAGCTACGGTTGGGATGCCTAAATTTTTCCTTTTTGCAATGCCCCCTCCACAATTGAAAGATTTTGCCTGTCAAAAGAGATTTATTGAGTAACACATTTTATTGTTTATAATTAAAGACAATAAAACTGTTTATTAAAACTCCTGATCATCACACATTAGCCAACAGTTATTCATCAAACAATTATTTAGCACCTGCTGTATGTATTGTGCTGTGTCTCGTACTTGGAATACACTGATAGTACATTGATAGACAAAATACTGCCCCTTTCTTTAAGGAAGTGTCAGAGTTTTCCAGTTGAAATCAAAGAAACTTGGTATTTCTGTCCAGCACTATCTTGGATAGATAAATGTATGTCTCTTATTAGGACTTTTAAAATATATGAAAAGAAAAACCATTACCTTTTATTGAGAGACAACTATGTGCCAGGCATGTTCTGGGCACTTTACAAATACTTCGTTTTACTTGTTCATGTATCTTCTCCACCTTCACTCGAATGCAACCCCATGTTGTGTTCATTACTATATCTCCAGTGCCTGCAGTGATGCCAGCCACAGAATAGGTCCTCAACCGATAATAGTTGAATTGACCAAATGAATTAACTCTAATCTCTCAACAACCCTGCAAGGTAGTTGTGGTTATTTTTTACTTTTACTGATGAAATATCTAAGACTCAGAAGGATTGAATAAGTTGCTCAACACTCAGTGACAAGGCAGGATTCAAATCTCAGATCTGTCTGACTTTGAAGGTATTCCTCCCATTGTATTCTTTTACCAGAGACAACGAGAGACAGGGACATTAGGTTGGAAAGCTCTGAAATAAGACATGAATATGCAAAAGTGTGTTTGAGCAGGACGAAGTGTCAGTGTGCATCGTCAGAGGGAGCATGGGGTATGAGACTGGAGAGCATGCTAGCGTGGAAAGCCTGAAATGCTGGGCTGACGACTTTGACTGCATTTGGAAGGCACTGGGTAATGCAAATTTTCAACTTGGTTAGAAATGTGTTGAAAAGATTAATCTAGCAGCAATGTATATATAGGATTGCTTGGATTTTAGAGAGACGGGAGATGACCAGTGTCACTAATTCATCAGTTGAGGGAGTGGTAACCACTAATTGAATGGAGATGCTGACAATAAGAATGGAAAGGAGGGAAAACTGGATTCGTCCAGTCCAGCAAGACACTGCAATGATAGACACATACACAAGGGACAGAAAGAGTTCTAAAGGGGAGTGATTCCTGTGGATACTTGTCTGTTGTTCAACCTGATCCCTCCCACTGACAACCAAGCTTTCTACATATCACACAAACTCCTTGGTGATAAAATGACTATCGACATTTTTCAAGCCTCCATGATCCTAGGACTTCCCAGGAGTGTTCAAGAGTCAGAGCCCCCATCAATTTTGGAGGTGACCTTGACCCCCCTCCAGCTCAGAAGACCTGCAGGAATTAAATCTTGGCCTGAGACAAATGAGATTATATTCCCTTTGAGAGAAAAAAAAAGACAATCTTCACCTCTTTCTGGAACAGATATTCATTTGCCTGATCACCTGCAAAGCAGATGAGCCTCGGAAATGCCCTCTTTCTTGTTCACTTAGGGGTGAAAACTTACCAACAAGAAACCAATTAGCATCTCCTACAAGCCGGTCCCACGCCTTCGGGAGCCAAGTCTTTTACTCCATCCTCTGCACGTAAGCAGCATCCACTTTGGGATCGAGTCCTAACTGAGTCCAACCTGTGCTGTTATCATTCATTAACTGCAGCCCCAAGAGAGCAGAGGGAGAAAAGGAGAGAGGAAAAGGGCCCTTTGTTTCCAGCTAAGAAGAGGGCAACCAAGAGAGAGCGTGATGGGCCCAAGAGGTCAGAGGTCAGTGAAGGAGGAGCTACCTAGACGCCTGGGAGGTTGACTTATATGCAATGAAGAATAATCAAAATGAATCTTCTCAACCACTTGCTATGTACCAATTGTCGTGTCATTGGAATTAACCCCTGGTCATTCGCAAAAGGTGAACAAATTCACAGACTCAGCCTGAAATGAGGAGAGCAAAGCAGTAAGTTTATTCAAGAAGAAACACACCTACATAGAAGTTGCCAGGGCAGACAACTGCACCTAACTTTAGGTTAGCTTTTTCTCATATAGGAAATGGCAGGTAAATTTCCTTACAGCAGATGTGATGTATAGACTGAGGTCATTTGATTGATAGATGTTGGTTATATAACTACTTTCTTTCTGCGCAAGCTCTTACCCAGAATGCATACAGAAAAAACCACAGGGTAGGGGGAAAGGGGAGGAGGCCAAGCGTTAATGTTCATTCCATTCTAATTGCATTATAATTAGGCGAGAGTTCAACTAACGGACAGGTTTTGGCAGTTTGTGAGTGTGTGAAGTACCAGTTAATATCAGTTGGGTCTTATCTCCTCTTTTTATGAGGTTCAGACATCTTAGGTTTATTTCTAGGGGATGAGCCTGGGCGGTTCCTGGGGAGGGGATGCAGGCCTGGGCAACCCCCCTTCAGGTTCACTTTTATTAACCCTTTTTTTTTCTGCCTCACCACCAGGCACTGTTCTAAATGCTTCATATGGTTGAGCAGATGTAATCATTACTACTCTCCAAGTTAGGTGTTCTTGTTAGTTCTCATTTAAAATGAGGAAAATGAGGGCACTAAAAAGTTAAATATTTGCCCAAGATCACGGAATTAAATGAAAGGGAAGCCATTTGGGCCTCGATATTCTTGCTACCGCCTCTATGTGCACAACCACTGTGCTGTGCCACTTCTCACCTCAGCTGGCCACTTTGCTGTGCTTAGAGAGCTGCTTTGTCTGTGGCAATGCTGGAGTAAAACTCAAGTCCAGCTACTGCTGCTGAGGAACCACCAAGCCTGGGGCTTCATTGTCTCTCAGTTATCTGCTGGGAGAGCTTTGAGGAGCATCAGGTAGGAGTTGGGCTCTGAATGTAGAGCTCTGACCTAGCTACAGAGGGAGATGCAGAGGAAAGAGAAGCAGGCTTTGGGGACATCTGGTCAAATGGAGAAACAAGATGTGCAAAGGACTGAGATAAACAAAGGCAAGTTAATATCTGCCGTAGGGGCAATACCCTGGAGCCCAAAGCCCAAACTCCTAGTAAATCCTGTGAGGCCCTGTGGGGGCAGAGCCCCAGAAAGAAGTTTCCAGGCTCTCGGCCTCACATACACAGGTGCTGGCTCAGGTAGTAAATGGCCATCAACTGTGATTGCATGGCCATCAGCTGTGGCTAGTAGGCCGTCAGTTGTAACCAGTGAGCCATTGGCCACTAATATAACTGCTGTGGCTACGCTAGAGAAGAAGAGAGAATGGGGGCTAGCAAGAAGATGGCGGCTGGGCTGGCAAGCGTGGATTGCAGTTAGGATGGCTGGTTGCGGACAGTGTGGATCCAGCCTCCAGTGAGAGTATAGTGCCGCCAGAGAGAATATAGTGGTATGACTCCCCTACCTATGTCTCCGTGGGTGTTCCTTTTTGGCCTCACCATATCCTGCGTTCTTATGTGGGGAGCGGGAGCAGAGACCCCGCATGACACCCTGCACGACAAATGGCGCAGCGAGCAGGGTATGGTGCTGACCAAAGCTCTCGAAAGGACAGTGGAGCAGTTTGTGTGTATGAACACTCAGTGTCTGGAAGACCAGGAGGAGCAGCTGCCAGAGAGCTGGACCCCCGTGGAGGGGTGGGAGGACGTGGACGGTTCTCCCACCAGCACAGGAAAAGCCATGCAGCTGCTGGAGAAATGGAGCCCCGTGGAGAGGTGGAAAGATGTGGATGGTTCCCCAACCAGCACAGGCCGGAGAAAGCAAAGGTCGTTGCGGCCCTGTGGGCCGGGGAAGTTCCTGCTCAGGCAGCCCGATGCAGGACTTGTCCCAGGAGGAAGCGCTTGCTGAGTCCTCCTTGGGAGATGAGGGTGAGGTCAAGGTCATCCCTCACCCCCAGGACAGCCCTGGCGAATGACTATGGACTATGGGGAATTGCCTTCTGTGGGGGCAGAGCCCCAGAAAGTAGTTTCCAGGCTCTCAGCCTCACATAGACAGGTGCTGGCTCAGGTAGTAAATGGCCATCAACTGTGATTGAATGGCCATCAGCTGTGGCTAGTTGGCTGTCAGCTGTAACCAGTGAGCCATTGGCCACTAATATAACTTCTGTGGCTGTGCTAGCAGAGGGAGAAGGGAGAGAGAGAAGAAGAGAAAGAATGGGACTAGCAAGAAGATGGCGGCTGGGCTGGCAAGCGTGGATGGCGGTTTGCGGACAGTGTGGATCCAGCCCCCAGTGAGAGTATAGTGCCGCCAGAGAGAATATAGTGGTATGACTCCCCATCTATGGCTCCGTGGGTGTTCCTTTTTGGCCTCACCATATCCTGCGTTCTTGTATGGGGAGCGGGAGCAGAGACTCCGCAGGCCACCCCGCCTGACAAATGGCGCAGTGAGCAGGGTCTCCCGCACGACAAATGGCGCAGCGAGCAGGGTATGGTGCTGGCCAAAGCTCTCCCAAGAGTGGTGGAGCAGTTTGTGTGTATGAACACTGAGTCTGAGGAAGACCAGGAGGAGCAGCTGCCGGAGAGCTGGACCCCCGTGGAGTGGTGGGAGGACGTGGACGGTTCTCCCACCAGCACAGGAAAAGCTATGCAGCTGCTGGAGTAATGGAGCCCCGTGGAGAGGTGGAAAGATGTGGACGGTTCCCCAACCAGCACAGGCCAGAGAAAGCAAAGGTCGTTGTGGCCCAGTGGGCTGGGAAGTTCCTGCTCAGGCAGCCCGGATGCAGGACTCATAGTCCCAGGAGGTAACGCTTGCTGAGTCCTCCATGGGAGATGAGGGTGAGGTCACGGTCGTCCCTCACCCCCAGGACAGCCCTGGTGAATGACTATGGACTATGGGGAATTGCCTTCCATCCCTTATTTAATGGACCGCTTGACTGTTTGTTTGGGAACTGTTGTTAGTGGAACTGGGGGATATTTGCTTTTGTCTCTTGACTGGCCGCCATTGAGAATATGTAAGCACCTTGATTGTGAGTCGCTGTTGTTCCAGCAGGGTACCCCGAGAGGCCCAGAGAGAGTGGCAGTGCCCTGAGAGCCCTGGCTGTGTCCAGGAAGTGTGGCTGTGCCCACAGAGAGTGGCAGTGCCCTGAGAGCCCTGGCTGTGTCCAGGAAGTGTGGCTGTGCCCACAGAGAGTGGCAGTGCCCTGAGAGCCCTGGCTGTGTCCAGGAAGTGTGGCTGTGCCCACAGAGAGTGGCAGTGCCCTGAGAGCCCTGGCTGTGCCCAGGAAGTCGGGCTGTTCCCAGAGAGAGTGGCAGTGCCCTGAGAGCCCTGGCTGTGTCCAGGAAGTGTGGCTGTGCCCACAGAGAGTGGCAGTGCCCTGAGAGCCCTGGCTGAGTCCAGGAAGTCTGGCTGAGCCCTGAGATACCCTGGCTGTGCCCAGGAAGTTGGGCTGTTCCCAGAGAGAGTGGCAGTGCCCTGAGAGCCCTGGCTGTGTCCAGGAAGTGTGGCTGTGCCCACAGAGAGTGGCAGTGCCCTGAGAGACCTGGCTGAGTCCAGGAAGTCTGGCTGAGCCCTGAGATACCCTGGCTGTGCCCAGGAAGTTGGGCTGTTCCCAGAGAGAGTGGCAGTGCCCTGAGAAATTGTAGCTGTGCCCAGGGAAACTAGTGGTACCCTAAGAAGTCCAGGAAGTCTGGCTGTGCCCAGAAGTACTGGTGGTGCCCTGAGAAACCCTGGCTGTGCCCAGAGAGCCTGGCTATGTCCAGGATATTGCATTCACCTCCAGGCTCCTCGCACAGGGCCCCTCGCGGAAGACGCTTGTTGCGTAGATTGTGAGGCGAGAGCCTGTAGGGGTGGAGTGTGGGGGCAGAGCCCCAGAAAGTAGTTTCCAGGCTCTCGCCCTCACATAGACAGGTGCTGGCTCAGGTAGTAAATGGCCATCAACTGTGATTGCATGGCCATCAGCTGTGGCTAGTAGGCCGTCAGCTGTAACCAGTGAGCCATTGGCCACTAATATAACTGCTGTGGCTATGCTAGAGAAGAAGAGAGAATGGGGACTAGCAAGAAGATGGCGGCTGGGCTGGCAAGCGTGGATGGCGGTTTGCGGACAGTGTGGATCCAGCCTCCAGTGAGAGTATAGTGCCACCAGAGAGAATATAGTGGTATGAGTCCCCTACTTATGGCTCCGTGGATATTCTTTTTTGGCCTCACCATATCCTGCGTTCTTATGTGGGGAGCGGGAGCAGAGACCCCGCAGGCCTCCCTGCACGACAGGCCCCATGTCCTGTGGCCTCTGCCACCTCGTCAGCCTCAGGGTGGTTATTGGATGAAGACTGAGAAGAAAAAATCTGACTCACATGTTGCAGCTTCTTATTTCAATGCTACTGGCCAAGACAGTGCCCCCGCCCCCTCACTGGAGTAAAACTGCTTGGACCAGGAAGGTCAAATAACAATAACAGAGATAATCCAATAGTGAGTAGTGCAGTCTGCGTTAACCTGAAGAGCACGCATTTTGCCTAAAGGCTTTCAGGATAAAAACATTGCTGAACAGGCAAAATCCCTCCGGATTCAACACTAAGGGTCTTAGATCCCAAGGGGGAAAGGCAATGGGAGTGAACCCAGAATCTCTCCTTCCCTGTGAATTGTTTATAGTAAGAACGGAGCACAGGTGGTCCATCTACACTGTTGAGGCGTGGATGGGCTCCAAAACCAGGTCATGTGATTTTGAATCCCAGCTCTACTACTTATTGCCTCTGTGACTTTGGACAAGTTATATGCCTTCCTCTGCTTCAGCTTTTTTCACCTGTAAAGTGGGGAGAATGGTTGGACCTGCTTTATGAGAGCTGTTGTAGGAATTAAATGAGTTATATGTAAAGTGCTTAGAATAGTGTCTGGCACATATTTAGTGCCATGTAAGTGTCAACAATTATTATTTCTATAGTACACATTTCATAATTTCTGGATGCTATGGACATATAATGATAATCCACAGTTCTGTAAACATACAGTCTAACAGCAAGAAGGTAATCAAGGTGCTGGCCCGGTGGCTCAGGCGGTTGGAGCTCCATGCTCCTAACTCCAAAGGCTGCCAGTTCGATTCCCACATGGGCCAGTGGACTCTCAACCACAAGGTTGCCGGTTCAACTCCTCAAGTCCCGCAAGGGATGGTGGGCAGCGCCCCCTGCAACTAGCAATGGCAACTGGACCTGGAGCTGAGCTGTGCCCTCCACAACTAAGACTGAAAGGACAACAACTTGAAGCTGAACAGCACCCTCCACAACTAAGGTTGAAAGGACAAAAACTTGACTTGGAAAAAAGGCCTGGAAGCACACACTGTTCCCCAATAAAGCCCTGTTTCCCTTCCCCAGTAAAATCTTTAAAAAAAAAAAAAAAAAAAGAAGGTAATCAAGAGTTACAATTGTGGCAATATCTCTAACTTCCTGGGTTTCCTGGAGTTCACTGTTATATATCCAATTATTATTTTATAATTAATAATCATAATTAGTAATACTATTAGTATTTATTATACAATGCAATATATTAATATGTTATTATTAATATATTAATAGTAATAAAATTAACTTAAAGTAATAATAGTAAAAATCACTAGAGAAAGAGCTATCTGTGAGTTGGGCACCATACTAAGTGTTTCATATGTGTGTTATCTCAATCTTCCATTAATCCTGTGACAAGGACTATTATTATCTGCATTTTACAGATGAAGTTACTGAAGTTTAGGAGAAGTTAAATAATTTGCTTGGTCAATTTTTTAAAAAGCACAAAAATGTGCTACCTAGATTTCATATAATCCTATGCTAATAGCTATGAATCTTATAGGCAAGAAATTCTGGAGATAAGGACTGTACTTTACAAGGAAACTCTTACAGTGTTTGTTTCCATGTAATGACCTGTTTGTCTAGGGAGATACTATTTGGAGCAAAAGGAAGCAGAGAAACTTAAGGCTAAAAATATTCATCTTAAACTCCTGCATAGCATTTGACATTTTATTAAGTGTTTTCTGATTGTTCCAGATCCTTTTTGAAATAAGACATTTTGTAGTTAAACAAATACTGATGTGACATTCTTTTTCTTCAGCAGTCCTGCACAACAAAACTGAGACCGTCATTGTAATCCCCATTTTACAAATGGGAAAACTGAGACTCGAGGGGTTAGGTGACTTGCGCAAATTAAGTACAGGGCCAGGACTCAAAACTGTGTCTTATAAATTTCTATCGAGCAGCCTTTACCTACACTGTACTACCTGAAAGAGTTCATGCCACTGCCAGTGGAGTCATCAAGCCACCATATTTATGACACTGTACTAAATGCCATGGAGGAATAAGATAATATCTGGACTAGGCATTCCTTACACTTAAAGTGGAGAGGCAAGACACATGGGGAAATTAGTCAATGATAAAAGAAAATGTCCCAAAGCATTATAATTGGAGATGAAGGGAAAGCAGTTCTCATATGTCAAGGGGAAAGTAAGATTCTGTGCATAAAGAGATATGTGCAAAGTATACGGAACGTGCTAACAAAGTATACGGAATAGCGGAAGCCAGAAAGGAGAGGCTGCTGCCCTGCTCAGCCCTATGACCGCATCCAGCTTCGAGCTGAACTCTCATGCATAGAATCCTTTATTGCCATGAAATGTTTCTTCTCTTTCCTTTTCTCAAGTTGCTTGTGTGTTTCATTATGATTTTGATTGACGGCTGGGGAATTTATGCCCTGCAACTCTGCTGTCCAGCATTCTCATCACTTTAATTTGTTGAGCTACCTAATTACCTAAATATTTCAGGCCAGTAAGCAGGATAGGTATGTTGGGGCTGGTGTATCTACCACTTTCCTCCTCTTTCCCCAGCAGTGCCATCCCCACCTCAATTCAAAAGGCCTAGCACTTTCCATCAGAGTGTAGCAGCTCCATTTTCCTCCAATATTAATAATTATGACATTAGAAGGGTGATCTGCTGCAATTCAGCCTTTCTATTTGCAGGCTGGTGGCTGCATATCAATGGCATGATTAGGCAAATGAAATCAGATTGGCACTGTTATGAAATATTTACATGGCCAGAATGCATATGCTTCAATCTCATTGTTCCCATTATTAAGCCATTTTATAATCTCATAACATTTAGACTCACACTTTGCATTTCTAATTAACTTGAGGAGTGACTTCGCTGGGAATTAATTGCAACTTGTGCGTTCTTACACACACAAACTCTCTGAGAAACAAACTCTGGTTCGCAATCATGCAATTCACCCCCAAAATGGACTCCAGGCTGACTTCTGTTCTAAACCATCTTGTCTGTCAGTTGGGAAAAGTGGCTGGGGACATTGATTTTCATTAAAGTTTGGTATAAATCCCATGCAGGAATAGTCTGAGTGCAAGAGTCCCTTTTCACTTTGGAGGGACTAGTTTCCTCCTGAATAGCCTTTCACAATTGAATCAGTTTGATGCGAGGTAATGGTTTTCAGCCTTTTGGATTTTGTGAATCAATAACATCTGTAAAATAACAATAATAATTTTTAAAAAAAGATTGAGGGTATCTAAATAGCTGTTATATTGAGCTATTGTATTGTCTTTATTTAGAATTACTTCAGTAGGAAGAAGGTGCTGTATTTCTTACACTTTATGGTTGGTTACTTAGCATTTGAAAGTCTAATGAAAAGTCCATACCCCTGAAGTGACTACTACAAGTGACTACTACAAGTCCTTTAATGATCTTTATCTCCTATTACCATCAGAGTTTGTTAATATGCACAACTGGTGTCAGAAATGATTTTTTCCCCCTGATGAAATGAGTGGTGTTCAAGATATGTGGATTGGTTAGAAATATTAATCAGGCGCTTTCTGCCATGGCTGAGCAGAGAACGTGCTTTAAGCATGTCTTGTGCCTACACGCATCAGAACACTGCCGAGGCCTAGAATTTGGCCTGCTCGTGTTTTAGGAAGTTTGTACAGGATCTGGTTGCCTGGCTCTGATTAAGAAGTGATCTGGGGGTGGCCAGATGGCTCAGTTGATTAAAGCGCGAGCTTTCAACAAGGTTGCCAGTTCAATTCCCACATGGGATGGTGGGCTCCGCCCCCTGCAACTAAGATTAAAAATGGCGACTGAACTTGGAGCTGAGCTGTGCCCTCCACAGCTAGATTGAAGGACAGGACAGTGACTTGGAGCTGATGGGCCCTGGAGAAACACACTGTTCCCCAATATTCCCCAATAAAAATAAAAAATATAAAAGAAGTGATCTGAATCTACTGTAAGTGAACCTTGCTTGCAAGATGCTTGTCGGAGTGAGTGGTTCTCAGCCAGGGATGATTTTGCTCCTCCCCACTCCGAGACAGAGAGAGAGAGAGAGAGAGAGAGAGAGAGAGAGAGAGAGAGAGAGAGAGAGAGAGTAAGGGGGTGTATGGTACAAGCATCTAGTTGGTAAAGGCCAGAGATGCTGCAATGCGCCAGGACAGCCCCCTTCCCCAACCAAGAACGACCTCCCTCAAAGTCAGCCCCCAAAAGTCATTTGTGCCGAGAAACCCTGGAAAAGGATAGAGCTTCACCTTCACTGACCTCACAGAAGTGGCTGTTTTTATAACACATGTAACTCCTAATGCTTGCATGTGTCTATGCCTCTCTTTCACTGTAATATACAATCTTCTGGCAAAGTTGGAGGGAACAAAGCTACATTCTCTTCCTATCTCAACTACTGGATGTTACCAATATCTATCAAAAAGAACCTAATAATTGCTCATAACCAAGTTGCCCTAGGTCAGTTTGAAACAGCAGTGTAGATTCTCAGTTTTTTATTTTGGAAACTTTACATTTTGTTAATTCCTGACTTTAAAAAGAAATAACTACAATCCACTATCATCATCATATAACAAGATAAAAAGGTTTAATACCAAAGACATTTAATAAAGAACGATCCTTTCAATAAAAATATGTTTAACTTTTTAAAAACTTACTGTTTTCCCTCAACTCATTGCATTAGGATTTGCACCATGTTCCCCTTATACTGGCAAGAATGTGCCCAGTATAGAAGCAAACGTTGCTCTTTCTCTCTTTAAAGGGATTTTTGGATCTGGGTACTAGCTTAGAAAGAGGAACATATATCCCAGAGAAGATTGAGAAAATCTCCAGGTAGCCAGGCCACTGGGCCAACTTTCAAGGTCCTTCATTCACAATGCTGGAAAAATCACAAATGGTACAAGCTTCTCCCCATTGAGGGGGAGGAAAAAAAGGTATCCTGATTACCATTTTACAGATGAGAAAATAGGCTTTAGTGACTTGCCCAAAGACATATAACTAACATATGTTGTACAGTATCTGAATCCAGATCTCCCTGCCTCCAAGACCTCAGATGGGAGACATCTCTGCCATGATGTGGCTAAATGACTTTGAACATTTTCCCACTCAGTGTCTGATGGGCCATAGAATTGAGTATTCTTTAATGGATCATCTGGTCCAGAGATTCTCAAACTTAAATATAATATATGAATGAAACTTTTTTCTTTTAAATTAAAGTTTATTGGGGTGACAATTGTTAGTAAAGTTATATAGGTTTCAGGTATACAATTCTGTAATACATCATCTATATATCACATCATTTGTTTACCACCCAGAGTCAGTTCTCCTTCCATCACCATGTATTTGATCCCCTTTACCCTCATCTACAACATTTCTCCCCCCTTACCCTCTGGTAACCACTAAACTATTGTCTGTGTCTATGAGTTTTTGTTTCTTTGTTTGTTTGTCTTGTTCCTTTGTTGTTTTCAGTTTTATATCCCACATATCAGTGAAATTGTATGGTTCTTGACTTTTTCTGTCCGACTTATTTCGCTTAGCGTAATAATCTCAAGATCCATCCATGCTGTCGCAAATGGCACTATTTCATCTTTTCTTATGGCAGAATAGTATTCCATTCTGTATATATACCACTCAATGAACCTTTTGAAAGATAATTATATACTTTGATATTTTTTCCAAGGAAAAATATTTTTATAAAACTCTGACACTTATTATTAATACCATCTCATAGAAGAAAGGATATTTTAATACTAGGAAAGTAGGAAACAATTCATTCTTTCATTCATTCAACAAATATTTATCAAGTGCCTATTCTGTACAGGTATTTTTCTGGGTGTTGGGGAAAAAACAGAGACTAAGAACATCAGAGTCCTTGCCCTCTTGAAACTTACATTCCAATGACATAATCTCATAATAAAAGACAGCTCTTTAAGTGATAAAAATTGAACTCTATAAAATATTTCAGTGGCCTTACTTTTCATCACAATAAAAACCTTGTCATGTGCCAGCATTGGTCCACAGACCAGCATTTGGAAACTCTGAATCTAACACATTTGTCTGCTTCTAGGGAAAAAAAAATCCTGAAGTTACTTCAGATAGAAGGAAATCAGACCAAAATTGAGATGCAGTCTGTATTGTCACAGGGCCCGGGATTCATGGCTCAGGTAGAAATGGAGCATGGTATTGTACACCATGGGTAGGGTGAGCCTGATTAATGCAAGTACAAATTCTGATGCTTTGGTGCAACCACAAAAGTGGCATTTTCCACATCACTTTACTCTGCCTGCCTTTTCTACACCCTCACTGGCAAGTCTGGAAACCCTCCAAGCATTCCCAGCAGGCTCCCATCTCTCAGCTCATGGTAGCTCATTAGGAGCCTTGGGAAACTATCTAAGTCCATTTCACACTTAGGTAAACTTAGGCCCAGGAAGAAGTCACCTGGCAAAGCAGAAATGACTTTAGGACCCATCTTAGCTCTTCTGCTTTTCATCCATGGATCTACTTATGGGACAAGTCAGAGAGTCATCTCTGTTCAGAATAGAAAAGGCCAGTAGCGTATTCTCTGGGCCACTTTCACAGCAACCTTGCTTGTTTCTTTCCCTTCTTTGATTGTTTGGGTTATACCTCTTTACAATCACCCTCCCCACTCTGCCCAAAGCACTGACCTGGGAGTTCAGGGAAACAGGTTTGCATGGCTACTATCTTATTTGTTGAGCTGTCCAGCAGGCTTGGAAATGGCAAACAAATGATTCAAACACTGACAAATTATACCTGGAGCACAATGAAGACATAAGAGCAAGGCAGTAAAAGCAGACTTGAAAGTCTGAGGCTGGGAGGCTGTTTAGTTAGCCTTCCAGGGCTACTGAAATCCTGAATGTGGAAATGAGAAGGCCAGCATCCTCATCCTATCTTGATAGTTGGAAAATAAGTACCCAGCTTCCCTTCTCTGCTTTAGAGAAAGGAAAGTCTGGCCGGCAGGGATCTTTATGTGACATCATGTCTCTCCTTTGGCCTCCAAGCAGTGCTGCGTTTGCTCCATTCCTGGAGGTGCCATTGGGCAGTGCTCTACCCCCTCGATCAAAATGGCTGCTCATAAACATGCACTTGCCATGGAAGCCTTCCTCTTCTGGTCTGAGTGTGGCACCTTCGTAAGTCTCACCTTATTAGCTCTCATTCCACTTTCTTCATTAACTATGGAATTCATTCTCAGTCACTTGCGCTATTGCCATGAAGAAGGGGGGCTAGGTGACAGTACAAAACAGTGCCCAATACCAAGACCTTTCTGTTTGGTACTGAGGAACGTCAAGGAACTTTTTAAGGGAGACGGCATCTCTTTTTGTTTTATTCTTTAGGCTAAGGCTAAAAATGAACTCGTGGCCCCTTAACCCATAACAACTGAAAACAAAATGAATCCCAGGAAGCATGGATGGGATGGAGCAACATACTTAGAAATAATGCTCTGTTGTGGATAATCTTCAACATGCATGATCTTCAACATGCACAATTGAGACATAATCTTTTATTTATTTATTTATTTATTTATTTATTTATTTATTTACTTACTTACTTATTTACTTATCTACTTATTTTTTAAATTGAGGGTTTTTTTTTAATTGGTAATTTTCTTTTTCTTTTTCTTTTTTTTTAATTGGGGAAGATTGGGGAACAGTGTGTTTCTCCAGGGCCCATCAGCTCCATCAGCTCCAAGTCATTGTCCTTCAATCTAGTTGTGGAGGGCGCAGCTCAGCTCCAAGTCCAGTCGCCGTTTTCCATCTTTAGTTGCAGGGGGCACCGCCCACCATCCCATGTGGGAATTGAACTGGCAATGTTATTATTGAGAGCTTGCTCTTTAACCACTTACGCCATCCGACAGCTTGGTAATCTTTTATTTTTAATTTGTAGAATATTTTATTATTTTTATATTGAAATATAATTGATATATAACATTATATTCATTTTGGGTGTACAACATGATGACTCGATATTTGTATATAATTAGACTTGATCATCACAATAAGCCCTTTCCTTTTGATGAGAACTTTTAAGATCTACTCTCTCAGCAACTTTCAAACATGCAATACAGTAGTATTAACTACAATCATCAAGCTAAAGAGGTAATCTTTTGTATATAGCATTTATATGCTGTTTAATATATTTGTCCATAAGTTTGACTAGCTTAGTTTCTGCTGTCAGTATTATTCTATTTAGCATTGTTCAGATCACATCTGGATTTTTATGTTCAATTCAAGGTGGGCACTCTTTTAAAGTTCTGTCTCGGATATTTTAGGTGAAAAGGCCTATTTTGGGTGGAAGTTGGACCAGATAATCTTTAAGGCCTGTTCCTTGTTCCTGTTATAAAATTATGAACACACACACACACAGACACACACACACACACACACACACACACAAGATTTGACAATTAAGTTTGCGAACTCGTTGCAACAATTTGCTAAACTTTTTTGATATCAGAGGGATTATTCATTATGAATTTGTACCAACTGGACAAATAGTTAACCAAGTTTCCTATTTGGAAGTGCTGAAAAAGTTAGATGATCTTAACTTTTCACCAATTCATGGCTCTTGCATCATGACAATGCACCAGCTCACACGGCACTGTCTGTGAGGGAGTTTTTAGCCAGTAAACAAATAATTGTATTGGAACACCCTCCCTACTCACCTGATCTGGCCCCCAATGACTTCTTTATTTATCTGAAGATAAAGGAAATATTGAAAGGAAGATATTTTGATGACATTCAGGACATCAAAGGTAATACGATAACAGCTCTGATGGCCATTCCAGAAAAAGAGTTCCAAAATTGCTTTGAAGAGTGGACTAGGCACTGGCATCGGTGCATAGCTTCCAAGGGGAATACTTTGAAGGTAATTGTAGTGATATACAGCAATGAGGTACATTGGACTTTTTCTAGGCTGAGTTCGCGAACTTAATTGTATGTTTTTATATGTGTGTATTTGTGTGTGTCTATAGCATATGGCTCTCCTCCTGTACCCAGTGTCATGCGGGAGACCCTGCTCACTGCACCATTTGTCGTGCAGGGCGGCCTGTGGGGTCTCTGCTCCCGCTCCCCATACAAGAACGCAGGATATGGTGAGGCCAAAAAGGAACACCCACGGAGCCATAGGTAGGGGAGTCATACCACTTTATTCTCTCTGGCGGCACTATACTCTCACTGGAGGCTGGATCCACACTGTCCGCAAACCGCCATCCACGCTTGCCAGCCCAGCCGCCATCTTCTTGCTAGCCCCCATCCTTCTCTCTCCTCCCTTCTCTTCGTAGCCACAGCAGTTATATTAGTGGCCAATGGCTCACTGGTTACAGCTGACGGCCAACTAGCCACAGCTGATGGCCATGCAATCACAGTTGGCCATTTACTACCTGAGCCAGCACCTGTCTATGTGAGGCTGAGAGCCTGGAAACTACTCTCTGGGGCTCCGCCCCCACACCAGGCATAGGGTTTTGTTTGTTTGTTTTTTACTGAATAAAATGTGGGTTAAGACCATCCTCTGAAAGGACACGATTTGAGGGAATGTGAGCATGGTTGTACACATATAAAGATGCATAAGCACATAACAACATTAACTAATTTTTTATTGGTAAAAAGAAACTTTAACGTAAAATATTACAGTTAAACTAAATAATGATAAAACTATAAATAATTGACAGATATATACTGGCTATACTAACTCGTTTTTATTAAGCACTTACCACCTGCCAGATGAACTAACCACTTTCCATGCACTGTCTCATTTAAAGCTCTCAATCATCCTATGGGGAGGTAGGGACCATTTATTTATATCCCCATTTTATAGATGAGACGGAGACTCCAACAGGTCACAGATAATTTTCCCAAGGGCACAGGGCTAGGTAGAGCTGGGATGAACATCCAGGTGTGTCTGATGAGTAGCCTCATAAACAAGGATGTGTGGTTTGTGTGGAAACATAGGCACACATTCTAAACTAAGACTGTGTATATATTACAGAGACCACTTTCAAAGGACAGAGCCACGTAAGTAGCTGCTGCTGTTCAGTCACTGGCTCATGGGATGATGGGACTAGAGAGGGAGTCGTTTAGCTTATCTTTTGAGTGAGGGTCTCTCCCTTCCTTCTTTAGGATGCACTTAACTCAACCTCAAGGAGCCCAGAGGCCCATGAACATGCTGGGCCATGCTGTTGACCTGCGGTTTCCGTACCAGGGCCCATCATGGAAAGTAAATAACCTTTAGGTTTCTGTAGTTGAAGCAAATAAAGTTTTCTGTAACGATTTCTTTTGGTATTTGTGTGTTTTGTATCCATGTATATATATATATATATATATATATATATATATATATATATATTTTACATATATATGCATGCATGCTGGTTTTTGTTTTTATTTTCCTAACGGATGAAGTCGGCATTGGGTAGCTAAGCTCTTTTCAGCAGTGAGAAGCCTCCAAATGAATGAGGATGGTTAAATAAGAGGAGACGCTTTTCTTACTTTGTTTCAAACAATCACTTAATGGGCGCAGGAAATTTCTGCGAAATGGGTGAATAGCGTGGGTCCATTTTATCTGCCCCTCAATGAAGTTAAAGCCCGCTGGCTTTTAAGACCCAGGCAGCAAACAAAAAGCGGTCTTTATCCTCACACACCAAATCTGTGCGTCAGTAAAGTGCAGGCCCTGACAGGAATTTCAATTATTTAATCAAAAAGAAAATGAAAGAGGTCTTAAGTGTTGTGATTCGAAGACAGCCTTTTCATAGACCAATCTAGTGTGCGCTCACATTGAATATGAAACAAAATGGGAAGGAAATTAAGGCAGCTTCGGCTTAAATCATGTGATTGCAAATAGTAAATTAGTTTCTCGATGTTTTCATTTAAGTGTTTAAGTGGAAGGTTTTATTCCTAATGTAGTGTAGTGACACAGAAGAGAACCCTCAGCCGATTCCAGCTTCCCCGTCCACCCTCCCTGATGCATTTGCCCTGGGGAGGGAGACGAGGAAGGGAGGCTGACATGGTAACATGGAGAGAGAAGAGGAAGCAAAGCCTCAGTCACGTTAAAGTCCTTTTGTTTCAAATTGCTACCAAAGTACGCTTTCACAGCAAACTCATTAATCGAGCAGATGAGTAACGTCTGTTGAAAATGTACTAAGCGAAATGCATTTAATTTGGAAGGAAAATCAGGAACTGCATTAGTCAGAGCATATAAATGGCAACATCATCTATTCAGCTGTTGTTTTTTACGTGGACTCACTAAATTTGTTGTTAAGGGATAAGGGCTAGATAGAAATGGGCAACATTGAGCTTGAGAGAAAATATGTCCCTCGGTCTTTCAAAGGCTTCTGGGTGGTTTTGATGGGGATAGACCTGGAGCCTACTGTTGGGACAGGCGCTGATGTCCCAGGAATCTCTCTGGAAAGCACTAATTGTGTTGGACTGAGTTGACCTACTGGTGCAACAAGTAGCTGGAGGTCATTGCTTTGCAAATGAGCATCCCTTTGTGTTTGTAATTAGCTTGCCGGGGTCATGGTGGGAAGTTAGGCTCTGGGTTCACTCCATAGACCAACAGTGAATGAACTTTTAATATCAAATTAGACAACGAGGGTCAGCATCTCTGAGGGTTAGACTCGCCCTTGCAGCCCACGGTGGGAGGCGGGAGGAGGTAATTGTGTCTTCAGCTGGCAAATATCTTAGCTCTGCCAGGATTACTGAACCTCAGCTCTGCCAGTACTGGTGTACGTTTCGGTCATCCAAGTTCCCTTCTCCTCCAGGAAGTATTCCTTGCCAAGAAATCTCCTTTTTCCTTTAGACTTCTAGAACACTTTTGGTCTATGTTTCTGTGTTGCTTTCTGGACACGGGTTACTGAGCATACACTAACTTTTACCATTGTTCAACTTCCTTTTTATGGTTGAATGATATTTTCACTCTTATTTTTTTCTTTTCATTATGGAAATTTTCAACAAAGAAAATAATCCAAGGAACTTCCATGTATCAGTCATTAAAACTGAACAGTTATTAATCTTTTGTCATATTTATTTCACCTTTCCCCTCCACTGAGGTTTACTTAAAGTAAATTCAGACATCATGATGTTTCACCCTAATTACTTTAGCATTCACCTTTAAAAAAAAAGAATATTTTCCTATATAAAACCACAATGCCATTATTACAGCTAACAAAATTAACAATGATTCCTCAACATCACTTAATGCCTAGTTCATATTCAAATTTCCCCATTTCTCTATATAAGTATTTTTAGGGTTGGTATGTTCAAAGCAACATCCAATCAAGGACCACACATAACATTTGATTTTTGTCATTTAAGTTGCCATTCTTCACTTTATTTTTACTTTGCTCATGGCATTGCCTTGTTGAATGAAATAAGGAATTGTATTATAGAATGTTGGACCTTCCAAATTTGTCTGACTGTTTCCATGCAGTATAGTTTTAGATTGCTTTTCTATTTTTTGTATTTTCTGTAACTTGAAGTTGGGTCTAAACCTGACTGGACTCAGGTTAAACATTTGGCAGGAATATTTGACAGGTGCTGGTGTGTACTTCATTTAGCATCACAACAGGGGCACACAAGATGTCTGGTTATCCTACCATTAGGGATGTCAAGATTGATCGCTGGGTTGAATTGAAGTGGTGACAGCCTGATTGCTTCATAAGTTACACTTTCTTGTTTGTAAACAGCAAGTAATCTACAGGGTGATATGTTGGCATTATGCAAACATCCAGTTTCTCTCATTCTACAACCAAAATCACACGAAGGCCAAGACACCCTGCATTAAACAGTTTCCTATTTTGTACAGCACTTAAGTAGTGCAAGATATGTATGTAGTAACATTAAAAAATAGTGGTTGAAAGAGTAAGTGAATAAATGGGTGGATACATGAGGTTTTGAGTGAATAAAATGAAAAATTTAACTTAACGAGAAATTCTGCAAACATGCCTGTGATGATACATTGGTGAAAGGGCCCAGCACTGTTGGAAGTCATGAAATGCTAACACTTCACTGGATGTGGAAAGACTCAGGTTTTGTAGCCTCAGCTTTGCCACTAATTTGCTGTGTGACTTTGGACAAATTGCTTACCTTCTCTGGAACTTATTTGCACAACGAGAAATACAAAAAGAAAAAATCTCTAAGGTTCTATCAGCCTTAGCACTCTAGGAGTCTAAAAAAATATAAAGAACTCTATAGACCAGGTAATTGGAGCCTACAGATCTTAAATCCCCTGGAATCTGGGTTTTTCCTGTGCCCTCTAGGCTTGTGGTGTTTAACAAGCCTACAGGTTGTCATAGCAACCACCCACCCCACAGCTTGCTATCTGATAACCAACCATCCCAAACTTTGCCACCTAGGTTCTCTGCCCCCGTTGATATTGAACTGGAAAAGTGACCAGGGATTGATGGGCCTTCATGCAATTTTATAAACAATGGAAAACATTTGTTTATTTCCCCAGCAAGTAAAATCTACCAGGCTGGATCACCTGAGTGGCCCTTCTACCTCTGTATTTACTTATTTATTTACTTATTCAGTCAGTCAGTATTTGAGACCTTTGTGCCAGATATTGAATTAGATGCTTGGGATATTATTGATCCTTTTTATGTAGATTGTACGTTTTACAGAGGGAGGTAAGTGATTAAAAAGGCAGTTGCAATACAGTGAGAGAAATGTGATTATAACAGAAGTATGTGGTAGCACAGAGGCAGGGCACACCTGAGGGCACTAGGGACAGCTTCCAAGAGGAAGTGCTTTGTTTTAGCTGAGAATTGTGCAGGAGTAAGCCGGTGCTGGAGTGAGAAACGGCTAGGGTAACATGTTACTGGCAGGAAGGGTACCACACGAGCAGACTGAGTCAGGGATGCGAGGCAGCAGGGCACGTTAAAGAGTTTAGAGCGCGGGGAAACTACCAAAGCTTTCTCATGTGTTTGTTTATTTGTCTGTTTTTAATTTTTATTGTGGTAAAATATACACACTATACTTCCAAAGAACTTTAAGTATGGACTAACGTAATGAGATTTGCACATTTGACTCATCTCTCTGGCTAGTGGAGAAAGGATTGGAGCGAGTGACAAAGAGGAACAGTTAAGATCATGCCATTATTATGAAGTTTGAAAAATCTTAAAAGCAAAAACCAAGTTATACTTATACCGCCTAAGCTGCTACTACCAGGACTGACATCCATAGAAATGACTAGTAAATATTTGTTGAACAAATGAATGGTTGTTTATTGGCTGAATGGCTGAACAGACTTACATCTGGAAAGACCAATAATTTACTTTCTGGTACCTTTTCTAGTACCTTTTCTCTAATTCCTCATGTATAGAGACTTGAGATAAAATTTCCTAAATTACAGCTCTGTTCAAAAAACCTTTATTGGCCCCTATGCCCACCCCATTGTCCTCAAAAGTCGGAATAGAGTCTTCTGACTATCTTTCAAAGTACTTATTAGTAAGATTATAACCACATTGCCAAATACTACTCAAAGTTTTCACTCCAGCTGTGCTAATCTCAGTATCCTGCAAATATGTTCTATCTACCTGTGAGTACCTGCATATGCTATTCTGTGCTGGAACAGTTTCATCACCTGTTTCACCCATACAAATTCTACAAATTCATGATGGTCCAGCTCTAGTACCATGTCGTGCACGAAGCCTTCACTCATTTATTATATTTGATAGATAATTTAAATAAAATTTTATAAAAATGTAAGCAGTACTAGTAATTCATTTATTGAAGTTATAAGTCAAAATAAGGCACAGTGCAGAAAGCTCAGTCTTTGAACCTGTGCAAGTTTGGGTTTGAAGATTTATTTTGCCACTTACCAGATGTGTAGTCTTGTAATTCCCTCTCTGAACTTCCGATTCTTTAAATATAAAGCTAAATTAATTATGTTTACTTTGCAGTGTAGATTAAAGAGAGTACATTAAAGCATGTAATACAATGCGTATCACAAACTAAGTGCTAGAAGCTATTATCTTTAATAATAATTAACATTTTCATCCTGTTGTTCAGTTTTTAAAGCTCTTTTGCATATTTTCCTCACAAAATAGTCCCCACAATAGCTCTCAGAGGTAGATGACATTATTCCCACTTTGCAGGTAGAATAACTCAGGCTCTCAAAATGGCCCATGCAGGGATCTAGCCGGCAAACTTGGTGTTAGTAGCAATGCGTTCTAACCAACTGAGCTAACCGGCTGCCCAACTCAGGCTCTGAAGGGTTAAGTGACCTACTGAAAAGAAGAGCATTGTCCTTAGATCATTTGCATGAGAATCACCTGGGGCGCTCTAATATGGCACAGAGGGGAGAGTAATTGATGCTACTTTATGGAGTACAGTTTGGCAAAGCCAATCACAATTATAAACTTGATCCAGCAATTTATTGTCTAAGAATTCCTACAGATATATTTGCCCATGAACAAAATAATATATGTGTATGGTTATTTACTGCAGCATTGTTTGTAAAAGCAAAAGATTGGAAACATCCTAAATATTATCATGAAAGGGGACTAGTTAAATAAATCATGGTACATCCATAAATGTTATAATGTGCAACCCCCAAAATAAGTTAAGTAAAAAAAAAACCAAGGTGCAAAAAAATATGTAGGATGCCACTCTTTGTATAAAAAGAGGAAGGATATGTGTACGTGTGAGAAATACGAGTATATACATATATTTCACCTATATGTTTTATCTATTTATTCACTTACATCTATAATCTGTATATGCTTAAAATACCTCTGAAAGGACACCTAGAGAATGATAGTGATTATTTCCTCCAAAAGGAGAATTGAGGGTTAGGGGAAATTTTTCACTCCATAATTTTTATAGTTTTCGATTGTTTAGTTATTTGAATATATTACCTATAAGAAAAATAATACGTAGTCTAGTAGGGAAAACAGAACATGGCCGTGAAAATAGATAAAACATATCAATGTAGTATGTAGCCTGTGCCAAAAACCCACTGAATGGCACATCTGCTAATACTATGGCGACCAAGTACTGTGGGCAGGTATGGGTTTTCTGAGAGACAAGGGAGTGAACTGAATCTAGCTTGGATGGAGATTATCTGTGTAGATGGAGAGGTGATAAGGACAATGCTTCCAGAAAGAAGATAAAAGCAATTTTTTATAATTGAGTTTTGTGAGGCTAAGACCTCAGGGTACAAAGTGGAGGCTCTGTCTTAGTTTGGTTTTGAAGAGATTTCCCCAAATTTACCAGTTCATATTACTTCCCTCCCACCGCCCCCTCCGAAAAACAAACACGCGGTATTTTTTAAAAGGCATGTGGTATTGCTACATCATCTTGAGGAGCTGCCTGCCTTCCAGCCAACGGACAGGGATCTGGTAACCCACACTAAATTATTATGTTTTTAAACCTGGGGACTGTCAAATAATACTGCAGTCAATCATAGAAATATTTTCTTGTCAATTTTGGGAGAGTGTAATGATGTGCTTTGGAAATATAAAAGACGGTAGATGAAATTAAATCCATAGCTTAAAAGTGAATGCACGATATATACATATGAAAGAAAATCTCCAAATGCATACTAACCTTTTACAAGGTATATGTTCAATAAAGGTTTGCAGATATGAACTGGATAAATCACAGAGCTCTTGGCTTCACTCTCTCCCAATATTATTTTCTATCCTAATTACAATTAAGCCTGCATCATCTTAGTGATGAAAATATATTTCTGATCAAGTAAATGCACAGAGAAGCTCTTGTTTTTGTTTGTTTTGCATGTTTTAGGTTGCATGTATTTAGAAATATGTGTGTGGGTGTCTGTGTATATATTTGAAGCAGATATAAAGCTTATACTTTTCCTACATTTCTTTGTTCCCTGCACTTTTCTGCCCCATCTCTCCAAACCACCTCACCCAGCCTAGCAAAGGTAAGGTGCCTTGTAGGTACTAATAAATGCTCTTTGCCTGAGTGGTTCTCCCCACCCCTCACCAGAAGAAAATAGCCTTGGTGTTGATTTTAAAGTATTTTCTAATTTAATATTTTTGAACTCTGGCTGGGGGAAAGTAAGAACATGCATAGTACAGCCATCCCCTAAAAAGATGTCATCTTTCTTAAAATCTTCGAGATATCTTATAGAGCTAAATATATATTCCACACTTGTACCCAGAGGGACATTCCCTAATACTCATCACTTCCTTCCCAATACATTTTTTTCCTGGTCTGTAGTAGTCCAAGCATTCCAGTATTAATCATATGGGCTTGCTTTTAGCAGTCAGGCCACCATCACTGTCACCTCCACCACCACCTCCCTCATCTCCACTATCACTACCAACACTATCACCACCGTCAGCAGCAGCAGCAGTAGCAGAGCTACTTACTGAGCATCAGCTGTGTGCCAGGTGCTGAGCAAAGTGCTTTAGATAGGTTACCTTTTTAAAAATTGAGATATAGTTGACATGTAATATGGTGCATGTTTAAGATATATACATTATCTTAATAACTCCCCAAAACTATCCTATGAGGTAAGTACCATTATTATCCCCATTTTACAAATGAGGACAATAGGACCTAGAGGGGTTAAACAAAATGTCCAAGGTCATACACGTACAGCTAGTATGTAACAGAGCCAGAGCTCTAACTTCAGTGTGTTTGACTCAAGCCCTGTTTTATTTTCCACCGGTAATACATACTGCCTTCATCACCTGGAAGTGATAATGGTGTGTGTGTGTGTGTTTGTGTATTTAGTTCCAAAGTTAAAACCTTAAAACATCCTTTGTGGTAGTTTAGGTTCTTGTTATTGCATGTTATTGTATGAATTTATAAACCCTCTGTGGGGACAGAGCCCCAGAAAGCAGTTTCCAGGCTCTCAGCCTCACATAGACAGGTGCTGGCTCAGGTAGTAAATGGCCATCAACTGTGATTGGATGGCCATCAGCTGTAGCTAGTTGGCCGTCAGCTGTAACCAGTGAGCCATTGGCCACTAATACAACTGCCATGGCTGCGCTAGCAGAAAATGGGGGCTAGCAAGAAGATGGTGGCTGAGCTAACAAGAGCGGGTTGCACAGAGGCGGATGCCGCCAGAGAGAATATAGTGATATGACTCCCCTACTTATGGCTCCATGGGTGTTCCTTTTTGGCCTCACCATATCCTGCGTTCTCTTGTGGGGAGCGGGAGCAGAGACCCCGCCGGACGCCCTGCATGACACCCTCCAAAGGGAATAACTAAGGAGAAGGGCTATAGCTTAAGTTCCAGATAAGAAATAAGCAACATCTATTATTGCTTACTTGTCTATTTTTCAAAGATATTGTGGTTGGATTGAACAGAATATGAACTTTGGAGTCAGATAAACCTGAGTTCATGTCCTGGCATACAAAGCTGAATGATGTTGTGTTCATGACTCTATGGAAGTGATCTTCCATTTCTTTATATGTAAAAAAAAAGAGTTATGATATTCAAATGAGAAGGCAGAGCACAGTATATTTAAATGCAAAATATCCACCTCATTCTCCATAGAACTATCATTGAAATAGTCGAAAAGCATTCTTCAAAGACCTTTCTTTAAGTGATTAAATAGATATTATCCCTAATTTCTGGATGGGAATGGGGTGTGTGGTGATCAACTTTTTGAAATCACATGTAATTTATATGAAAGTAATAAGTTGCAGAACTTTTACTAAGAAATAAAAGTTTAATATGCCTTATTGGCAAATGTCAATTAAACACAACTGTGTATTAATTTGCGTCCAGTAACTTATGGAGAATGGCTAAAATCATAATAAAAATAATGTAGTGAATTTTGATTTGGACATTTTGGGATTGAAGTCAAATGATTCTTTTTTCTTTATGTTTTAAGTTTAATATTATTTATTTTTAAATAGATATTCCATTCATATGATTCTTTCTCAAAAAGTACAAAAGGGTATATAGAGGAAAACCTCCTTCTCAACAAGTTCCTAGTACCTCAGTGCCTGAAGGCTACTAATGCTGTGAGTTTCATATGTATTTCTCCAGAGGTATGTATAGCATATGTATGTATAGCATATATAATCGCATTTGTATAGTTTTCTCCTTCTCTCCCCCTTTAAAACAAATGTTAGCATCTTTATTTGGATCTTTTCATGTAACAATGCATCATAGAGCTTCTTTCATTCTCGGTTTGTATAATTTTACCATAATGTATAAATCATATCTGTTGGATAAATTTCAATGTGCATTTGTAATTTTGATATACGTTACCAAATTGTTCTTCATACAGATTGTATAAATTTGCATTCTTTGTATTAATGTGATTCTTTCTTCCACCCCTTTGCCAACAGAGTGGATAATTAGATTAAAACATTTTAAAATTAAATAGTTAATGATGTTGTCTCAGTGTAGTTAAACTCTTACTAGTCTTATTTTTAGTATTATTATTAGCATTTAAAAAATGCTTAACAGTCACTTATACTGTTTTTGTGCATGAACTGTTTTTTTCTATTCTTTGCCCATTTTTAAATTGTGCTCTTGATCTCTTTCCTTATTGATTTGTAGGAAATTTTAATTTACAACAAATTATTCCTTTATCTGGGATTTGAGTTGCAAATACTTTAGCCCACTTTGTTGTTTGTCTTTTTTCTTTGCTTATGATAATTTTTGCTGTGAAGAATTTTTAAAAATTAATATAGTTAATTTTATCAGTGTTTTCTAAAATGGCTTCCAGGTTTTTATGCTATACACAGAATGACTTTTCCTATTTTAAATTTATTTAAGAAAACTCTCTCCAATATTTACTTTCTGCTTCTTTTTAAGATAATCTACCACCTTGGTCATTGTAAGACAAATTCAATATTATACTGTCATAGTGACAACAATTGTACCTTCCATTTTTTTTGATCCATTAACTTGATTGCATTATCAATGAGAATTAGAAGAATAAAAATAAATTTGGTTTCATGAACAACATTTTAAAACAAAATATAAATGATCCAGCATTTTTAAAAATACCAATAATTTAGTTTTATGCACGAAGTCCTTTTGGAAAATGCTTACAAGCTCATCTCTATACCTAAAATTAGAGTTTGAAAGGGTCTTACAATCTCTAATATCAGAAATTCACAGTATATCATGATAGCAATTCATGCCCCTTTGTTTTCAAAACTATGCCCACTGGTTTGGTATTACTATTTGAAATACATTGTGTTAGTTGGTGCTAAATTTTAACTCTGCTAATAAAGTTTTGGTGATTAAGAATGAAAGAAAATAATGTTTAAAAGACATTTGTGTTAGCTTATTGTTTTGTTTTGTTTTTTTTCTGATAATATATTTGGCTACTCTTTTGGGACTTGATGAGGAAAATGGTAGAATCCTAATAGGAAACTGATTTAAAGATATTTCTCATTCCACTGTATACCTCTTAGAGGATTAAGAAATGATATATGACCTCTCATCTTTCAAACCTTTAATTCCCTTAAGATGTTTCTTTCTATCACAACCTTTATGAAGCATGTTTTAAATTGAGATGCCAAACACAGCATAGAAAACTTTAAGAGAGAAATGAAATTAAAGTTTTTAACCTAAAGACCAGCCCAGTCCTGAATGAGCAAACTGGATATATTTAGTCGTCCTTTACATTAGGAATACTGTGATTTAAATATCCTATCCTTGAATGTGTTCTCATGTGAGTTCACATCCTAATTTCCAGTGTAAAAGCATTATTTGAAGATGCATTTGCAGGAAGCATTCAGTGACTCCATTTCTTTCTCTAGACATGTCATCCACTTTGGTAGTGCTTAAAATAAAGTACTCAGATAGAAGGTAAGTTGAAACAGACAACAAGCAATATAATACAAAATGTTATGAGTAAAGTGTGTTACTCAGATCCTTCTAAAATACATTTCTCCCTTTATTTTGAAGGCCATAGTATAGGCAACTTGGCTAATGGAACCAGTCTTTTCCTTTCATCATCAGTAGGGTGATCTTTTCGGGGAAACTAAGTCCCAGCTCAGATTACAGTTTTAGATGAGGCTGACATGAAAGAGAGTAGGATTGTTTAATTATTTGCTTTCTGAAAAACATGTCTTTTTTAAACATGTCTTTTAAAAACATGTCTTTTCTCTCTTTAAATTAATAATTCTTCAGCTTAAACCATAAGAAGGAGCTCTGTCATATCTTTGCAGGTTGGGGAGGGGAGGATTCATTTGATCTTTTATTCCCCCTCAGGGTAGTGTGCAGGATCTGCTTTTATGTGTCAGCTACAGCCTGTTGGCTCTGAGTGACAGGTTTTAGTTAAATGAGAACCAAAAATATATGTAATGTCAGTGCATTTATTTAATTTCTTAAGGCTTGGGAAGATGTGTAGTGAGTAGCTTGGCATATAGTAGATGCTCAATAAATGCTCATAATAATCAAATAGGGATGGATGAAGGGAATGTGCTAGGCAGGCTTCAGCAACTGCTTTCTATTTTCTCTGCATGTGTCTACCTACACTGGAGAGGGGTAAAATGAATTATGACAGTTAACTAGCTATGTGCTCTCCAATAGGTAACTACTAGCCATGTGTGGCTGTTGAGCACTTGAAATATGGCTAATTTGAATTGAGATGTACAGTAAATGCAAAATACACACTGGATTTTGGAGATTTAGTATTTTAAAAGGAACGCAGAAGAATCTCATTAATATTTATATTGATTACATGTTGAAAATTTTTTGATATATTGGAGTTAATGAAATATGTTAATATTTCACCCATTCTTATTTTTTTTTAATGTGACTAGCAGAAAATTTTAAATTACCTATGTGACTCCCATTATATTTTTATTGGACAGCACTTGTCTAGACTTTAGAGATAATCCAGGCAATGAAACATTTCTGTTTTAAGGGGCACATTGTTTACAAGCTACCCAAGAATATAACATTCAACCTTTACCTGGGCTGGCCCTAAGGGGGGTGGGGCAGGGGTAGTCCTGTGGCCTCTGGAATACCTCTTCCTCTTATCATTGGACCAATCAGAATTGAATCTCAAGAGGGGTTGAATACCCTCTGAGCCTCCTTCACCCAACCCAGAAGTAGAATGCCTTGGGCCGGGCCTGGGAAGGTAGGGACTGGGTTCGGTTAACCCTAGCTCTTCCTCGCGGTTCTGCTCAGTAGCCCCACCTTGTAAAGAAACTTCCCAGCGGCCACAACTGTAAGAGGAATGTGAAGCCAGGATCAATAGGAACTTTTCCAGTATAAGACCCGCCTTCACAGCCTGCCCATTAGCTCACTGGGCTCAGGCCCCATTGCCCCCATGGCAAGTCCCAGCTGTGATTATTTGAGAGCCCGAGAAGGGGTTCTCCCTTATGTGAAAAAATAGCGAAGGTGGTAACTTAGGAATCACTTTCTCCGTCTCTACTTCCAACCCTCTGCTCCCGCCTCCGCGCCCCCAGGGGCCTGCTTTTGGTACTGGTGGCCTTTTACTCCCAGCCACGGAGCTTTGTTTTCCAGCAGCTCTGAAGAGGGAAAGGAGAAGGGGAAGGCAAACTGCACTCCTCGAGGTCTCGCCCCCACCCATAGCTATTTAGTTTGCTCCCTCCAGCTCTCACTTCTTAGGTTAGTACTGGGTCAGAGGCAAAGGCGGAATAGCTGGATTCCCGAAGGAACCGCCTTCAAGTCCCCCTTGGTGGTGCCGGGCTCTCAGGAAGGCGAATCCTGGAGTGAGCAGAACTCGGAAAAGGGGAGTATGAGGGGCTCGCCTCTGTCTCCCCCCGTATCTCCGCCAGGGATCAGGGCCGGGGCAAATAGCCTTAGATTTGGGGAAGACCAGAGAGCTGAGTCTTTGAAATGGGGGGGAGAGGTAAGGACCCAGCAGGCGGTCTATCCCTTCCCCTTTCTTCCCTTTTCTCCTGGGATCCCACGAACAATGAGATGTGCAAGGCTAAATTCTGAGAAAAGGTTTGCAATGCACTAGCCAAAGGTAACTGTCACCCAAAGACAGGTTTTACTGCTCCTGCTCCCCAAAAGATTCAATAATCTTTTCATTGTTGTTTCTGAGGCAGAAATTAGTTCCCTCCCGAGTGGAGCTGAAATCCCATTATCAAGGCTGAGTGCAAATCTGTGCTCTCGGTCTAGGTAGGGATGGAGAACAGGGCGCGCTCGGGCACAGGAAGGCTCTTTACCAAGGCCAATGTCTGGTTGTACACCCGCCACGCCCTCGATTGCCACTCAGCCTTTAGGATCTTAGGAGAAAGAATGGCTTGGTTTTCACTCGTCGGATACCGTACATTCTCACTGGGAGGACCGTGGATGTCGGCGGTGTGGACTGCCGCCCCAAGGCCTCTTCAGGAGTCTCATCCGTCTCCCTCTAGCCCTGCGGGAGATGACTGAACCAGACCAGGGCTAAGGTCTTAAGGACCGACTCCTGGAAGTCTACTGGTTTCCTTCTCCGTGGCCGTCTGCTCTCGGGCCTTCAGTTCTTACTGTTATAAACTTAAAACAAAAATCACATTTCAGACTCCAGAACATCGCGTTCTGACTTGGATTAGATGCCTACCTGCCAAGATCTTATTTTTAAAGTTATTTCCCTCCTTCTTCTTTCTCTCACCTACCTCATTTGCTTACCATTTTTACAAGGTCATCCGTATGGAATACAACCCTCCCTCTTCCTGCAGCACTGTAGTTTGGGGCCTAATTGATTCTGGTAATTAATTTGTTCTACCTGCTAGATCAGATGAAAATTCTACCCCTGCGCTCAAGGATTAGCACTTGGCTTTCTAACACCTCCTCTAATTATCTAATAGCATGGGTTGTGAGGACTCAGTCTCTATTAAAACACTTTTACTGTTAGCAGTAGTGATTGGAATTGTGATGACGACTAGATTTCAACAAATTAGAGCTTAAAAATGGGGAGATGGCAGAGAAGTGGCTTCTTTTAATTTCCCTGAATTTAACATCAATAATTAGAGCAATTTTTGGAGACGCGAGCCGAAATTACCCCTGCTGTGCTGTAGATGATCACCTTAATTTTAGCAAATTAACTCAAGGGAAATAAATGTGACAGATTAGAAAAAGACAAACAGGAAAAGAAAAGATTGAGAGGGAGGGAGATGAAAAAGAAAGGCTGGGAAAGAGAATGGGAGACAAAAACCTAGTACAATTATTTGCGGCGGGGGGCTAGAGTTGAAAGGGGGCGTATAGCATAATAACAAGTCATGTGAGTGGAATGAGGAGGAGGTAAAGGAAATTTGAGAGGAGGTAGAGGTTGGCATTAAGATAGCTCTGGACATATTTACACAGACCATATTGCTTGATTAATGTAGATATAACTTCCCTCACATCACCTCCTATAACTGAGGTAAAGAATGTTATGTTCATCATAATTTTATTTATTTATCGCAACAATCCAGTTATCCCTCAACCATCAACTTAAGTTGGGTCTAGCAGATACAGACCCTCTTTCTCCTCATTTGTTCCTTTCCCCTTTTGTTATCATTTCTTTAAAGTTTTAAAACCCAAAAAGTTTTAATGCCAAAATAAGTGCCTCATCTTTATTGCTCTGGAGCCCTTTAAATGTCTTTTGCTCTCTAACAGGAAATTTGTCGGAGCACAGAGATTTTCTTTATAGCTTTCTTTAAAAACAGCGGAGAGCAAAGCAGTTCCTGCAGTGGCGGGGCAGAAATTAAGGTCGGGAAACCTGGTAGGAGCAAGAACCCGGTCCACTTACCTCTCCCCGGTGTGGCCAGTCGTAGTCAGCACCGCGGACAGCTCCCCGCCCCGCCCCGAGCCCACCTCACCCTCCCCTCCGCCGCTGGCAGCCTTGCCATTGGCTCTTTTGGCTCCCTCTCCAAGCTGCCAATTCTCCTGCACTTAGACCCAACCTACGCAGGAGCTTGTTTTCTCGCCTCTTCAGCTCCGGGGTAGCCCTGGCCGAGGAAAGAGCCGCGGGAACCCAAGCCTCGCAGGGTGGTTGTCGACTCTCCACCAGGCTTGTTGAGACGCTGCCTGCTTCCTACACTCCGTCCCCTGCCCTCGCCCTGTGGCAGGCGCTGGGCTCAAGATGAATCTCAACTTCACCTCCCCTCTACACCCGGTGTCTTCTCAGAGGCCCACGTCCTTCTTCATCGAGGACATCCTGCTGCACAAGCCCAAGCCGTTACGTGAGGTGGCCCCCGACCATTTCACCAGCTCTCTGGCCTCCCGAGTGCCTCTGCTGGACTATGGCTACCCTCTCATGCCCACACCCACCCTCCTGGCTCCTCACCCCCATCACCCTCTGCACAAGGGAGACCACCACCACCCTTATTTCCTCACCACCTCGGGTAAGTGACAGGGGCTTCAGGGTATGGGAGCGAGAGAACAGGTCTTCCAGTGGAGACCTTAAGCCTGTGATTGAGCCTCCGACAGACCAAAGCTGGCTGAGCCTGGCTTGGCGGCCTCCTTCCCTAAGTAACAGTGTAAGGTTGGGGATATGACTGAAAACACTGCGGAGTTTTTTTGAGGCATGTCAACCCTTGGGGATAACTCGTGCTCACTCCGCACTCTTTACAATGGAGGAAACGCACTTAGCCTAGAGGTGGCTAGAGGTTTTGACGGTATTCTTGGTGGGCAGTGCTCAGCCTCCTTCCTCATGGTCTTCCAGGCCACTTTGGTCCAGCTCTCAGCCCCAATTCTCTGCCTCTCCCGGCTCTGAAGGAGATTCCTAACCACTACCCCCCACCCCATCCATAGGACAGAACTCAACTTTGCAGCTCAGAAGCTCAAAAGGCTCCAACCGAGCCAGCTTTCTCCTCCCAGGTGCTGAGCATTGGCCAACCATACTGTGGGGGTGTAGAAATAAAGGAGGGTTTGGGATATTCTGAAGACTGAAGGTTTGGTCTGGCCCCAATAAGGGAGAAAGTATAAGAAAAAATAAAAAGGGGGTGGGAGGGATGCGGCTCCTGTTTAACCCTCTTCATTCCCAACCTCTAGCATGTAACTCACAATCGTGGACTCAGCTGCCCTCTCTGCCCCAGTTGCTGGAGTCGGTGGAAACTGGCACCGAAGTATTTTGATTTGCCAGGCATGGCAAGGAGCCAGGACCAGCAAATTCTGGTTGGGACTGGGAGATGTGGGGAAAGACACAGATTTTTTTCTGCCTCTCTCTGAAAGGCCACATTCACACTTTCTTCTCAGGCATTTCATTCCAGTTAGAAGAGAATAATTCGTTGAGTCCAGGTGCAGAGCAAAGTCGGAAAAACAACTCTGGTTCCCACAGGGCCTGTGGAATGACATGAGACAGTTTAAGAAACGTGGGCACTGGAATCCACAACAAAAGCTGAAAGTGTTTTGGAAGCGGGAAAACCCAGATGCTGGAGCACTGGGGTGGAAGGGCAATTATAAAGCCGACGTTGAAGTCCGAATCTCGGCCTTGGTTTCAGCACCCAACCAGCAACAGTCTCTTCGGGGTTGTATTCATGTTTCCCCCAAATAGCAGTGGCCAAAGCCCCGCGATGCTGAGACTGATTGCTTTTTGTTTTGTTTTGTTTTTTTGTTTGTTTTTTCCTGTGATTGGCTGATATTGATATCTGTGGCGGTTTGCCTGCTTGATGCCTCTCTGACACAGTAAAACCTTCCAGGGTCGGGAAAGACACACACACACACACACAAAAAAAAAAAAAGAAAGAAAGAAAGAAAAAAAAAAAAGTCTCCTCCTCTTACCGCGGAAAAGCGCTTCAATCCTTCTGCTCGGGGTCGCAGGGAAAGAATGAGAAGAGTGACGAGCAGATTAGAGAGCTGGGTGCCCAGCACGCCCGGGACTCTGATAAAGAAACGTGCGAGGCGGGAATCGCCCTTCGGTTCTCGCCCTGGAGCCCCTCTGGGTCAGCGTGTTGACGTGTTCCGTTAGGCTGCAGCCGGTAACATGGGGGCGGCTCCGGAGCGAGAAAGGTATTTTTCAGTGAGGTTGGGAGGCAAGATGACCTCTTCACTTGTGCTAGCCCTAGAACCACACTGAGTGTCATCAGGGGTGTGGAAGGACGCGGGTGGGGTGGGGCAGTGGGAGAGGACTCGGACCGGACGACGTCTGCGAGGAAACTTCGGGAGGAGCAGCAGGGCGCCAGCAGACGCGACGGACGCGTCTCTAGGAAGACGTCTTTTAAGGCTCCCGGATCTCTTTTACAAAACGTTTTCCCGTTTTCCCTACTGCTTATTGCTTGTATTTCTAGATGGCCTTCCTGAGAAAGATCTCCAAACGCTATTCTTGTGATCTTCTTTTCCCTCCCCTGCCCTGCGATTCCTGGGAGAAGAGCTTTGGGGCGAGGAGGCGACTGTGGCAGCAAGAGGAGGAAGGGCGGCGCGAGGGCCAGTGGCAGGGACTGGAGCCGGGCTGCTGCAGCGTGACGCGGCTCTGCCCACGGGCTGCTCTTCCTTCCGCAGGGATGCCGGTCCCGGCGCTGTTCCCGCACCCGCCGCACGCGGAGCTGCCGGGGAAGCACTGCCGCCGCCGCAAAGCTCGCACCGTGTTCTCCGACTCGCAGCTGTCTGGCCTGGAGAAGAGATTCGAGATCCAGCGCTACCTGTCCACGCCGGAGCGGGTGGAGCTAGCCACGGCCCTCAGCCTGTCCGAGACGCAGGTGGGCCTGACCGGAGGGAGGGCCTGATCTCTGCTGGGAACTCCTCTCCCCTCCACTCCTGACCCCTTCTGGACCCGCAGTGGAGTTCTTGAGTGGGAATGACCCGCACCCCTGCATCTAGGCGTCTCCAAAGATCCTTAGCTAAAGTACCTACACTTCCAACCTCATGTCAGACTTACTGAAGGAGAATCTTCCCAGCGGGCTCTGGAGGTGGAGGAAAAACTCCTCTGTGATTCTGACGATCGTTCCCTGTTTGAGAACTGTCATTTCCGTGCCTTTCCCACTCCTCCTGGATCAAGACAAGAACCCGTGTCAGACATAGAATAAGAGACCAGACGGGTTCTTGTCCTGTGAAAAGCCCACACGAGGAGATTGTTTCCTTCTGACTTTAGTCCCTCACAGGTGCGAGCCTTCATGGCCATGCCCCCGGCACTATAATTTAAGTTTCTCCCTATTGCCCTGTCCTGAACGGAAGACCCGTTTCTCTGCCTCCAGAAGCTGTTCTCCTGCAACCTCCAAACTCCTCCCTCCGCTCCCGCTCTCGTCTCCTATGCGCGTGGAGACCCACCTTCTGGGAAACCATTAGCCCTGGGGCCCCAAGGGTTTCCTGACTCTGAGGAGAACCAGCAGGTTTGGTTCTCGTCGTGCTGTCCAGGAGTCTCGCTGGACCAGGTATTTAGATGTCATAATCATAGAATGTGGGTTGAACGTAAAGGAGACATCCACGCATCACTTGCTATTAGTAATTCTAATTAAAAACAAGATTGGTATTTACTAACCACACCATTTTTATTCTCATCGTTATTTCCAGACAATTACTCCTGGGATCCTTGGGATGTTTGATTCTCATTCAACCTAAAATATAACCTGTGAGCAGTCAGGTGTGACTTAACCCAATCGTGAGACTATCACAACTCTTGAATAAATAATTCGTCAATGGATTGCTGTCCATTTTCCTAAGCCACAGCAATCGCTCAGATCTTAGCTCGGTAACTATGGGTCTGAAGGAATGACGTGGGTTTTTTTTCTCCCCGAAATCAGGTGAAAACGTGGTTCCAGAACCGGCGGATGAAGCATAAAAAGCAGCTGAGGAAAAGTCAAGACGAGTCCAAAGCACCGGATGGGCCCGAGAGCCCTGAGGGCAGCCCCCGCGGCTCAGAAACCGCAACCATCGAGGCTCGGCTGGGTCTGCCCGCCGGCCCCTTCGTGCTGACCGAGCCGGAGGACGAGGTGGACATTGGGGACGAGGGAGAGCTCGGCTCAGGGCCGCAAGTGCTCTGAGCACCCAGGCTGGAGGAGGCAAGGAAGTGACCGTGGGGCGGGCGCTGTGCCCTCCCGGACCTGAAGACTCGGGCGAGTCTCAGAGATCCGCTCCTGGAAGACAAACAAAGCACACCTGTCTGCCCTCCAACTCGTGCTGAAACCGCGGGGTCGCGACTCGACTTGCGGTCCTCCTCTTCCTCGAGTCCACGAGTCCCCACCTGGGGAGCGTGAGCGCTGAGGCAGCTCTTCCCGGTGCCATCAGCGGCGCAAACTGGACCTTGGGTTCCCGGCTCTCTTAATTCGGTGGGGGGCCGTTTTCTCCTCCGGGATCGCAGAACCCTTGGGCCCTCACCTCTCAGCCACCTGTCCCCAGCTCTGTTGTCCAGATTACGCATCCTCTCCACCCGGACCCTTTGTCCTTCTTTGGGCAGACCGATTGGCTGCATGTAAGGGGCCGGGTGTCTGGGCCTTCTGCTCTGCGGGGACCCAGGCAGAGCCACGACCTGTTCCTTAATACGTCCCTGCCGGGAGAGACGCGCGCTGCTGCTCTCTAACCTCTCGCTCGGCCCCCCTACCCCCCATCTCTAACTCGAATACTAAAGCGACTCCCTTCTTCTCAGAGTGGCTCTTCCGTCCTCTCCCGTCACTATTCAAGAGATAGCGGTTCTGCTTTCTGGCACCCTTCCTGAGCTTGTGGTCCCCGGCACCAGAGCCCTTTACGCTCCGCCTCACCCTGGGCCCCACACTGAGCCGCGCCTGAGCGCCGCGAGGAACTTGGGCGGAAAACACCCACCGAGCAATTTCTGCTTCCCCACCTTGTTGCTCACCTATCCCGCAGCTCTTCCAAGTCCCACGGCCTATTTTAAAAGTGAGTGTTCCTGGGTTGTGTGTGGAAATGCTCATTCTCATTGCATTTTAAAGGAAGGTGGAGTTTTTAGCAAGACTAAAGCTAAAGGGGAAGCCGTGTCCCCTTTCGGGTGAGCACCTGTTTAGGGGCTACTGAGGCTGGGCAGGGATCTGATGGGCTCTGTGCGTGGCCTCTCTTCCTTTCCCCTGAGAGGGCTTCTATTCTCCTCCCGGGTTTGCAGTCTCTTTAGATAATGAAGGGCTCGCAGATAAAACTGGAAACGAACACGAGTTTCTGGGAACCTTTTGTAACCGCGGCCCCTTGCGCAGGCCCTTCCGCCCCGGGCAGCATTCTGTTTTCAGTGAGGGTGAATGAGGCTAACTCTTGACCTTTCGTTAACAGATCCCGTCGACCCCACCCAGATTTTTCAGTTTTTAATCGTTTAGTAGTCTTCAGTTTCACCTATACGGAAACGGTCCCCGCAAATACTTTTGACTACGAAATGCTGAAGAAGCAGAGCTCTCTTGATACGTTTGAAATGACACTAACGAATTACGTGATGTCACTACATAACCAGTACACTTAAAAATATAGCAGCGGGGCCAGAAGCGACCTCAGCTTCGGATCTGCCCTTCACTCTGCTCGTGTGTCTAGGTTAGTGAGCCCAGAAAGGCTGGCAAAGAGTGAGAGTGGCTAGGTGGAGTCCCGATCCGTGGGCTCTAATGATGAGTGATAATTACAGGCACACCTGGGAGATTTTGCGGTTAGGTTCCTGACCGCTGTAATCAAGCGAGCATCGCAATAAAGCCAGTGGTAATCCTTTTGCTGGTGGAGGGTCTTGTCTTTTGTTGTAGAAAACGCAACACCAGTTAAGAGCAATAAAATGAGGTTTGACTGTATATAGACAACGGAGGTGTGAGCTTTGGTTGCAATTAATCTTTTTTTGGTTCCTCATTTCTCTAATAAGAGGATGAATCCTAAAGATCCTTCTAGATCTAAATTCTATGATTCCACGAATGTAGGAATGGGATTTTTTTTTTTTTTTTTTACAGTGGCTTGTTTAGGGGAACATTAACTTAAGCAAAGATAAGTGTCAGAGTGAGACCTTTATCCAACCTACATCATTTAGGAGGTAAAGCTATTGCTTTAAAAACATAAGCGTTGTATAGCTGTTTGGATTTTCCAAAGTGCTCTTTATCAATCAACAATCTTGTGACTCACCGACAAGAATTATCTTTCCCTTTCATAATTAAGGAAATTGAGGCTTGGCAAGATTGTAGGATTTACCCATGAAATCTGGGCGACCGAAGAGCCAAAGCAAGACAAAAAATATCTATTCTGACTCCTTGTTCATTTCTCTGCTCAGTACACTTCTTTTCCCCCTAGTAACAACGCACTGATTGGCATTTTGCCTCTATCAGTTTATAAGAACACCTCTCTCATTTATTTAGATTGTACAGATGTGTTAGTAAAAGCAAATTTAAGCTCAGATTTCTCCTTTCTCTTCTTGTTCAGATAATGACAGTACCGTTTTAAGGCAGGAGACGTCGACAGATAAGGAGTTTTTGACAATAAAACAAAAGACTTTGTTATGGGGGAAAATTATTTGTGAATAAGAATGTTCTTGGTAACCTGGAACGGAAAGTAGATATTATTACACAAGGGGAAAAACCGTCTCAAATTCTTCTAATCCCTGGAAGAACAGCTACTAAAGGGACTTGGGGGGAAATTTTAAAGTGACTAGAAATACTATACTTTGGGGGAAATTAAAAAAAAACAACCCACTAAATAAATGGTTAACAAAACCCCCAAAACACCAGGCTATTTATTTCTTCTTCTATCTTCACAAGACGATGCCAGGACTTATTTTGGGTTTAAGAGGAGCAGATTAAGTACATTTCATGACCGTTTGCAAAGGCTGGTAGATAGGAAGCTTTGCTAGTTTAGTACAGGCACAGTTCTGTCTGATTGGAGGAAGAACGCATCCTGGAGCCCAGGAAATGGCTGTCTGCGTCTTTGATGCGTGAGTATTAACCGTGGGAAGATGTTCATTCTGCCTCACCCTGGTCTTCCCTTTGTGGCTGTTCCTGGTGAGATTAGGTGGGAAAGAATGAGCTCTGACCTACAGCATGGTTTTCTCATCACACAGTATCCTGTGAATGTGGTGGCAAACAATTCAATAGGAAAGTTCTTTTCATTTACATTTTCTTTCCTCTCTCTCTCTCTCTCTCTCTCCACCCCCCCCCTTCTCTCTCACTTTACACAATGGGTTAGTGACGATAGTAGAGGATAGAAACAATTTAGTTTCAATTTAATGTAATATAATAACACTTTTTGGTTTTGGCCTTCAATACTGATCAAAGCTTCCATTGGCTGAAAAGGTATTTTGTCTGAATTACCCAGCCTTTTGCCTCAACTCAGTTTCACTTAGTGAAGATCTGACAAAACCACGTTCATTAGGATCTATTAAGGAAAGACATACATAGGTCCGATTCTGAAGGGTCAAAAACACCTTAAAATAACCAAGGTGGGAAAGTCATCCTACATGTAATCTCAAATGTGGTGAATAATTTGTTTCATATTTGTTCTTAATGTTGTTTCTGATGGATTTCATTTCATAGATTCTCAGAGAAGGACTCATATGACATAAAAATATAAGGAACAACACACCATTCAGCCCAGTATTAAGCTGATAGTGGCACTAAGAAACTATTTATTGGAATCCATGACACCACTTCAAAAGATAGAGGCCTGGCTCATGTCGATGTATTTGATAACTAGAGATAAAGAGATGTGCAGGCACAGAGCAAACAGGATGCTTGCTGGTGCTAATAAACATTTAGTTGAAGCAACGACTCCCTGGTCTTCTTGAATTGAGCTCAATATATGTGCAAAAATAATGAGTTAACTAAAATATTTTATATTTATGGTATATTCTTGGAATCACATTTTAAAGATGCTGTTGACATGGTAAAATTCATCCAAGTAGGAGGGAATCTGGATAGTAAAATTGTGGGAAGAAACAACTGAAGGAGTGTGAGCTTTTTAACTTGGAGAAGCAAAGCTTTGGAGAGGGGTGGGAGAAGAGATCAGCTATGGTAGGTTGTATTTGAATGGTTGCATAGCTAGTAAGTATCAAGGGTACATCTATTTTGCCATGCTAAAGAGGGCAAAACCAGAACCAAGGAGTGGTTCCAGGGAAGCAGATTTTGGAACAACATTTGAATACCTTCTCTAGGTCAGTCACTGTGTTGCTGATCAATAGAACAGGATAAGTCCACAGAACACTAAGCTCCTTTCACCAGGAAAGTTTGAGCAGAAGCTGGAAGGGAAAACATTAGGGATGCTCTACTATGGATTTCCCCCTTAGTGGGAGATTGAGCTGTATGTCCTGTGCGGTCCCTTCTAACCTTTTAGATCCTAGTACTCTATCTTCTTTTTATTGGAAAGGAACTATTAGTTAAAACTTTTTAAATTACTTGTCATCTCACTTAGAATAAGATTTTCAGATTATCCATAACAATTACAATTAAGAAAAACAAGAAAAAGAAGAAAACCATATTCCTTTATTCATTAAAGAAGTCTCAGAAACCTCATTCTAGAAAGCAAGTAAAAACAAAGGGCTATCCCACTGAGTTAAGGACAAAGCTATAGTCAGGAAAGATTTGAAACTGTTAGAGGAGACATTTGACAAAATCTAAGTCTTTCGTTTTAGAATTGAAAAATTAAGATCCAGATATAATGACTGTCTTGCCAATGTCAAATAAACAGCGGCAGAATTAAGACTAAAAGCCGGTTTTAATTACCATACCTTACAACTAATTTGCGTTTTGATAAAACTGACCATGGGGCTTTTGTCATTGTATTATGTGGAGGAGAGGATTTTGCATAGCAATTTTGGATGTAAAATTAAAACAAAAAATTAGCTGGAAATTATCTAGTAAAATCTTAAATCAATCTATGGAAAAACTTCTTATTAAGAACATTCTGTAACTTAAATTGGCTTTCCTAGGAGGTAATGAGTCTCTTAACTCTGTTTTCATTCAAGCCAAGATTGAATAACCACCTGCTGGGATGTTTTAGAAGAGGTTCACATATTCAATAGAATGAGCTAGATGATCTCTAAGCTAAATCAAATCTCTACATTTCCTATTCTAAAAATGTTGGCCTAATCTCCTTTAATTACAGATGAAGCAACTGAGTCAGAGAGATTGACTTACCCAATGTCATATAGCCTATTAATTGGGAGAGTTACAGAATTAATACAGAGGGTGACAAAAAAATGTATACACATTTTAAGAAAGGGAAAAAACTACTAAAATTGTAATTATATATATTGATAACAAAAGATGAATACAAATCACATTTGACTTCTGCAATTGCAAGAGGTGCTCAAAGTGGTTACCATCAGCGTCCAGACACTTTTGATTACGACAAACCACTGCTTGAACAACGTTGACCAAAGTTTCCACTAGTATACATTTTTTTGGCATCCCCCGGTATATGTAGGGGTCAGATGAGTGACCTCCAATAAATATTTAGGAGTGAGATGAAAATATGAAATGATTCTCATGTTTTCTCTCTAGTCAGATTTTCTTCATTATGTTTTTTGGTTTTAATCACCCCCCCCCCCCAAGACAGATTTCTTTTTGATTTTATTTATTTCTTCTCTCTTAGAATTCCCGGTGTACACACCAAATAACTTCTCCTCCATGATTTCATTTATAATAATTCTGTGAGCCTTCTTTATTACTGTCTCTTTAATATTGTGTAGCCACAATTGAATTTGGCATCATAGCCACTGGCTAGATGGCTTGGCTTAGAGACTTAAATTTTAATTTTTGCTAATGATTATATTACTTCTCTTACTTGGCATCTGAAAAATGAGGAGACTGCCTTATAAATCAATAGAGATTGGAGAGGGGGTGTGAATAAGAGATATGAAAGTACCTGCTGTGAGATCTTGGATGAAAAGTGCTAGAGGAAGATAAGGAATTGCAGTATAGATCTGAACGTGTCAATTTGTCCTTGACACCGTATTTCACAAGACTATTGTGACAACATGGTTAACTAAATGGTATTAGTCATGTGCTCCATCACCATCACAGGGTTATTATGTCTCTTTCCGAGGATTTTTTTTTATTATAACTTCGTCTTATTTTCTCTTTGTCATTGCTCTACTGTGTGGACTAAGAGAGGACACGTGAGCCCTGGATGAAATAAGAGTCAGAAAGTTTCACTGAGGATGCGTCATTCAGAATGCTTCTTGTCTCCCTTTACCTGTCCCACCCCATCCTGCTGCAGGGTTTCTGTTATCCCTGACAGACATAGTACTGTGTAGGGAGGGAAGTTGGAATTCAAATCCATGAGGACGTTCTCAAGAGGTAAAGGATTGCCTGTGTTTCCAGTACAGAATCTATGAGGGAAATCAAGGATTTAAGCTTCCTTCTGAAACTTTTAAGAATTTTTCTTTTAGTTTAAAAAGGCACACCTTATGAATATATCTCTGCAACAAAAATAAGCAAAAGAGTTGTTTAAACATATTGACTAATGTAATCATTAGGGATTATCTGAACATTTCTAGCATCCATTCTGTCCCTAGTCTCCATGGCTACACATAATGCAATAATTAAGTGTACTTGCCAATATTCTAGCTAGAAGTTAAAGAACAGCCTAACAGTCTTTATTCTTCCTCAGTGCTTGACTTGGGATGGGAAATAAACCATGGTAAGCAATGGGAATAAGGGATAGAAGGGTGGCTCCCTATCCTGAGTTTCAAATGGGGATAATTTATAAGCTAAAAGCAAAAAACTAATATTTTATGCTTGCTCTGCTGTTCTTCCATCTAGTTTTTCTCTTTCAATCCTTAAGTGCTCTAATTTTAATTTAAATATTTTGAGTTTTATTATTTACCCATGCACATTATTTAGAATCACATAATTTTACAGGGATTATTTTAAAAGGGAGCAATTCCCTGCCCCCTTCCCTATTCTCTTTACTACAGAGACAACTAGTTTCAAGTAGTGGCTGATTATTTTGGTACTATTTTGGTATCTACCTGATGTTTTCAAATTATTTCACTGACTTTTGATATTTCTATTTTAAGAATTATCTAGTACTTATGTTGTAAAAGCTAAAGATTTAATTCTCTTTCTCCCCTGCTCCTACCACATATATGCACCTCTCCGTCCCTCCTCTCAATATTGTAGTTTTGGTTGGGTCATTCTTGTGTATGTGTCATTCTCAGGTAAACCAGGCAATCAGCTATGATTACTTTTCTTTTTCTGCAAGACTTTTTATTTTCCTTGGAATTAATATTTGTCTTATTTTATTCTTGATTTTTAATGTACTTGTGACCGATTTAACTCTAAACTCTTCACCATTTGTCTGTATCCTCCTCCCAAGGTATTTGCATGTTCTTAACGTTTAATTTTCCAGAGTAAATCTCTCCCAGAGCCTCTGGTCTGCTCCACTCCTGATGCTCTGCAGATGCATCTCCCTCCCTCTTCCTCCTGGGGATTCCTGTCATTTTACTCTTGCTTCCCATAGCATCCTCTTTCTTGGATTATTCTCTCATTTTGGGGGAGCACAGTCTCTTGAAGCTCCTGATTGGTGTGTGAAAGGCAAACGTTCTGAGATCATCCTTGTCTAAAACGTATCTTTATTCTAATCTCATGCTTTATTAGTATTTGGCTAAGTAGAGAATTCTAAGTTGGAAATCATTTTTGAATACTTTGGAATAAATTTGAAGGCATCATTCAATTGATTTTTAACTTCCAGTTGTTGATTCTTGATTCTTTGTGTATCCTGTTTTATTTAGTCATGTTTTTGGAGGTTTGTGGGATACTCTATTTGTAGCTAGGGTACTGAAATTTTACAATTCTGTGCCTTGCTTGGAGGTCTATTTTCACCCACAGTTTTAGGTACTCAATAGGCCCTTTCAATTTGAGAACTCATTTCTTTCAGTTATGGGAAGATTTCTCGAATTAGTTATTTGATGATTTATATTTCTCTTTTTCTTTGTCCTTTATGAAATTCCTATTTGGATTTTTTACCTCCTGGATTTATCTTTTAAACTTACTATTTTTTTTGCCTTTTTGCTCTGCTTTCTGGAAATTTCCTCAATGGTATCTTCTAACCTTTGGGTTTTTAAAATTTCTGCTAATATGTTTCTAATTCCCAAGATATCTTTTAATTTTTTTATCCTCCTGCTTCTTTTTAATGATATCTTGTCTAATATCTTCAGATGTTTGGGAATCCATGGTTACTTGCTTCTATTTCAGTATGAAAAACAAAAAAACAAATAGGAAGTTATGAACACACCATGGGACTTGGTGATTGTAGGATGACATGATTGAGTTCTTTAGTTGGAGAACCTCTGAAGTCAGAAGCTTTAGGTCTTTTCTTTTAGGCTGGTCAGATCCCCCAGAGAAAAATATTTCCAAATTCCTGTTTGTAGGATGAAGGCTAAACATTTTGGGAGCCAAGTGGCAGAAGAGGACAAGAGGTCTCTGTATTTCGAATATACATGTTCACTATAGACTCTGTTTTTAGGACTGTGCCTGCTACCCAAGCCACGTATCCCTTCCTCCAGACACAGTCTGCTGCCCCTGCAGAGGATACAGCAGTCTTTTACTGGGGTGGTGGAGGGACAATCGTCATTCATTTAGCCCCCCTCACCTGCTTTTACCTCTACTTCCAGAGGTAATTGACACCATCAATTCCGGAGCATTTAGGGTATTTTATAGTGCAAATCAAATTGATTCTTGGATGTCCCCTTTGCTAGGTTAGACTTTAGTATTTTTGGAGTCTGCTTATCTTTTCTTTTACAACTCATTCATCTGCTTTCCAGTTTTCAAAATTGTGTTACTGTTGTCCTTTCTGTTCTCCCTGTTTTTATATGTTTATGCCTCAAAAAAAGAAAAACAAAACAAAACCCTTTTCTGTGATTTCAGCAGGAGACTGCCAAGAGAGTGAAATATGTGTGTGTGTGTCTGTGTGTGTGTGTGTTTAGTCTACCATATTTATCCAGAAACCTCATGATTTGAATTTAATGTTATTTTGTTCTGACTTTTACAGTGAGTGAGGGAGATGTTGATCTTTTACTTTGATGTTTCTTTATGTAACTGAATTTGTTGAGGTTCAGGAGAATTGTGTCATCATTAGAACAGATTAAAAGGCTGACTTCATTGCCAAAACAAGGAACAACCTTCCTACCTCACAGTCAGTGATGCAGCTCCAGTGGTTTGGGATCTATCAGTTTGAGAGTGTTGGAAGTTGGAGTTAGTCCTTAAGAATCTTCGCCTGTGGAAGGTCCTGAATAATTTTACAGAATATTCTTAGACATTTCAAGGTGAGGGAATTTGTTATTTCATTTTCCATGGTTTCAGATTAACTTAAAATCTACCATGTTTCCCCAAAAATAAGACCTAGCTGGACAATCAGCTCTAATGCATCTTTTGGAGCAAAAATTGATATAAAACACAGTATTCTATTATTCTATTCTATTCTATTCTATTCTATTCTATTCTATTCTATTCTATTCTATTCTATTCTATTCTATATTATATCAACTCATATTATATAAGACCAGGTCTTATAGTAAAATAAGAAAGGGTCTTACATTAATGTTTGCTCCAAAATACGCATTAGAGCTGATTATCTGGCTAGGTCTTATTTTCGGGGAAACATGGTAGGTCCCTAATTCTCTGAGGAGAGAAAACAGAAAGGATAAACAGAGAGCAAGACAGAACTACAGACACACAAATACACAAACACACACATGCACACACTCACGCATGCTCCTAAAAAGAATGATGCAAACAGGACACGGAGAATTGGAAAGTGATCAATTAAGACATTAAGTGTTTTGAGGCACATGGACGCATCTGCATTTTGCCCTGATAACAAGGCCATCAGCTCATTTTCAGAGGGCTGCTATCTTCTTCAGCTCAATCCTCAGATCAAAGCAATACTGTCTGCTTGCATTTTCCAATCAGAATGGGGATGCTAATTTATACTCCTTAATGTGTGATGGTAAGAGACTCCTTCAATTAACTGAATTCTATAGCCAGCAAAATAAAAGGTATACAAAGAGGCGCAGGCTGAAAGAGCCGAAATTCTCATTAAATCAAAAGGTCCAGTATTCATTACCTTGTGCATCTGAGGCTAAACACTAAATATGGGGATCATCAAAGGAGGTTTAATGGGTTAAATTGAGAATATAATCTAATTAAAATATTAGCCATGGCTAAATAGTTCTTTGATATTCATCTAAAGGTTTCATTAAAAATAGGTGCTTGAGGTTTGTGTCATAGGAGATTATCGATTTTAAGTAGAGACAACAAATTTAGGGGCCTCATCAGCACTGCTTCAAAATGTCACCATTGTATGGAAGCAGAGGAAATGGGAAGAGACATGTCTGCCAGGTGGTGTGTTGGCGATATGGCAAGGCCAACCAGGTTTCATGATAGTGACTTTGATGGCTGTCTGGATAGCAGAAAAGAACGTGGAAGGATAAACTTGGGAGACAAATTTGGAAAAGAGTACATTGGGGTCCCAATTTATTTAGTGTAGAGATCTATGGTGGTTTTATACACTGGATATTTGTTCTGTGCTCTACTTCCTTCTTCTGTGTAGACAGCTTCCCAAAGGATAACTGATTATATTTTTGGATTTTAAATTTCTGGAGGTTATTTCCCCCACTGTCAAATTTGCCACCCTGAAGATATCTATTTAAATATCTCTTGCAAAAGCTTGGAACCCTAGTGACAGAGGGTATCCTGAGAGGCCAGTCCAGCAGCTCCCGTATCTGGCTGATCTCTATGTGCTGTCAGCTCAGTAAAGGATATTTATGAAATCTTATCAGCTATTTCCAAGGCTTCACTAAATATATTTGCCTGAAATGCTCACATCATTGTAATCCTCTCAACCTGTTAGACGATATAATAGCAGAAGACCATTTATTCAGCTTATTGAAAATTAATTACTTGCATTGCTCGGGTTTGCAAGGGGAAAATGAAAGGGCAATGGAGAGGCAGCGAGGGAGATCAACCTTGCCCACCAAATTCCTTCTCCTGCCTTCATAACACCCGAAGAGCCCCTTTACTGAGAGAGCTGAAAAATCTGTGCACTTTGCATCTTAAAAGGTGATGTTTTCATAACATTTTGGGAAAGCCCCAATTTTCCAGTTATTTCACTGAGCCAAAATTAAATAACCAAACATGAAGAATAGGAATCTTTAAGAATGGGGAGTAAAATAAATAAATGAAAAATCTGCCATCCAAAACCCTTTGCTTTCTGTTGACCAAATGTTTGCTGAGGAAAGTGAGATGTTTTGTTTTCTCAGCACCACTGTGAGAAAGCTGTGTGGTTTTGCTTAATGAAGCTGTCGGGGAAGTAGAAACAAATACTGTACTTAGTCTGGAGCAGTGGGGTGAGGGGACAATTCTGAATATCAGATTTTTAGCTATTCTGAAACTCTACTTCAGCATATTTTAAAAAGTGGAGCAAATATCTAAATAAATTTTTTATTAGAATACACATTTCTCCTTTAATTTTCTTTTATAGTATAAAAGTTTTGCCTCACAATATAGACAATTCCTTATAATCAGGGGTTGGGGGAGGAGTGAAACTGGATAAACAAAATTCCCATTATTTAAAAAATTTGTGCTACTTTCTAAAATCTTTTCCTCACTGGGAAAACAACTAAAGAGGCAAATGGAATATTTGTGTATCTTCTTGTTTCTGTTTTTACCCATTAGGAATAGAAGTCATGAAAACACACTTAGCATTAGGGACAAGTCATCCTATGAATACTTGAGAGTTGGATGAAATACGTATCATTCAAGGTTCTTACTTTAATAGGAAAGGGGAATCTTTTAAAAAGGTGTATTTAAGAGAGCAACTTTGATTTTTCCTTAAAAACTTTATATTTTCAAATGCTACTTCTAATATAATGGTAATATATGTTTTAAAGCACAGCTAGGAGAGAATTAGCTAAACTTTCCCTGATATCTGCAGACTATCATCCAAATTTAATTCATTTTTCTGCTATTTTTCAATAAGTAATTAAAAAGAATCCCCCCTGAGTTTATCTAGTCTGCTATTGTAGATCACTTGCTATCAACTCAAAGTTCTCAATTAGCTCCAGTGTTGTTATAATTACTGGATGTGTTTGCAAACAACTCCCAGCTAATAACTGTTGGGATGAAGAGTCATTTTCTCAGTATAGACTAGACTGTGCATGCTCATGCTTGCTGTGATGTTTTGACAATGATTCATTAACCAATAATAAGGCCCCAGTTTGAGCCATTAGACATTGGAGCTTTTGCTAGGCTTACCTTTTATTTTGTTCCTTAATATTGTCTTTTCTTGAGTTGGTTTCTAGATAACTCCCAAGAAACTCCTTACTATACAAAACAATATCATGAAGACAGCTGTCATTAAATTCAGCTCCTTGTAAAAAAGCTCTCTTTAAGAGGACGCTCTTGTTGGAAACTCAAGATGAAAAAGCACCATAAAAAGAAGGTTATATAAGAGACAAAATGTGGTTTAAAGTCCTTTATTTACTCCAGTTCATAGCGATTAGGCAGATTAGGCACTATATTTTTCAGTGGCTTATGTAACATGTGGTCAAATACTGGCCCTCCAGCACTATATCACTCAAGTTTAAAATCCCTTGCTTTCTAATAGGTAGATTGTTTTTACTTAAATATCTGAAACAGAAATACTACAAAAATTGATCACTGATCCACTTGGGTCTATAAAAGATCAATACTATTGTTACTCATACAATTTAAAGGAGGAGCAAAAAAGTGTTTGTCATTCATTGTTTCGGCAGAATCTCTACCCTGTCTTAGTATCATGGTAGCTTAGTGACATTCTGCTGGATCTTACCATTGTTATTTGACTGGGAGCTAGATGAAGGCTTAGTTTGATCCATTTTTTAATTTCAATCCAAAACTTTATGTTTTTTAGCCAAAGTCAATTTAGATGCCACTTGTCACTCTCAGTGTTTGTGTACAAAGAATTTTGATGTTCTATAGTTTTATAGGCTGGGTGGTGAAGACTTGTGTTGGGAGTGAGATCCTGTGAAATGTTATTTGACATCAACTGAATTCTGTAACCTGTTTCAACTAAGTGTGGGTTCTTGATAGTATGTGTGGAAGCGACTGAAGGGGTTAGCAATGCTTAGGCTAACACAGAAATAGTTATGGGAAAGTTTTAAAATGTGCTGAAAAAAAAAAAGAAAAAGTGTCTCTTTTATTGGTCACCATCTAAGTTGCTATATATATCGCTTATAACTTTATGTAGTAATGAAGTATTGAAGTGCAGTAATGAAGTTGCCAGATTGTACATATTAAAAATATGACAAGGTACATAGTAACGCATATTTGTGAATATGGAACTTAATTATGGAAGTTCAGGTCCAAAACTGCAATTCATAACAACTACATGCTCCTTGCCCACACAATAAAACAAAAACTACTTCTTCCCACAAACAAATAATCAAACAGTGCTGTCCTTGGTGTTGACATATCGGAGTTTAGACCTGGCTACTCTCCTATTACTGTCAGTAGGACTGACAGACTTCAGAGTCACTTATCCTTTTTTGATCTCCATTTTCTCTTCTGAAAAATTGTCAGGTGAACAAGATAACCCCATGCCAGGTTCTAAATTCCTTTAAGATACTCTAATAAAAGTAGAATATTTAAAAATTCACCTTGTCTCTAAATGCATTGTTTTATCTTCCAGAGCAACTTTACATTTAAGATACTTAAAAACATCATGCCACACATTTCTTTTACAAGTCTTCACCATGTACTCTGAAAGTTCTTCTTCTTTTACGAATGTATTTTAGGAGCAGCTTGAGCTGTGATTTTCCTGAGCTACTTCCTCACGTACGATATGATTTTCCAAATATCACTGAAGCATGATTCATCAGTTTACTATTTTCTTCAGATACTTGTCATCTTTCCAGACTTGCAATTCTAATTGCTTCCAGTTTTAAGAGAAAGTCATGTACAGGCAGCTTTTATACCACGTTAAGGCATATGTAAAATGTATAAAACACAAGAGTAAATCTCCAAAGCTAGTCCTTATGACACCTGTGTAGATAAATAGATATGCCCTAAATTATTTGTAAAATTGTCCATTTCTGGATATGGCCACCTAAGGATACAATGCTCATCTATTACTGGCAAGTAAGGAAAAAAAAATCATCCAGTATTATTTAAAGACCTGAGAATTTTATAATGTTCATTCAATTTCAAAAGATTTAAAAAATTTTTAAAAATATTAATGTTGACATTCTGTGGTAAATTATGGAATGCTTTTGTCTTACCTAAAATTATTTTGTGTGTGACAGCATACATTCAATAATATTTTAAGATATTTGTGATGGCAAGATGCCCAGCAAATTTATATCCTTAGAATAAGTAGCTTTGAGAAAGTGTGGCTCTCAGAGCTGCTTGAGTTGGGTGTTTCTGGACTTAAAGGATTTCTAATTAATGTCTTGATGATCTGTTAGAACAGTACTGGGATTTGTTCTGCTTGAGTAAGCACATCTAAATGTACCTTCATTTCTTTCAGTTTTACATATAAACGCTTTGGCTAAATTTTTAAATTTTATAAATATTTTGGAATTGGTATCTCTAAATGATTAGTGAATAGTCCAATTTGAGTTAATTTTAGTAGAACCTGAAGTGTTTATACTTTTTTTTTCTTAATTAAAAGGTGAGGTAGAAAAACACAAGTTGATAAACTTATTTCTGGGTAACTTCAAGGTTTTCATTATGTAAGTTAAAAAAGGGCAGAGATCGTTTAAGAAATCAAAAGATGCAATATAAAACCAAAATACTTTATTCCGTAGTTCTTATTTAGCCCAAATTCTAACTGATTTTAAAATAAATAACCCAAAAGAATTCTTCCTAGAAAGTACAATATGACACCATAATGTAATAGAGCCCCATGTCTTAAATCCTGTAGAAAGCGCAGATGGACTCCAGTTCAACGATGACATTAGTTCATCACCCTCAATGCAGAGAGGTTGCTTGAAGTTTCTTTTCTCCATGTACACTCCCCGGGTGTTACCAGTCTCCTACATGTGTCTATACAATGTGAAGGACTCTGAAAGCAGCCACAGCTTGTTTTTCCCTTTCGTGTCTGCTCTGCAATATTTCCAGCAGTGAGATTTCAGGTAAAGTGGCTTCTTTTCCAGCATCGGTTGAATTTTTCTTTTCCTTTGACACCTGATCAGTTAAACTTGAAGGTTTGGGTTTTGGGATGGTCTTTGCATATTCCAAAGCCTGAAAGCATAAGGATAAAATCTTATTTGTAATAGGAAGTGAGCCCTGCGTTCCTTAATTCAATCTAGTTTTAGGAAATGTTTATTGTTAATATAAGTGAAGAATATTGCTACAATAATGTATTAAGACATGGATGGAAATAGAGATCAAATGGAAAAGGCAAATAATGTAGCATAGCACACAGTTTAAACAAAATAAATTAGCCACATAAGAATTAGCTGTGAAAAAAGAGTTGAAAAATGATACATACAGTTTTGCCTTGGATGTTTTCTCTGTAAAACAAAGTTTTATTAAAGTGTTTGACAATAGATTTCCCATGTGGTTGATCTATTTAGCTTCTGGCTTATAAGTTTAGCTTCTAAACTTATAATAAGGAGATATTAACAGATCTTTCTATCCAAAGGGGACTTGTTACATAACTTGAGACCAAAGTTATCACTGTAGTTGGTATAAAATTGAGCCTCCATTATTACAGCAACTATTCTTTTTTTTAAACTTTTTTTATTAGTTTCAGGTGCACAAAACAATGTAATAGTTAGACATTTATCATTTATATCCCTCACACAGTGATAATCCCCCACCCCCCATCCACTACCCCTCTGACATCGCATGCAGCCATTACATTTCCACTGTCTCTATACAGCAACTATTCTTGTTCCTAAGCTCTTGGAACTCTAGCAAGTATTTATTAGAGGTTAAAAGTTTGTTTGTTTTTTCTTTTCCTTAGTATACCTATATAAACCCGGATACTGAAAAAAGTCAGTCTATTTTTTTCTGAGTGATGTCAGTTCTGAAAGCCATTACAATAAAAATGAGATCACTAAAATATGATTTCTAAATCTGCTTTTATATCAGTTTTATATTTTAATAAGAGTTTCTTGATGGCTAAAATGAAAACGCATGGTATATTTAGGTCCTAGATGGGGAAAATCCCTTCAAAACAGAAAAACTCCAGACTCTCAGTGTGTGTAGGTCACTTCTGTAGGAATTTCTAGTTACAGACTTGTTGCCTTGAATCTCTTCATGAAAAAAATAATAGACTGGAGAAAAAAAGAAAAAGTTGCACCATGGAAACTCAATCAAGTGAATTGAGGTCTTCAAGGTCTGAGGGAGAAAGGCAATAAATCAATGATATAATGGTCTGTGAAAGAGAACATGAAGTACAAATTCCTACAGGCACCAAAGGGTCACTTGTCCCTCGTGCCAAGAGACCCATGTCCTTACTGGGGCTGAGGCAGAGGCTTGCACTGCAGAGCTCTGTGTCTCCACAGAACATATTTCATTCACATCATGACTTACAGTTGGATGATTATGACTGAGAAGGAGAACATTTTTTATCTTACGAAATAATTTCTCTTGGATAGAGGAAGCTATATGTTATAACCCCTTAGGAAAAATGTAGGGGAATGAACTTGAGAGAAACAATGAGGACTTTTCTTTGACATAGGCACCCACAAACAGCAAGAAAACACTAATTGCCTTTAAACTTATTTCATGGTAGAGAACGAAATTGAATGGAGAAATTATCAATCCTGATTAACTAAGAAATAGCGTTATTATTCAATTTTTATGTGTAATGAACTTCGAATACTATACTTGGAAGAAAACATGGAGAGGACTAAAGACAATAACAAAGTTCAGAAAAAGGAAAAAGCTAACCTTGTAACATCATATGTGTCTATGTCATTTTTACATCCAAATCTGTGAATGATGGGTAGCTGCAGGAATGGCAGTAGCTAAAACATCCCATGTGTTCAAGAAATGCGGGGGAATTCATTTTTATGAGGTAACAATAGTTTCCTTTTAATTCTAATGGAAAAGATAACTACCTTTGTCAGAATTTCTTACCTTCTGCCGAGGGATGGCAGATTTATTCTCAGTTTTTGCTTGTGGTTTTGACAGAATGGATAGTGCCTTCATGTTGTACTCCTTAACTTGTTTTGCATATTCTTTTTGTTGCATTAATTTCTGCATCTGTTCAGAGAAACAAAGTTACAGTGACTTGCAGGGCCTGCTAGATCGCTCTTTTCTCTATTTAAAGTGACACTTATGTTAGTGAGCTAGGCATGATCTATCAGCAGCACAGGGGGAAATGGGGTTCCTACCCGCAAGGCGACAGCAGTGAAATGGTTAACTTGGTAGTTCTCCTAGAAATAGCCTGTCTCTGAGGGGGAACAGCACTGCAATAACACACCCAGTGTTCCCTTAACAGTGGCTAAATCACATTCAGCCTCTTCTTTGTTGCATTTACCCAATTTATTTTCATTTTTGCTTCCAACTTTGAACTATACTCTTTTTTATGCCTTGAGTGCAACTGCAGTTAAAACACATTAAATGAAGATCTCCTTTCACTAGAGGAAAGAGAATAAAGTGGATGCACTTTTCATGGGTTGGGAAACTCTTACCCTAAGTGTCTTCTCTGTAGTCACTCTTCAAAATTATCAAGATAAGTCTATTGGGAAAGACCTACAACCACATCAATACACATCTCTTTTTCATGTGCATGTGTCCCACTTTTCTGCTCGGGCCTTCAAAACTAACGAAAAGGCAGATACGTAAAACAACATTGGCTAAGTAATTTTATTTTACAGTAAAAGAAATGTCTGGATCTCTATTACCAGTGCTATTTCAGAAGTGTCTCTATTCAGAGTGAGCCATTTGAATTAGGACTTGGTTCTGGGGGGGGGGGGGGGGCATCTTCTACAGTTTTGCTAAAAGACAGATGGGCAAATCCAAGCCTGAAAACACTACATTCACATCACACTCACTTTGTCTCTGATGGACTCAAGGTCAGGTCCAAGGCCTCCAAGCTTCACGTCTGTTTTCTGATAACCTTTCAGCTTGGAACTCTAAAAATACAATTGTAGGGACAGTTTCTTTTAAGGACTTGTATGTTCTCCAAAGTTGTCACAGCCACCACATAAGAAAGGGAAAAAGGAAAATGGAAGCCTGTGTGGGCTGCTGGAGGGTGGGTGCATTTCCTGACAACTCTTCAATTTTAATGGTAGCTATTGATAATAGTTTCTTTGGTAATTTGCAGCTGGTTAGCTAACATATTTTGACTTTTCCATTTCTGTAATTAAAAAATTTAAAATTCTGAACATTATAAATAAAAAATTTCAAGTGAGTAAAGTACTGTTTTGTTAACATTTTTAATATTTACACTACCATTTTGCTCCTGCTGCTATCATGTCCAGGCTTGTACAGTTCAAAGAACCAAATGATTTCCCTGAAAGAGACAATCTAAATGAATCAGGTAAGCACATTACTTCAACAAGAGACTACCTTGCCTAATGATGTCACAGTATTCAAAGGAAAGTAAACATCTAAGGGTTAAAAGTCTAGGCAAAATCTGCTGAGAAACTCATTTTATTCAATGTGATTTGGATATTTTGACAGGTACAAATAATTTTATATAACTCTTACTAGTATTTCATCTTTAAAGGGACAGAGTAACATAATAAGGCAATGAGGCCATTTGATTAATAGATTATGACACTTGAACATAGTGCTCTCTCTGATTTTAGGATAGATTAAGATATTCTTCAAACTGCTGCTTTTGACATCAAAACTGACATCCTACTTGGAGCAGATGCCCTTGTGGGGAAACCACAACCTTTTTTCTTTGAGTGTGTGAGTTCATTTAGTTTCCTTCTTTGAGAAGGGTAGGAAGGACAATGCTAAAGGTTTGGATGACACTAAGTAGCTCAGGGCACATCTAGGTTGGTGCTTAGAATGGTAGAATAGGGAAAGAATAGCCATACTGAAGAGGTGGCAGTGCTGTACTAACTGTGTGTGATACCACCCGTCTATATGCTAATGGCAAGGCACAATATTTTTCTAAATTTTGAAAGCTTCTGCCAATTATTAAGTCCCAATATATACAATATATCTAAAGTGCCCTTTTCTAAGATAGAATTTGGCAGAGATAGTCCAAAAACTTAAAAAAAAAACCACACCAAACCATTTCATCGTATTAGTTACTGCGTATAACTCCCAAACTTTAACAGTGAACTTATGTCAACATATTGTACCAGCCATTAAAAGACTGTATTCTACTCACAGTGGGCTATTGACTGACTACCCAGAGGTCATAGTGATTAGGTTCTCCATTGCCATTTCCCACCGTAGCGGCTCGGAGCCAGGTAGTCTTTTCCCCAGACTCATCCCCAGCACTGAGCTCTGCCCCATGAGGTATAAGTGAAAGTTTGCTGGGTTAGAGAGAGGATGCAGCTTACAAAGCTTTTATTCGGACTGGTGCAGCCCTTCCCCCTGTCCCTTCATCTTGTCTAGTACGTGGATGCGATGCCTTAAGTTAGAGGTGCAGGGGCAATCTTGTAGCCGGGAAAGAGAAAAAGAGCAAGAGAATCAAACAAATACTGGTTCTGATGTTTTGAGATACAAAACCACCACGCTAGCAACTACTTACTTACAGATTAATTGTAAGAAAAATGAACCCCTATTTTTGAAGTTGCTGTAAATAGTAATTCTGTGACTTATAGCTGAAGGCAATATTTCTGTGGCACCACAAAATTTCTATTGTACATCTCAGTGCTTCAAAGGCCAAAATCTTGTGTCATATAGGCAATACTTCCACGCTGCAAGGATTAAAAGTTCTGTAAATAGAATTTACCCAACTAGAATGTTAAACATTTATAGTCAAAACTCTTTCAGTGAATCTAATTCTAAGAGGTGAAAGAAGATCCTTTCCTAAAGAAGCCTTTGAACTAATATTATTAAAAATTAATAACATTAAAGTATATAGAAAAACTATTGCTCATTAAAGGCACTTGAAAACCATAAATCTCCTTTAAGAAAACAGTCATCACCCAGCAAAACTGCTACCAGCTGTTTCTGCCCTTTAGATCTATTTGTTCATACTTTTATAAAATTGTCCCTATGCTACAATTTACTTTATGTTATTTTTTTCACTAAGCCATTAGTATTACACTGTATTTCCCATCACTAAATTGTTTCCAAAATGTGATTTTTATGCATAACATTCTATTGTCTAGTTATAGTTGGATTATTTAGCTATTTTTTAAAATGTTGCACATTTAAGATGTCCTAGGCATGAGCATTGTTTGTGGGCCACTCTGATGATTTCTTTGAGAAAAATTAAGAGAAGTGAGATATGGAGAGAAAATCATGAACATATTTAAGGTTATTAATAAGTAATTACAATAACAATGTATAGGAATGCTCTTTTTGTCCAAACCTGGATTACACTGGGTATTATCACATTGTAAAACCTTTGCTAATTTTTAGGTGAATGAGCTCAGATATCTTATATTTTGCAATTGCAAATTTGTTCTTTATCTGAAATATGCCATCTGTACCATTGTTTTGTAATCACTAAGTTACTATCTATTTGCCAAACAAAACTAATAACAAAAAAGGAGAGAAGCCCACTCATATCCAAGTCATAAATCCAATTTGTCCAAAACTGATGAGAAAGAAATGATCAGTGCCCAGAAATCACATCCTTAGTATGAAGCAGCTTAACTTTAATCATTGCACTGACTAACAAAAGATACATTGTGGAGCATGAATAATTGCTCAGGGCTCCCCAGTTGCAGTTCTAACTATCACCTTGAATAAAAATCTTGGCTGTCATAGAAAAACAGAGCCAGGGTCTAGCATTACATACTGACATGAAGGAAACCGTGTGGCCCAAAGGGACTATCTCCAAATGACATTGACCTCTTTACAGGATAAGCTGCTTCTAGCAAAGAGATGTTTCTCAAGGGAGAGCGATGGCTCCTACCACTTTATTCTGGATGACTGGTAATGGAAAATCCTGGATTTACTTAATTTTGGCTCAAGTAATCTTGACTGGTTCACAGCACTACAAGTTTGTTTGATCTCTTTCCATCAAAAATCTTTTAACAGCTTTACTGAGATATTTCACATACCACAAAATTCACCCATTTGAAGTTGTACAATTCAATGGTTATTTGGTATATTCATTCAGTTGTGCAAACATCACCACAATCCAATTTTAGAGCATTTTCATCACCCTAAAAAGAAGCCCCATCCCATACCCATTAGCAGTCACTCCTCTTTCCCCTTCCACTTCCAGCCCTAGGCAACCACTAATCTACTTTCTGTCTCTTCAAAAGGCTTTTAAAGTAAATTAATCTCTAGAATTTACTTTGATTTACCTCTCCTTGGCTGTTACAAGACTAAAAGGTCACAATAATACAATGTCAAAAAAAAAATCAACAATGATAGTCCTGTTAGGTCTCCAAACATAGTAGGAAAATATAAGCATGTTCTCAACAAATCCCTGATGATTTGCAGCTAGTCTTTGTATAAGATGCATACAAATTGACATCAGTCAACCTTGCATCTAGCTGATGATTGCTGAGACCTGACCTGCTCCTCTGAACTGGCATTTGCCATTGATCTCTTTAGCAAAGGATGGCATAGGACTTTCCTGATGCAAGGCTTCTGCCAGTAATTAATAATGCCAGAAGAGTGATTTTTATTGTGAACTTGGGGTAACATATGTCCAAACTGAAAATGACATTGACTGTCCAAGAGGATGTGTTTCAACTCTGAAATGTACCCTGCTGTAGGGGACACTGCAGGGCTTTTCTCTGAAACATTCCTCTGTGTGTAAATGTGAGAAAATTACTGAAAAACAGTACAAACAAGCAAACAAACAAAAAAAACCAATGTCTCAAATACTGGGGAATAGCAAGTGAAGGAAATTGGCTAAACTTAATCCAAATAAACCTCTTCTTAGAAGCAGTCAAGCATCAATACCCAGATTGTCTGTGACAACAAACACGTGAGTTAATCACTGCAGCTCAGCTCAACAGAGTCAGCTGTCAGAGAATGCCTTAAGCAGTATTTTGTGGTAGGTTGCGATAGATATTTTTACACTGTTTGTCATCCTTTGCACTGTGTTAATCTCTTATTGCCTGACGTCTGGATTTAATGGCATGGACAATGCTTCGTATTCATAAATCAGTCACAATAGAACTGCAAGGAGAAGAGATATGGTGCCTGGGCCTATTATCTTAACAAATCCTCAAATTTTTAATGTGATTCAAATTGATTCTCTTGGAAATCACAAGATTTGCTGGCTAGTAAATGGGCATGACCTGGATAATGATTCCTTCTATCTGGTGCCCCGGCTACCTGCTGTCCTATACAAACAGCTTAGTTCTACATAATTTTAGCTTCTGGAATAGCTTAAAGGAAAAACAGGACTTCTGTGTATTTGTCAGATGTAGGCGAAAGATGTTGGATGAAGCAAATGGATGTGCATGGGTTGTAACATTCCTGAAAGAAGGCAGGAAGGGCAGGATTTTCCAAGTTGAAAAGAAAGTTTGGGAAGCAGTAACTGGAAGTTCTCTTTCTTCCTCTTGCCTACCCTTCCATGCTGTTAGATTTCTGGTGATACAAACTGTCACCAGGGTACTTTACCTTTTCTCAGTAAAACATGAACTCAAATTACTAAGAGAAGGAGTCAGGGAAAGGAAACGAGTATTTACTTGATGTCTGTACTTTGCCAGGGACTAAGCTAAGGTTTTAATATATTATTTCAATTCATTATCATACCAAATCTACAAAAAGAACAATTCTGATTATGCATATGAGGAAATAGGGGCTCAGGTGAATTAATGACTTGCCCAAATCATGGAGATATTAGGTGATAGAGTGGAGACGAGAATTTAGGAATGACTGAGTCCATGACTTCCACTAAACCCTGCTCACTAAGTATTGAATTGAAAAGCTTACAGTTTCGACAATAATCCATGGTTGGCAAGAACCCTAACTCAGAAGGTTTCTCCTGAGCTAGTGTGTTTGAGCTATATTTTAGGCCCTGGCGACATGTAAGCTCTGGAGTGAGCAGGTCATTCTCATCTTGAGAATTTGTTGGTACCAAAGCTCTGGACACATTTCACCATAGAAATAATAATATGCATTGTGTCTGCCTTCTTAGTCTAGTCTACAAAACCTGTATTATTTATGAAGTATTTGAAAACTAATGGTATCTCAGAACTTACCACGTAATGATGTTTTTGTGGGAAGAGAAGTTACTTGTGATCCCAGGAACACATTTCTTATTTACAATGAAACTGGAGATTATCCCAGGTCCACCCACTAAGAGTGGTTTCCACAGCCTGGGCCTGGATTAGGGACCCCAGCACAATGGAGGATATGAGGGAGTGAAATCAGAATGAGGAGTGAAGAAGCCCTTAGGTGCGGTGTGTGAAGGAGCTGAGGTAAGGACTCCAGGGTTGTGAGTGAGCCAAAGCCCCGACTGCACGTCCTCCACAGTGGGAGCCACAGGAGCAGGCTGGCTGTTTCACGCCCATCAGCCTCCGAGGTCATATCTCAGCCCAAGCCAGTCCTCCTTGACTCCCTTTAATAGTCCAGCTTCCCCTTCTTCTCTTCAAGACCATCCTTTTCTTTTTCTCTGAGGGTCCCGTGTGAGCATCTGGTGATTTCATAATCTCCTAACTTTCCGGAATGCTTTGCATCTGCCCTGCATGCAAATCTAATTTTGGTTAACATTCTTTAGTTGTGTGTCCACCCCTCCCCACAGAATAAAGCCCTCCTTCTTCAAATGATGAACGAAATCTAAGCCCCTATCTACTTCTCCACATCCCTCAACACTCTGTGCCTCCGAGTTTCAGTGAAGGCAACACTGAAATGCTGTCAGTGTCCAGCATGCATCACGTGTCTCAAGCTTCCTCATGCTGGTCTCTCTGCTTGAAATGCTCTTTCAGTCTTTTTCCTTTTGTTACTTTTCACTCATCCTCTAAGACTCAGCCACAATTGTCTCCCGAAGCTCTGCTTGACCCCCAGGTTGGGATGTGTCCTCCTTTGTGTTCCCCAGGCATCTCTCTCCCTATTAAAAATTGTTCAAAAACAATATTATACTGAAGCCATTTATATGTGTTGTCTTCCCCAGTTTCATGTAACTGTAAACTTCTGCTGGGGCAGGTCATGGCTCATTCTCTTTACATCCTAGCACCTACCACAATTCCTAACTGGAATTCAACAAATATATGTTAAATTGAAGTGAGGATGATTCCTTAAATCTGCCTTATAGTGGATGCCTCTCTGGACCAAGGCCCTCATTCCCCCAGTTGCTGGAGTATTGTCTGTTATGGCTCACAGCTGAGTCCCTCCCTAAGAACTGCCGTTAGTCAAATGGAGCTGCTATGCCCAAAGTTACAACCGTTCCCCAGGGGCAGCCAATAGCCAGTGCCTGGTCCATGTGGGGCAGAGAAGCCTGGATCCCTTGCCTTTGAGGGCCAACCCAACTTCAGAACACTCATGGGTTTGGCTGAGGTACCTGTTTTTCTTGCATCACAGTGCATCTTCTCCCTTGGCCTAGCCCTGCCCTGCTCACTGTTCAGTAACAGGAAGCACTCCTCAATAACCCTCATGCATGCAAAGCTTCATTTTACTGTCTGTTTCCAGGGCACCCAACTCAAAACAGGCCTATTGTTTCCAACCAGGTCTTTCCCTTTTGCCCTGTAAAACAGAATGCATTTTATAGCTATTTCCTTACCATGTGACACTGGAAGCAAGTGATCTTTCCTGAGGGGATTTTATTGCCTTTAACAGTGGAGAAATAAACACAAAGGGCATAAAAAAGCTCCTTCAATGTCCCTTCATTTCTTCCTGGAAACATCTACTTTGCTACTCCCACCCCCCAATTTCCCTTATTTAACAATATAGGCCCAGTTGGAAAGGTTTTAGTGCACGAAGGTGCTGGTAATGGTGAATCTTTCTGCTAAAGAACTCAGCAAAGATTAGCAAATATTTCAGAAAAAAAGTGCAGTCATTGGCCATCCTAAGTATTTTACTGCAGGAGCTGAGGTGATATTAGGGCCAAGAAGAGCTCTCATGGGGTAGGGGGTGGGGGACAGCGGTGAAAGGGTGGGGAAATGCAGTGGCAACAGTGGCTTTCACTCACTCAATCCTATTTTCTCTTCTTCTCGGATATGAGAATGTACCCGGAGACTCAGCTTAGACTAGGGGGTAAGGTAGGTGTGGGGAGCTTTTCTTAGGGTGTGATAGCTAAGCTAGTGCCAAAGGAGGATGATTATCTCTCTGCAAATGTAGACCCTCCCCTGAGATGAGGCAAACAGGAGGTGTAAATGGACATCCCTGACAGCAACAACTTCCAGGAAGAAGAGGAGGAAAATTTCAGGAAGTAGCACGGGCTTGGTTCTTTACCAAGTTCCTCTGAACTTGGGCCACCTGGTTGTAGCAGCAGCTGAGTAGTGACCATCGCTACTTCAGGGCTATAACACTGGGAAAGAAAATCAAGGTCCATCCGTATTATCAAAATTAAAAGGTTACTTGGTAAAAGGCTTTTATTACCTTCATGCTGCTTCTTTTCCTATGCTTTTTTCCTTTTTCCAGTTGAAGCAGATAGCCTTCAGAATTGTTACGACTAATTTTCATTTGGTTTCTTTCACTTCTCTCTGAACTGAGTTGGGATTCACTTTTTACCCTTGACAATATGGGTGGAAATGTGACACTGGATAAGGCCCCTTCATTGGGCTGCATCTCAGTCAGTTGCATTAAAGCTTGCTGATGCTGCTCGATGATCTGAGCAAGCCGTGAAGCTGGAGATGCTCTAGCAGGTTCCGCGTCGGAGGAAGAATGGAATTTCCTGAATGGAACAGAAAGCACAAATCTGTTAAAACAAACAAACAAACAAACAAACAAACAAACAAACACCCCCCCAAACCTGTGTACATAAGACTTCTAGAACAAAACTCTTTCTGAACCATTAACTTGATGTACATATATTTACTACTCCCTAAATCAAATCAATGACCATTACCTTTATCTTTTCATATATTAATTTTCTCATCTTAAAATGCTCCTATTTTATGGTGAAAAACTGAAGCCCTTTGCTCTACGTTCAGGAACATGACAGGGCTGTCCCCTATCACCTCTGCTTTTCAACATAGCGTTGGAAGTCCTCACCAGAGCAATCAGGCAAGAGAAAGAAATAAAAGGCATCCAAATTGGGAATGAAGAATTTAAATTGTCACTCTTTGCAGATGACATGATGCTGTATATAGAAAACCCTAAAGACTCCATCAAAAAGCTATTAGAAACAATCAACGAATACAGTAAAGTTGCTGGCTACAACATCAACGCACAAAAGTCCATTGCATTCCTATATACTAACAATGAAATCTCAGAAAAAGAAATCCAAAAAACAATTCCTTTTGCAATTGCAGCAAAAAGAATAAAATATCTAGGAATAAACTTAACCAATGATGTGAAAGACCTATATGCTGAAAACTGTAAGACATTTTTGAAAGAAATTGAAGAAGACACAAAGAAATGGAAAGACATTCTGTGCTCATGGATTGGAAGAATCAACATAGTTACAATGACCATATTACCCAAAGCAATATACAGATTTAATGCAATCCCCATCAAAATCCCAATGGCATTTTCCAAAGAAATAGAGCAAAAAACCATCAGATTTGTTTGGAACCACAAAAGACCCCGAATAGCCAAAGCAATCTTAAGAAAAAAGAACAATACTGGAGGTATCACTCTCCCTGACTTTAGCTTGTACTACAGGGCTACAATAATCAAAACAGCATGGTATTGGCAGAAAAACAGACACATAGACCAATGGAATAGAATTGAGAACCCAGAAATAAAACCGTATAAATATGGACAGATAATTTTTGACAAAGAAGCTAAAAACATACAATGGAGGAAAGACAGCCTCTTCAATAAATGGTGCTGGCAGAATTGGATAGCCATGTGCAAAAGAATGAAACTGGACTGCTATCTGTCACCATGTACCAAAATTAATTCAAAATGGATCAAAGACTTAAGCATAAGACCTGACACAATAAACTGCATAGAAGAAAACATAGGTATTAAACTTATGGACCTTGGTTCAAAGAGCATTTTATGAATTTGACTCCAAAGGCAATGGAAGTAAAAGCTAAAATAAACGAATGGGACTATATGAAACTTGAAAGCTTCTGCACAGCAAAAGAAACCATCGACAAAATAAAGAGGCAACCAACTGAATGGGAGAAGATTTTTGCAAACAGTGCCTCCGATAAGGGGCTAGTATCCAGAACATACAAGGAACTCATGCAACTCACCAACAAAAAAACAAACAACCCAGTTGTAAAATGGGCAGAGGACCTGCAGAGACATTTCTCCAAAGAGGACATACAAATGGCAAATAGACATATGAAAAAATGCTCAACATCACTAATCATCAGAGAAATGCAAATCAAAACCACAATGAGTTATCACCTCACCCCAGTCAGAATGGCTATCATCAACAAGACACATAGAAACAAGCGTTGGAGAGGCTGTGGAGAAAAAGGAACCCTCATACACTGTTGGTGGGAATGCAGACTGGTGCAGCCGTTATGGAAGGCAGTGTGGAGGTTCCTCAAAAAATTACGAATAGAATTACCATATGACCCAGCAATCCCTCTCCTGGGTATCTATCCAAAAAATCTGAAAACATTTATCCATAAAGACACGTGTGCTCCAATGTTCATTGCAGCTTTGTTTACAGTGGCCAAGACATGGAAACAACCAAAATGTCCTTTGATAGATGAATGGATACAGAAGTTGTGGTATATATACACAATGGAATACTATTTGGCGGTAAGAAAAGATGATATAGGAACATTTGTGACAACATGGATGAATCTTGAGAGTATGATGCTAAGCAAAATAAGTCAGACAGAAAAAGCAGAGAACCGTATGATTTCACTGATATGTGGTAAATAAACCAAAAACAACAAAAGGACAAGACAAACAAATGAGAAACAGAAACTCATAGACACAGACAATAGTTTAGTGGTTACCACAGGGTAAGGGGGTGGGGGTGGGAGATGAAGGTAAGAGGGATCAAATATATGGTGATGGAAGGAGAACTGACTCTGGGTGGTGAACACACAATGGGATTTATAGATGATGTAATACAGAATTGTACACCTGAAATCTATGTAATTTCACTAACAATTGTCTCCCCAATAAATTAACAACAACAAAAAAGAATATTCTATCAGTACAGCAGAAGATATAAAAAGAAGACACACAGAAGAAAAGGTAGATTAGAAATGACAAATTAAGATGGTAGAAATAAATCCAGATATATGAATATCACTATAAATGTAAGTAGCTTAAAGTTGAAAACCTGCCCATAAATGACAACAAAATAAAGCCAAACAAAAAATACACATGACCTAAACAGTTTTACCAGAAAATTCTATAAAACCTTCAGGTAACAGATAATTCCAATTGTAGATTAAGTATCCCAGAGGATGTAAAATGGGGGAATATTCCCCAACTCATTTTATAAGGCTGATATAATATTTTTTATTAAATTTATTTGGATGACACTGGTTAGTAAATTATACAGGTTTCAAGTGAAAACTGGTATAATATTGATAACACATCCAGACAGGGTCAGTGGCAGATAGGAAAATTTTAAGCCAATCTCACTTCTTGCATGTGAATCTTACATCCTAAAGAGAGTGTTAACAAACCAAATCAAGCAACTTGCTGAAAATACAATATGACAAGTTGGGTTAATTCTAGGAATGAAAGGATAGTGTAACATTAGAAAATGTTAATATATTTAACCACATTAAAGGATTAAAGGAGAACATTTTTCAATTGATGCAGAAAAAATATTTGATAAAATTAAATACTCATTTATGATGAAAGTTTTTTGCAAAAGGAACAGCAACAGGAGAAATTTCCTATCTCCCCTCCCTATCTACCAAAAGTTAAATATTACTATTATTATTAAGTTTATTGGGGTGACAATTGTTAGTAAAATTACATAGATTTCAGGTGTACAATTCTGTATTACATCATCTATAAATCCCATTGTGTGTTCACCACCCAGAGTCAGTTCTCCTTCCATCACCATATATTTGATCCCCCTTACCTTCATCTCCCACCCCCCACCCCCCACCCCCCTTACCCTCTGGTAACCACTAAACTATTGTCTGTGTCTATGAGTTTCTGTTTCTCATTTGTTTGTCTTGTTCTTTTGTTGTTTTTGGTTTATATACCACATATCAGTGAAATCACATGGTTCTCTGCTTTTTCTGTCTGACTTATTTTGCTCAGCATTACACTCTCAAGATCCATCCATGTTGTCACAAATGTTCCTATATCATCTTTTCTTACCGCCGAATAGTATTCCATTGTGTATATATCCCACAACTTCTTTATCCATTCATCTATCGAAGGACATTTTGGTTGTTTCCATGTCTTGGTCACCATAAATCCCAATGGCATATTTTAAAGAAATAGAACAAAAAATCATCAGATTTGTTTGGAACCACAAAAGACCCCAAATAGCCAAAGCAATCTTAAGAAAAAAGAACAATAATGGAGGTATCACACTTCCTGACTTTGGCTTGTACTACAGGGCTACAATAATCAAAACAGCATGGTATTGACAGAAAAACAGACACATAGACCAATGGAATAGAATTGAGAACCCAGAAATAAAGCCACATAAATATGGACAGATAATTTTTGACAAAGAAGCTAAAAACATACAAAGGAGCAAAGACAGCCTCTTCAATAAATGGTGCTGGGAGAATTGGATAGCCACATGCAAAAGAATGAAACTGGACTGCTATTTGTCACCATGTACCAAAGTTAATTCAAAATGGATCAAAGACTTAAGCATAAGACCTGACACAATAAACTGCATAGAAGAAACATAGGTACTAAACTTATGGACCTTGGGTTCAAAGAGCATTTTATGAATTTGACTCCAAAGGCAATGGAAGTAAAAGCTAAAATAAATGAATGGGTCTAAATATTATTTTTAATGGTAAAAATGTTAGCAGCACTAAAGTGAGGGGAAAAATACAAGGATGTCTGCTATCTGTTACTATCTCTTCTAAGAAGCTAACTCTGAATCTTACTGTAAGTTTCATACCTCCACGAGTAGCACTTAAATGTCTTCTGATCAATTCATATGTGTAGAATTGTCTCCCTACTTTGAAGTAAGTTCCGTGAAGGTAACCATGCATCATAACATTTTTGTGTTTTCTATAGCATTTTAGCACAATATTCAGCATATACCAGGTGTGTAATAAACACATTTGATTGAATGGCATCAAGAAATGTCCCCTGAAGTGATTTAAAAATAACTTTCCTTTTCTTCTGATTATAGAAATAATACTTCTACATTGTAAGGAATTGAACAATTCAGAAAGTATAAAGAAGAAATTGAAAATAACCCCAATCTCTCTTGCCAGAGATAGCCTCTATTGACATTTTGGTGCATTTTTCTTCCATGCGCATTTTAATATAGCAGAGCTTATACTCTGTAGATGTAATTTTGTACCTTACTACTTTCTTTTTATAGAAGCATCTCCTTATAGCCATAATTTTAAATGGTTACATGATAGTAAATATCACAACTTACTTAGACATTTCCTTATTGTTAGATTATTGTTGTCATTTCTGTAAGTGATATTTCTGTGCATACGTATTTTTCTGTATTTTAGATTATTTTCTCAGGCTAGGACATAATTTGTTTCCTGCAAACATTATTGTAACCCTCAAAACATAATGATCTTTTTTGACTGGGTCTTTCTGTCCTTCTCCCCTCCCTCCAACTTCTGGTTTAACTACAGAAGAAAAAGTAGAGGAGACAAGGAAAAAGAAAATAAATATGTAAAAAGTGTGCTGTTTTAGGTGGCAATCAGAACCAAGGATGTTGTCAGGTGAAGTTTTCCTCTCACCTGACCATCCCCATGACCCCTCGCCCACTTCCCATTCTCTCTCCTGTCTTTCTCCAGCAGTCTGTCACTTTTCCTCCAGTAACCATTTGAGGAAAAGAAATGCTTACCATAATATTTCCAAGTTCTTATATTTTGTCTCTGTATAAGTTTGTCTGGGTTTCTTCTTATTTTCAGTTGCTCCATTAACATTTATGTTAGAAACAAACTGAAAGCCTGTCTGGCTCAGGGGCACTTGTCTCTCAGTAAGTTCATTAAGGCAGTTCAAGTCCATATGGGATAGAGTGTTGATATGCGGCTGCTGGTATGAAAATCTTCTCTCTTCTTGGTCTTGGCATCCTCTTTCTCTATTAAAATTCATCTCTGTGTGATATCCAATAGAGTTTTTATATAATACCTTGTCAAAAGGCCGCCGTGGTGGAGCAAATTTATTGGAGGTTACTTTGGGATCCTGGCTCCTAAGTGCACTTGCGTGTTGTAAATCATTGTTAGGGGCATTCATAATTACAATTGTTTCATGCTTTATTGAAGTATCAATAGGCTTATTTTGGTTTTGTTGCTGTCTGGGAGTGTTATTCTGGTTTCCTTGACTGACAACTATCTCCTCAGTTACCAGAGACTTCAGGCCATGACTGTGCTTCTGCTGTTTTTGAATCTTGTGCTTGGCTACGCTTCTGGAAGATTGCTGCTGGCCATTAGTGGTTTCAGAAGATTGATCTCTTGGTACATTATTTGATTTTGCACTTTCATATTGAGACCAGTGTTCCTGGTAATTCCAAAAAGATATTTTTGGTTAGTATGAAATTAAAAGATTGGCACTCTTCAGAAATTTTGAATTAGTGTTTTTTAAACTGGGATTTGGGATGTCTAGGTATTTGACCACGGAATTAAAAGGATATAAAGAAAAGGGTCAGATGGTACTTTCCTAATTTCAGGCAATGAGAGAGTGATTAGCTATGTGATTCCTCCTGGCAATTTCAGGTTATGAATTTTCTAAAAAGAAATAGAAAGTTCAGAATTGGCTTTATATTAAGGACAAGTCTTTGACTTAAATGTTGTAAAATGAGGTGTTACCAAGTGGTGGTGGAAGAAGCTTTACCTCTAAAGAGCTGTGTACAAAGAAAGTGCAAATGTACATCAAAATGTACGTGCAAATTTATTTTAATTAAGATGACTATTTTTAAAAATCTTAACCAGAGAACATCAATGGTTTGCTTTACCAACGAAGTACATGTTTAATGTGAAATGCAATTCAGATTATCAGATCTTCTCACTCATATAGCTCAGAAGCTAGAAATGACCTCTTCACCAGATGAAACAAATTAGATTTTATCAGGGGATTATAAGAGTCTGTACTGTGATAACACATCTGTGAAACCATGAGAGTTGTTTTGCTTCTGTTCTTTAATATAGGCTGTACTGAGGCAATCAAACATCTGGGGGAAATATTTCAATTTCACAACAGTCTTTATGCTTTTCAAAGTCAGTCATGTAACAACAAAATATACTCCTGATATAATAGATACACTATGTAACTATATTGTGCTAAGCCATTTAGAAATACTTTCCAAGGAATAAAGCACCCATTCCTTTGTGAAAAACTAGAGAAATTAAGAGGCCTTTGGAAAGAATGATTACATCCTTGCTGAAAACAGTAAGAGGCCTGTATGCATCAGTGTGTTATACAACTGCAACATGTTTCTTCCTTCCTGAACACACGTATAACATACCTCTATGGCCTATATCTACGCAATGTTAATTGAAAAACACAAGTTACCCAGATCATTTGAGAAAAAAACCTTCAAGTGAATAAATCATGCTTTTGCTTAAACTTTGTTTGTTTTAGCTTGCTATGAAGAATGACCAACGTATTACAATGAATTAAACTTTCATTGCACTTTTCTGATACAATGGTTAAGACTCATCCTTTTCCTGTGTAATATTAAATGGTATTCTATTTTGAATGAAATCTCATTATAATGATAAGGTTGAGATGATTTAAAACAGTAATGTACAATATTACTTCTTATTTCAGATTTTAAAGGAAGAATGGCTTATAATTTGACATTTAGAGTATGTTCTACTTAGAATTTGAGTTTTCTGGAGGATTGGCGAGATCCTGATTAGCTCCTCTAAACGTTAAATTTTACCTGTGATGCCCTAGAAAACTTCATTTTCTGTATTTCAATTAAGAAAGGTTCTTCCTTCTATGTAGTATATTGAGCTTCATGGGAAATGTGGGCAAGATGGTTCTGTAATTAGATACCCAAGAGCATCCTTCCATGTAGTGGACCAGAAGAAAACTGTGGTTTTATAAGACCGCGTTTCCCCGAAAATAAGACCTAGCTGGACAATCAGCTCTAATGCGTCTTTTGGAGCAAAAATTAATATAAGACCCGGTCTTATTTTACTATAATATAACACCGGCTCTATATAATATAATATAATATAATATAATATAATATAATATAATATAATATAATATAATATAATATAATATAATATAATATAATATAATATAATATAATATAATATATATAATAAATATAGTATAATACCTGGTCTTATATCTCATATTAATTTTTGCTCCAAAAGACACATTAGAGCTGATTGTCTGGCTAGGTCTTATTTTTGGGGAAACGGTCTTACCGGTGTGTTCATGAAATAGCGGCTTTTTTCATGGCGGATATCACTGCTCATGAAGGGCAAAGAAGACTCCATTAGCTATTAATGATGATAATGTCATTCTTTCCAATATTTCTGCAGCTTTTTAATTGCTAGAAAAATAAGTGACCAGAAACTTTTTCTGCTGCCATCCAACTGTGTTTGTCCCAGGTCTCTCCCCTCACTGCAACCAAGAAAGAAAAAAAACCTATCAGCAATTTTTTTTCCTAGGGTACCAGACTCGAAATCTGGGATTATCAGTTGGTTTTAATCATGTTATACCTTTGCTGCTGACAATTCAGATTATAATACTCTTCAGACGGTGCTTTGGCAACAAGGCCAAGGACTCATTATTTTACGAAACTTCAATTGTCTCAAGTGTTAAATCCACTGTTCACGTAAATGTAAGTGCCAGAGATGGCATTTCAGTCCCCAGAAAGAAAGACATTTATGGGCTTGATGTGATTTCTCTCACTTTCCCAGCAGCTGACTTGAGATCTGCAGTTTACTGAAGATTTATTACCCTACAATTGACGCATCAGGTGTCACTCTTTAGGTGGCAAGACCTGAGTTCCCTGAAGTTAATATATAAAGCTATTCTCAGGCGATTTAATCTCCATCAGCAGTGAAATCCTCTACCTCATCCTGTTCACATTGGGGTTCTTTTGTTTCCAACACGCACAATCAGCCATACTACATGCACTCAGAGTAACTGCTTAATGGCGGTAGGCTTTGCTGGCACACACAGAGCAGGGTCCTTTGGCCGGAGTGTTAGCATTGGAGAATCCTGATGCCTAATGCTGGGAGGATAATTTCTTAGTAAGACTCATACTTAGTTATTAATGTTTGTTCCTACTGTGCCATCCGAGGGAGGTTCGCCCTCAACCCTGTGATTGGCAGCACCCAGCGATTTCACTTTCATGTTTTCCTTTTTACCTGGCATAAGCAGAGCAGAGAATGTATGCTCTGATCTCAACCAAGAAGTTCATCTGCTTTAAAACAAAAGCCATTCTTGCTCTTAAGGCGAGCACACACAGCTTTCTATTTCTCTGGCAGTTACCCCGATCAACCCTGCAGCCCTGGGGTTGTGTCTGACCTCCAAGATGGGCTCTGACATAGAGAAGTTTCTGTTGTGTTTATTAACAATAAAACATGAGTACTTTGACCTTGGGTTATGAATTTCATCTGATAATAGTAAGAAAATTTAGAGCACACTGTCGTGTGGGGCAGCCTGCGGGGTCTCAGCTCCCGCTCCCCACATAAGAACGCAGGATATGGTGAGGCCAAAAAGGAACACCCACGGAGCCATAGATAGGGGAGTCATACCACTATAGTCTCCCTGGCAGCTGGGTTGGAGATACAGGAAGCAAGAGCCACATGATCTGCAACCTGCAGTCCACTTTCTGCCAACCAACCAACCCCCACTTGCTAACTGCAATCCGCGCTTGCTAGCTCAGCCACCATCTTCTTGCTAGCCCCCATTTTTCTGCTAGCGTAGCCACGGCAGTTATATTAGTGGCCAATGGCTCACTGGTCACAGCTGACGGCCAACTAGCCACAGCTGATGGTCATCCAATCACAGTTGATGGCCATTTACTACCTGAGCCAGCACCTTTCCATGTGAGGCCGAGAGCCTGGAAACTGCACTCCTGGCTCTGGCCCCCCGCACACATATCAACTAACTAATTTTTAGCAGCAGTGAGGAAGGACTCTATGTTCAGTTGAAAAGAGAAGCATGGCTTTTGATAGTGTTGGAGGCAAACTTTGGAAAGGTGGGAAGATTACTTAGGATGCAATTACAAGGACTTTGAGATTAGTCAAAGACCATACACACCGTTCACATTATCCTTCCTTTTCCTTGCCTAGAAAGTCAAGAGTAATTTAAAAGTGGCAAGAAAGAAAACATCCTACTTCATCCTTTTGGAAGTTTACTGAATTGGGGAACTTTCTGTTTTATCGACCTCATACTCCTTGCCTTGGAAGGATCTTCTGCTAGTGAGAGTGTGCTCCCTCGCACCGGCCAGCGAGGGTCAGGCCCTTAGCTAAGTAGTGTGTCCAGTTCCGGTACACAACGAAAGTGGGGTTTGGAAAACCTGTGAAGATTCACAGGGGAGCACAAAATGATTCAGGACAACAGGACCTGGAGAAGTAATGTGAAGAGGGATTACTTGGCTTGAAGTAAAGTTCTTAAGCATGTGTAGGATGCTTACATAGAAAATGGTGATGATACCCAGCCATTCTCAGTATTTTGAAGATGACAATACATAGGATTAAATTGTCTCAGGGACCTTGCTTCTGGCATACCTTCTTTCTTTCCTAGCACTACCTCTAGTTTCTCATTCTTTCCAGCAGGTAAATGTGCTTAAGTCTCTTCTACTACGAAAATGAGAGATTTTCCTCACTTGATCTCATTCTCTGGTTAAACCTCCTCCTCTCTTAACCCACAGCCAAGCGTCTTGAAAGTGTAGGCGGTACTGACCTTCATTTCCCCATCTCTCCTTCAGACCTCTACACCCTGCAACAGAGCATTTATTCTAACCACCCTACTGAAACAGCTCTGCTCAGGCCACCCGCAACCTCTTACTTGCTAAATCCTATGGGCACCTTCACCTTTTTCATTAACTTTTTCTTTTTCAAACTTACAAAATCATTTAAACTCACACAAAAATTTACAAGGATAGCACAGAGAGCTCCCAAATATTCTCACTGAGATGCATCAGTTTTGATCATTTTGCACATTTCATCATTCCCTCTCTGTCTCTCCATATGTAGACAGACACAAATTTACATATGTATCATTTATATTATTATTGTTTGTTATTATTAGTTTTTTCTGAATAATGTGAAATTTGCGTATATGAGTTGCATATATCATTCACTTTTCATGGCACCTTTTTACTTGTCTTCTCTGCAGAGTTTGACCTTGTTCACCTGACTTTTCTCTTTTGAAATCTTCACGTCTCCAGCTACTTGACACTATTTTATCCTGGTCAGCTTTCTAAATCTCTGGCAATCCCTTTGTAGTCTCTTACCTTCTGCTCTCTACCTCTGTCTCTACTCACACTTAAAATTCTGCCATTTTCTATAGGGCCCTGTTCTTGACCTTTCTCTCTTCTCCCACTACCTACAATTGCTGGGGCATCTCAGCAATTCCAACAGCTTCAATCCACCAGTGAATTATGATGATGCAAATGTATGTTGCTAACTCAGATATCTCTCCTGATTCCAGATCAGATGTCCTACTCCCTACTGGCAACTCCAAACTCAACATCAGGCCCATCCCTGTCCTCATGCCTTCCTCACTTTCAGCCCAGCACCAAAGCCCTCCTTTTCTTCCTGAGGGGCTATTGGTACCACTAATCAGACACTTAGAAACTTAGATTTTGCTTTCACGTCTGGCCCTCAGCCTAGACTCAAGTAAACTCGAAACCCTTTTTTAGGTTTGGAATTTCTTTTGTCAACATCTACTTGGTGCTGTGAGCAGGATTCCAAAGAAAACCACCCAGGACCCAGACCCCATGCTAGGTGCCAGGTACCAGGGGGGCCGTTATGTCCCACTGGTTTCCCACTTCGCATTGGGTGAACTTGAGTGAGTTCACTTTTGGAATCCTGGATCTTCCTGCGTTTGGTTTCAGGTCCTGACTTTGAGTTGTTCTTGGAAAATCCTCAAGGTGGCACTAAAAGATAATGGTTGTTTGAGTTGAAATTAACCCAGGGAAAGAAGGAAGGGGTGTCTGTTTTTGTGTTTCAGTCTTTCAATTGGGATTACTCTCTGAGAGTCTGAACAAAATATCTTAGTTAAATGAGAGACTGAACTTGTTCAGCTTCAAAGAAAAGGGATACCTACTCCTGCCAGCCCGAATTTTGGGTATTCTTAGGTGACTAAGAATTATTGTCACCTATAATGTGACAATAATTATGTCTGGGAAATCTCAAGGCATGAAGTGTTACCACAGGGAATTCCAATACATTATAATTAAATAATTGACTTGTCTGGGGATACGCACATAAGGACCAGTCATCCAGTGCTCCGAGTCCTCATGGATGTATTAGACAGCCACAGAGAGAAACTGAGGCATGTAAGAGGGTTCGAGCTACTTAGGAGGTAAAGGACCTGCAGAAGTCAACCTACAAGAAAGACACTGCAACCCACAATATAATATCTCTAGAAGCTTATTCAGACTCTATAGATTTCAAAACGAAACTAAGTTCAAAATGGGAAATTGTGCTTCTAAGGCCAACCAGACCTAAGACGCACAGACACCTATTAGTACTCCTGGAGGATTCATATACATTTCACACAGAACTTTCCCTTGTAAGTATTTACAGAAATGGGAAGATTTAACTAAAAATGACCTTAGCTTAAGATGGCCAAAATGGGGAACTTTTGATACATCCAAATGATCTTTCTGCACGCACAGTTGGAAAAAGCCAGTTATAAATTACACTAAATAAATGGGAAGCTTACTTTGATTGGAAATCAGAAGCCTCAAGGGGAGGCACAGATAACCTCTCTTCCTTCTAGGAAGTTAACCAGAAAATGTTAGTCTGTCTCTGAATTAAAAAGGGCTCCCCAACTACTCACTGCCAATGACCCACTCCTCCCCCTTCTCCAACTGCTCTAGACCCTTTATTCTCTGAGCTCCCCCATGTGGACTTCCTTTCCCTTCCCCCTCCCATCCTGTTTCCACTCTTCTTTTCTGCTGCCTTCACCTCCACTCACTGAAAAAGAAACTAAAAGTAGCTGAACACTAGAAAGACCAGAAATTCTGTTGGCTCCCTTTAGGGAAAGGCCAATCTCAGGAAGGGGAGAACCAGCAATAATTTATATTCCTTCGTTTAGAAGATAATTAAGGTATCTAACTAAAGATTTTCCTGATCCCCTTCAAAACTCCATCAGATTTGCTAAGGAATTTGAGTTAACTATTAGAACACATGATCCTGGTTTTTTAGACCTGTTCCGACTGATACACCTATTGGTTTCTGAGAGTAAGGCAACAGAATAATTAAATAAGGCTTTTAGGAAAATCATATAGAAGCTTTTTAAGACAAAGAGAAACAGATTGGGATGAGTGCAGGGAATTAGCCCATCAGTTTTATCAAGCCATTTGTGAGATTTCCCCCCCACAAAATAGACTGGGCTAAAATTCATCAATGTAAATGAAGACCTGATGAAACCATACTTGATTTCTCTGAAAGCTTTAAGAAAACTTCCAAACAACATTTGGGATGGACTCCAGACAATTTTAATTGTCACTGAAATTATCTATTGCTCAAATTGCCATTTTTGGAGGGATTAGATGAAGAGCTTGTAATTCTGATTAAACAGCATAAATTAAACTGTCCTACTGTGCATACTAATAAGCTAGCAATTCTTGCTAATCAATTACCTAAAACTATCCAAACGAAAGAAAAGGATAAAGCTACTAAAATCATGAATTTACAGCTCCAACAATTGAGCAATCAAGTCAGACCTCCCCGGAGGCCTTTTCAACAAGGGGAAAGGTGAATCTGTTTTTACTGTAACAAGCCATCTTAAGAAAGATTGCAGAAAACTGAAATGGCATTTAGAAAAAGAAAAGAAACAGAAGCAAGCATGAGGCCACTCTAAGGATTATGTGAGGGTATTTCCCCTTCTCCTCATCAATACTTTAGGAGAAACTGAAATTATAAGAAAGGGGAAAACTACCAAGGCCCTTATAGACATCAGGACTACTTTATCTGTTCTCAACCATACCCAATTAAATTGCCCTCTCCCCCAGAGTAAAACTTCTATACAAATGGAAGGGATATCTAACCAATCAATGTCTGTTTTTCATTCAGAACCTGCTCTCTTCTAGCTAGAGAATGTTACTGGGCAACATATTTTTACTAGTCAAATCTGCCCCAATTTACCTGATAGGACAAGGCATTCTTGAAACTCATCACATCCATATATCCTTTTCTCAAAAGGGCAAAAAGTATTTAGAAGTAAATGAATCAGGCATTGAATTAATTGAGAAAATAATGATTTTAAAGGAATCTCAACAAGAGAAAATTAATTTTGTTTCATTTCTGATTTTGTTTATTAGTGTTTTCTCTCTTTTTATCTCAGTGAGCCTAGCCACGCATTTGTCAATTTTGTTAATCTTTTCAAAGAACCAGCTCTTTCTCACATTAATTTTTCTATTGTCTTTTTGTTCTCTATTTCATTTAGTTCTGCTCTGATTTTTATTATTTCGTTTCTTCTGCTGAACTTGGGTTTTACTTGTTCTTCTTTTTCTAGTTCTTTAAGGTGTAACATGAAGTTATTTATTTGGGATTTTTCTTGTTTCTTGAGATAGGCCTGTAATGATATAAATTTCCGTCTTAAAACTGCTTTCGCTGCATCCCAAAAATTTTGGTAGGATGTAGTTTCATTGTTATTTGTTTCTATGTATCTTTTCATCTCTCCTCTAATTTCTTCTTTGACCCGGTCGTTCTTTAAAAGTATGTTGTTTAATCTCATGTATTTGTGGTTTTTCCTGCTTTCTTTTTGCAGTTGATATCCAATTTCAAAGTTTTATGATCAGAGAATATGCTTGGTATGATTTCAATCTTCTTAAATTTCCTGAGGTTAGTTTTATGTCCCCTTTATGGTCTATCCTTGAGAATGTTCCATGTACACTAGAAAAAAATGCATAGTCTGATGTTTTAGGATGAAGTGCTCTATGAATGTCAATTATGTCCAATTTATCTAATGTGTCATTTAGCGCTGCTATTTCATTATTTATTTTCTGTTTGGATGATCTATCCATAGCTGTCAATGATGTATTTAAGTCCCCTAGTAGAATTGTGTTTTGGTCAATTTCTCCCTTTAGTTCTGTTAGTAGTTGCTTGGTGTACTTCGGTGCTCCCTGATTGGGGGCATAAATATTGATGACTGTTATGTCTTCTTGTTGTATAGTCCCCTTTACCATTTTGAAATGTCCATCTTTGTCTCTTGTTATCTTTTTCACCCTGAAGTCTGTTTCATCTGATATCAGTATGGCTACACCTGATATTTTCTGGATACCATTTGCTCGGAGTGTCAATTTCCACCCTTTCACTTTGAGTCTATGCTTGTCCTTGTAGCTGAGATGTGTCTCCTGGAGACAGCATATGGTTGGGTTTAGTTTTTTGATTCAATCTGCTACTCTGTGCCTTTTTATTGGTGAGCTCAGTCCATTTACATTTAGGGTGATTATTGATATGTGAAGATTTCCTGTCATTATATCTTTAGTTTTCTGGTAAGGCTGTGTCTCCATTGTTTCTTTGCCTTTTTTGTTGTTGTTTATTATTTCTGTGTGGTGGTATTCTATGATGTTTCCCTCTGTTTTGTCTTTTATTACAGTGTATATTTCAGTTCTGCATGTTTTTTGAGTGGTTACCCTTAAGTTTATCTAAAAGAAAGTTTCATATTTATAATATTCCATTTTCTTCAGCATGCCTACTTTCTCCATTCCCATATTCCGGTTCAGACCTTTACTCTCCCCCTTTTTGAGTTTTGGTTGCAACAAATTGTCCCTGTTGATGGTGGTCGAATAGCCTCCTTTAGTATTTCTTGTAGTGCAGGTCGTGTATTAGAAAATTTCCTCAGCTTCTGTATGTCTGGAAAGGTCTTTATTCCTCCTTCATATCTAAAGGATATCTTTGCTGTGTATATTATTCTTGGCTCATAATTTCTCTCTATCAATAGTTTGAATATTTGGTTCTATTCCTTGCTGGCTTGTAGAGTTTCTGCTGAGAAATCTGCTGATAATCTAATGGGCTTTCTTTTGTAGGTTACCGTCTTCTTTTCCCTGACTGCCTTGAGGATTCTTTCTTTGTCATTGATTTTTGACAGCTTCAATACAATGTGCCTTGGAGAAGGCCTGTTGGGTTGAGGTAATTAGAAGTTCTATTTGCTTCTTGGATTCGAGGATCCAGTTCCTTCCACAATTTTGGGAAGTTCTCATTGACTATTTGTTTGAATATACTCTGTGTTCCCTTCTCTCTTTCTTCTCCTTCTGGTACGCCCATTATTCTTATATTGCTCTTTCTGATGGAGTCAGAAAGTTCTTGTAGAGTTCTTTCATTTCTTTTAAGTCTCAAGTCTCTTTCTTATTCCATCTGTGTAATTTCCAGGTTTCTGTCTTTGATGTCACTGATTCTTTCCTCCATCTGGTCAACTCTACTACCTAAGCTGGCTATTTTTCCGGAAGTGCTATTTCATTCTTAATTTCTTCTATTGAGTTCCTAATCTCCAGAAATTCTATTTGGTTCTTTTTTAAAATTTCAATCTCTTTGGTAAAATGCTCATGTTGTTCTTTGTGTTTCTGAGTTGATTAAACTGCCTTTCTGTGTTTTCTTGCATCTTGTTGAGTTTTTTCAGAACTGCAATCTTGAATTCTCTGTCATTTAAGTCACATATTTCCATATCTTTAAGTTCATTTTCTGGAGACTTTTCACTTTCTTTCTGAGCTGTCTTGTTGCCTTGGTTATTCATGGCAATTAATGAATTATTATTTCTCTTCCTAGACATCTATAGGAGTGGGTTCTGCAACAGGTTGATAGGAAGAGGTCTTTCTTTTGTTTTTCAGTACGTGTTGGTAGAATGTTTTATTTTCTCTCTGACTGCAGCCTTTTTTTCTCTCTCACACTGTAGAGTTATGTTTTCTCTGCACTATTCCAGCTTCTCACACAATGGGGAGAATCCCCCACACAATGGGCTTCTCCTCTCTTAACAGTTCGCCTGGGTCATAGGGCATCGCATCCTTGCAGGGATGCTAAGAGCTTTTGAAGTTCCAAAGCTCTTCCTGCACCAGATTCAGAGACTGTGTGTTTCAGCGGTTCTGTTTACTCCTGCATAGATCTGCCCAGATAGGTAGGGACAGGGGCAGGGTGAATTGTGAGAGGTGGCCCCAAGCAATGGTGGTGACCACCACCACAGCGGGTCCTGCTTCCAAAGCTCCCTCCCCTTTGCCAAAACTAATTGGGCTGTGAATCTGTGTCTGCGGACCACAGTTCTCAGAACTGCAAATATTCTGTTCTTTTGGTCTGACACTGCTACTGTTCCGCTTCTAGCACTGGGCAGGTGGGGCCGGGGCGAGCTCTGGGAGGGTAGGGATTGGCCGCCTAGTCTCAGTGCCTTAGGCTTCCATTCTCTGCTCGGCAGTGAGGGCTGCAACCGCTGTTTTCAGCCTTCTTCCCTCAATCTTTGCTCCGAGGTCTCTGCTGTGAGTGTTGGGTTCAGCTGTGTTATATGCTGTCCCCTCAGCCATTTGGGCCATAAACAGAGCCCTAGCAGTCCGAGTTCTTCCCTTTCCCACAGCTGCGGTAGTTCCAGGATGCAGCGAGCTTGGAGCACTGAGTTAGGTCTGCGTCCTGAGCCCGTGCGGCTCCGTCTCTACACTTCTCCCTTCCCTCCTCCCTGTTCGCGCAATTTGCCCACCTTTAGGAGAATTCAGTAGAGAGACTCTTCATCTTGCCTGATTGCTGTGCAGGGAGTCCTTTGTGGAGTTATAGTTTTTCAATTTGTTGTAAATTCCAGTGGAGATTTACAGAGGCTCACCTCATGCCGCCATTTTGATCTAATCCTCCTGAGAAAATTAATTTTGAGACTGAACATTTCTATGGCGCTCTGGGCTCTTTCCAGTGTAGATATTTGCAAGATTAAGTTAGGTACTCCTATTAAAATAACTATTGACAATAGTTTGCCTCTACCTAATATTCATCAGTATGCTTTGACTCAATACACTGTCTGGAATTAAGTCCATTTTACAAGATTAGTTAAATAGAGAGCTTATAATTCCATGCACATATCCCGGTAATACTCCTTCCAGTAAATAAACCCTATAATGGGGAAGAATGGAGATTTGTACAAGATCTCAGTGCCACAACAAAATTGTTATTCCTAGACATCCCGTGGTCCCAAATCCACATGTATGCCATTGCTGTGGATTGCCAATATTTTTTAGTAATACATTTATGTAGTGCCTTTTTCAGCATTCCTATAGGAGAGGACAGTCAATATCTTTTTGCCTTCACCTGGGGAAGTTGCCAATTCACTTGGACTGTAATGCCCCAGAGATGTACAGAGTCCCACCTATTTCTTTCAAATATGAAAGGCTGATTTAAATGTTAAATTTCACAGAGATTCCACTCTGATCCAATATGTGGATGATTTACTTTTATGCTCCAGGACATTATTAGACTTCCAAAAGGACACAATTTATCTATACCAAAGCTAGCCATAAAGGTACATAACGTCTCAAAAGACAAGCTTCAATTCTGTTTACCCTAAGTAAAATATCTGGGCTATCTTATATCTAAAGATGGACTACGAATTCCTGAAAGACTCAGAGGAATTCTAGCCTTTCCTATTCCAAAAACTAAGAAAAACTAACAGCTTAAGGGATTTCTAAAGCTGACTGGATACTGTTGTAACTGGGTCCCAAATTTTTCATTAATAATTCAACCTCTATATGTATTATTAAAAGCAGATCAGCCTGATCCAATCCAATGGGTCCCCCCACCCCCACCCCCTACCACCATCCCTTAAGGGAAACAAGCTATGAGAGCTCTAAAGAGAGAATTATCTAAAGGTCCCACTTTGGGACACTCTAATTATAAACTTCCTTTCTTCCTTTATATACATGCAAATAAAGGAAATGATTTAGGAGTTTTAACTCATAAACATGGAGATAATCATACACTTATAGTGTATGATAGCCAGCAATCAGACTCAGTAGCAAAAGGGCTCCCTTCTTGATAAGGGCCATCTCTGCTATAGCCATGTTACACAAACAAATGTAGGACATAATTATAGACTCTCCTTTAGCCATTTATGTTCTTCGTTCTGTTGAATCTTTGCTAAACTCTCATCATACTTAGTACTTCTCTGTCAGATGACTGGTTTCTTATTGACCATTTTCTGATCTTATATAACTTTAGCTCAGAGTAACAGTCTTAACCCAACAACTTTAATACCTTCTTTATAGAAGGAAGAGACCCATAATTGCAGCTTATTTGCTGACCACCTTCTTGCTCTTAAATGATTTACAAGGAACTCCTATTGATAATGCTGACTTAATTTGATTTATAGTTGGATCTTATCTAAAAGATGAACAGGGACACCAACAAGCTGGATATGCAATAACTTCCCTGATGGACATAATTGAAAGTTCTTATTTACCTGAAATAAGATCTGCCTCAGAAAGCTGAATTAATTGCTCTAGCTCAGGCTTGTCAATTGGCCAAAGATCAAATTGCCAATATATATATATATTTTCTGCCTGGCCTTTTGAAAAAATTAAATTTATTGGGGTGACATTGGTTAATAACATTATGTAAGTTTCAACTGTACAATTCTATAATACATCATTTGTATACTGTATTGTGTGCTCACTACCATAAGCCTAGTCTCCCTCTGTCACCATATATTTGACCCCCTTTACCCTTTTCATCCTCCCCCCACTCCCTTTCCTCTCTGGTAACCTTCATACTGTTGTCTGTGTATACGAGTTTGTTTGTTGGTTGCTTTCTGTTTTATATTTCACATATGAGTGAAATCATATGATTCTTATCCTTCTACATCTGACTTATTTCTCTTAAAATAGCCAATTTTTATACTGATAGTCACTACGCCTTTTGTGTAGCTCATGACTTTGGAATGTTATGGAAACAACAAGGCTTCTTAACTTCCTCAGGGCAGCCTATAAAGAATGGAAAACAGGTTGTAGAATTCTTAGACGCTATACAGCAACCAAGACAATTGGCAATTACAAAAATTCCAGGATATTCTAAACCTGCCACCATGAAAGCAAAAGGGAATCACTTAATTGATGCTGCAGCTAAACAGACAGCACTAAACAATCAAACTGTCCAGACTTGGGAATGTTCCCTGCTCCCTAGTAAATCAATGAAAGACTCTCTTTGCTGTTCCAAAGGACAGCTGCAGAAGAAGCAAAGAAGGCATGGCACCAACAAGGGGGAACCTTCAACCCTGATAAACAAATACGGTTTGGATCCAATAAAAAGCCAATCTTATCTATAGGGGTTCAACTGCTTATGCTCTAACACGCACATGAACTAACACATTGGGGTCCTGAGAAAATTATTTCATGGAGTAAACAAAATTGCTGGAAACCTTCTCCCACTGTAGCTTACAGAGATATAACAAATGTTCTATTTGTCCAAAATATAACCCTGGAAAACCACTCCATGTGTCCCGGAGTCATTTCCCACTCCCTTTAGGCCCATTTGAGGTATAGCAATTGGATTTTATCTAAATGCCACCATTTCAAGGACACGAATATGTATTAGTTATGATTTGTATGTTTTCTCACTGGGTTCAGGCATTCCGTTGCAGGAAAGCAACAGCCTTAATGGTAAGCAAGTGATTCTTGGAAAAAGAAAATTTCCAGTGGGGAAATTCTCATTGAATTACATCATGACCGAGGGACTCATTTCACTGGGCAGATAATGCAATCCGTTGATAACATTTGGCCTATTCTGCAGCATTTTCATTGTGCTTATCACCCCCAAGCCTCCGAATTTGTGAAACATACCAAAAGTACAATCAAAACTCAACTAGCTAAACTCTCAGAAGCCTTTAGTCTCCCTTAGCCAAAACCTGTCCCTATCATGCTCTTCAATCTAAGATTTACCCCTTTTTAGTAAATGTAGCCTTTCTCCTTATGAAATAGTTACTGGACACCCTATGCATTTGGATGAAGGGGGATATGAACCAGCCTTACTAAAAGGAGACACTCATACATTATTGTCAAGGTCTCATTAACTAACTTAAAGAAAATGATAAATTAATAATTGTTTCTTTTCACAGTGTGCTCTCAGGAGCTGAAGACTTCAAAGACCATGATTTATAATGAGATTTTGTCGATGGGAACAAATATAAAATAAAATATTTCCTCCAATCTCACGGGAAGGGAACCTGTCAGGTATTACTAACTAATCAATGTGCAGCTAAACTGAAAGGAGTTAATTCATAGATTCACATTTCTCATTTTAAAAAGGCACCTGACAAAAAACGACAACAAAAAAAAGGCACCTGACCCTGAATGGACATCTACATACCCCTGTCTCTGACACTCACCTATGCCTGTATCAGATATCAAAACTCCTCAAAGATGAGAAGCCACTGACAACTGAAGTAAAGAACTGTTCCCAAGAAACTGGACCAGGCCTGTATCACACCAGCCTTTACAAAGACTCTCTACTTAAATTTCTTGCCTTTATCCCTTGCTGATCTTTGATTATAAGACTAGGCTATATTACAGGGAAGACTGTCAACATGATAACAAACCCAATTGTTCCCCTTTCCCTTGCTCTGCCATTACTCCTTCTAATGCCTGGAAAGATTATATTTAGTAAAACTCTCCCAAAGTGCTGCTAAAGGAGGAAATCTAACTAATTGTTGGGTATGTCATCAAATTCCTAAATCAATAAGAGACCAATACCACTCATTGCTCCTGTTACCAACTTTGATACCATTCCCAATATCACTGTCTTCTCAGATCAGCTCACATCAACTTCACCTTTAGGTAGATGTTATTCAGGAACCAGGGACATCTATGCCCTGCTTGTCCCTATCCTCTGTCATATCCACCAAATTTGAATTTAACCTTGCCCCCTCCTCGATCTCTTCCTTACTTGATCTCTAAATGTCTACATGACAAAATTGGAAACAAAAATGTAACCAAATTGTGTAAATGTGTTCCTTCCATTGAGTACCACCCTGATGAATTCTGGAAAACATGTAAACAGTTTCACCCTTGATTGAAAGGTATTCTCTCAGTCATACTTATGAATGAATCCATAAATAAAGCTACTCTTGGGGGGAGGGAGGGTGGTTTGTGCCCCACCAAAATTCATTTTTATTTGTGGCATAAGAGAAGATCCCCCAACTAAAAGATGGGTACATCGATGTTTAGACCGTTGGGAAATGGAAGGACTTTGTTTATTGGGGGCAATTCATCATTCCTTTATCTATTAATAAGAATTCCCCCACCCTCTTTGCATAGGACAAATTACTTTAACAAAGAGCTATTTCAACAGAACCAAGAACAGATCAAAGGCTGGCTGGTTAGGATGACAGTGTTGGATAAATTATACTCAGCATACTAATCCTGAGAGCAAGAATATATAGCAATAGGGATATGATTAGAAATTTATCTGCCACCATTGGACTAACAGCTGAAGAGATGGCTAAGACTATGGCTGCCACATGTAAAGGCTCAATTCTCTTGCTTGGGTGGTCCTTGACAATCGCATAGCCCTTGACTATTTGCTGGCCAAAAAAGGTGGAGTTTGTGTCATCACTTATAGTACCTATTCTACATATATAAACACCTCAGGATAAGTAGAGACTTGATTAGAAAAGGTTACATAACAAGCTAACTGGCTACAAGGAATAATAAAAGATGATCCACTACATGATTTGTGTAGCTGGCTACCTGAAGGGGTAGGAACGTTGATTGGATTTCTGCTACAGATTGCTATCATGATATTGGTAGGTTTGTTCATCCTTTTTGTAGTATTCAAACTTACAGTCTATTATCTTTCTCACTGATTGAAATCAGCTGCTCATACTAAAATTATGGTGGCACAAAGAATAGAAATGATCCATTGAACACTACATCCATTTAATTCAGAATAATTTGAACTCTTTTTCTGCTATATATAAGTTGCTTGCATATCCATTTGGATCAAGAAGATATAGACTAACTAAGCTTATAAGTCTGGTTGCTTTTTGCCAATTACACTTGATTTACTAATGTCTGTACCTTAACTCAACAAGGTTGAGTCTGTTATCCATGGTAATATAAATGGAATCTGAAATGGCTATAAAACAACGGCCAACTATAATGGGTGCAGAAGCCAAGGCCAAACACCTTTGGGACTCTTGTGGTCTGCCTGAGCTTTGGAAATTTTTAGCTGCAAAATGCAACTTACAACACTGTATTTTAACAGTTCAGTTACCCTGGCTAAATCCTAAACTAAATTTTTCAATAATTCAGTTGGTTGGTATAGAAACTATTCATAACACTCTAGTACTTCCAGTGGAAAATAGATGGGCCATATTTTTAAAAAATGACAGTACATGGGAACCCATCTCATTGTCAGATTATGAAAATCAAAGAGGTAAATGGTTATGCCCTCAAACGATATGAAATTTTGAATCCACCCAAACCTGGCCTATTGTAACTACTCCAACAAACATAGGAAAGGGACATTATTGTTGGAAAAAATTAGAGAATTCCTTTGTTACTCTAAGTATAATAACTTCTATTATAATAACTCTAAATTTATATTAAATGCTACAGGAATACGGTACAATACTGAGGTTATTGGTAAAGTGATTTTACCTGAGGCTAATAAAACTTAAAACAATATTAGTGCTGAAAATCAAATGTACTGGGAGATTGTACTCAGTCCTCCCCATGAAGTTCTTCCTATGGAAACTGATTGGCCGGAAGAAAAATTAGATATATTAGATCATAAAACAGCTAAAAGTCTTTGTTCATTGGGCCAACCTATCATAAGGTACAGATGGCAGTAGACGAAGGAGGAAAACACATTATTAGTAGAGTGAAATATCTGATGACACATGTAAAGTGTTCTTTGACTCGCTAGGATATTTACTCCCCTCAACTTTATCCTTACCTAATAGCAATCGTATTATTGGACCACTGTTATTATTCCTCTTCTTGTGATGTAAATGTTATATTAGATGCAGAAGGATAAAGATTAAGGTAAACAATAAAACTCAGATTGTGATAGCTCACAGGTTAGAAATGATCCAGAATGTTCTTCATAATGAAGGCCTATTTACCTGCATTTTCTCCTTTGGGGAAAATTAGGCCTTAATTAACATGCCATGGTTACTGTCTTGCCCCATCCCCAATGGTCCATCATTTCAATAAGACAAAGCTGACACTGAGATTTCCTAGGAATGAGCCTTCCTAGCACCAGGCGAGCATATTATCGAACCAAATGGTTGGTCATCAGTGCCATCCTTTGGATTGATTTATGACTGAAAGGGGGATTGTAAATGAAAAGGGGGCTACCTGGCAGGCCTGACAAGCACAACAATTGAAGGGAACCACATAGGATGTTCTGATCATAAAAATTCCAAACTGAGCTGGTTATAAGGGGAAGTCACATCCTAGGCCTATATGATAGATTAATCTTTACATTGAGCAAGCCCTGTCCATTGTTTATGCGCATCTAGGATAACATGCTTAAAATGCCAGAATAATCTCTTCCCCAGACCTCCAGAGATAAACACCCCAGTACCAGGGAGAGACAAACCCAATATTCCTCATTGTTATCTTTTACCCGCATACCTCTGTAAACTATGTATGTAATTATCCTGTACCCAGCAATGTAAAAAAAAATATGTACCTCTCCATTTTGTTTTTTATACAATCCTAGAAATTTTACCACTTTTCTTTCTTCTGCCTCCTTAATCAGCCAATGGATTTCATGTCACCTTCCTTATGTCTTCTCCTCTGATTCTAATGTATAAAATGAATTGCAAAACTACTATTCCTTGGAGCATTTTCCCAGTTCTCTGTGATTTTGCTTTCAGATCTGGCCCTCAGCTAAGGCTCAAATAAACTCTTTAAACCTTTCTTTATGGTTGGAATTTCTTTCATAGACAAAACCATTCTCTTTCTCTCTCTTCCATTTTATCTTGTATTTAAGCAACTGTTAAATTTGTTAATTTCCCTTCCTGACCATCTCTAGGCAGGGGTTGAGTGGGATCAGGTACTGTCCTGAACTGCAACAAGTTTAGTCCAGCCAATGGAATGAGATATAGCCACCCTACTGAAAAGTGAACAATGACAAACACTGAGCAAGTGCTGCACTTTTCCAGTTCTCCCATCACCTCTTGCAGAAACCACAGCAAAAGTCACCTTCCTGGTTCTGCTGTCTCTTCAGTCTTCTTCCCTTCCAATCTATTCTTCAGACAATGGCCAGAATGCATTTCCTAACATGCAAACCTGATTGTGTCATTAACCTGCTTAAAATTTTCAATAGCTTCATGTTATCCACAGCATAAATTCTAAAATCTTTTGATTGACATAAAAAAAAGTCTTCCTAGGCCCTAGCTAACCAGCCCAGCCCCATTTCACACCACTCCCCTGCCTCATATTTTCTTCTTTAGTTGCTGAACTATGTGTAATCCACAGGACATATTACGCTCTCTTGCACTTTCATATCGTTGCCATCTTTTGTCTCTTGGCAAATTTTGATTCATCCTTCTAGGGTCAACTATTTTACGGAGGCTTTTCCTGTCCTTTTAGGGCAGAATTAGGTCCTCTTTTAGTTACACTGCATTTTGCACTTACTTTTATATTATTGTATTATAATGATTTTATAACTGTCTTCCAACTAAAGTTTTGAGCTCCTTCAGGGTAGGGACCATTTTTTAAAACAATAAATTTTATTGGGGGACAGTGTGTTTCTCAGGGCTCATCAACTCCAAGTCATTGTCCTTCAATTTAGTTGTGGAGGGTGCAGCTCAGCTCCAAGTCCGGTTGCCGTTTTCAATCTTTAGTTGCAGGGGGCGCAGCCCACCATCCCATGCGGGAATTGAACTGGCAACCTTGTTGAGAGCTTGTGCTCTAACCAACTGAGCCATGCGGCCGCCCCCCTGGCAGCTCAGTGGCAGCTCATTGTCTTCAATCTAGTTGTGGAGGGCGCAGCTCACTGGCCTGTGTGGGAATCGAACTGGCAAACCTGTTGTTCAGAGCTCACGCTCTAACCAACTGAGCCATCCAACCGCCTCATAGGGACCATTTTTTTAAAAAAGAGCTTTCGTCAAGTTTTATTTATTTTTTTGAAGATTATTTTTTACCATGTCTTTTGGGCTAGACACCTAAAACCCAGTGCCTAAATATATAAGTACTCCATAAATATTTATTCTGTGAATTATTTTGATTTCATGCAAGAATATTTCTCAGTGAGAACTATTCATTGTTAGATTAGGTTTAATGAGGAATATGCAGAGTCTTTTAAAGTCATCTTTCAAAAAAAATTGTCTAAGGAGGCCCATTTTCACTTGGAGCTTCACTAAATGACATTTAAATGTTTCTTTAAACAACCAGTAAATATTTATTGAGCCTTAGCTTTGTGCAAAGGATTGTGCTAGGAGATGTAGAGAAAAATACAATACTAATGTTCAAGGAGCTTATAGTTTGGTTGATACAAAAGAAACACAGGCAGCAGCAGCTAATGGGACCAAATATGAGAAGCTCTGAGGGTGTGGTCCAGACCACCGGCACAATAAGAGCTGAGAGAGGTGGCAGAGTACAAGGGTAGGAGTGTCTGGGAAATCTTCATGTGGTGGGGGGGACAGAAAGGAGCCATCAGATTTGGGTAGTTAAAGAGGAGAAAGAAAGAAAGGCAACCTGGAGTGTTTGCACACCGAGGGCCTAGGTAGGAGGCAGCAGGCAGTTACAAATCTTTTCTAAATAAAGGAAAACATCCCTTGGGCCACTCTGTGTTGCTGTCAGTTTAGGTTTAGCAATGTTTACATGTTTGGCTCCTCAGTGCTTTCATTCAGGAGTGGGTTATATACAAATGAGTCCTAATACACACAGAATAAACAGTGTTCTTTTGGCTTTATTCTGATTTTCTTCAACGAAGTTTTTACTGCCTCAATCTAGGACCACGCTGTGAATCAAGCACTGGATTATTTTATCATTAATTGAGAAGCTTACAATTTTCCTTAGTGATACTTATGAAAGCTATAGGCTGCAAGAATCTTGCATGCTTCACATGTGTTTTCTATGATAATTTAAGCAAGGTCATAGAATCACAGCATTTTGCAACTGGGATGGACCTTGTAGTTGATTTTGGCCAAAACTTCATTCAATAAAGAAGAAATTTAAGGCTTGGAGGAAGTAGAGATTTGTCCGAGTGAATGGCAGGTGAAGGCTCATGTCTTCTGAGCCAGTCTATCTCCCATAATGCATGGCAAGCCTTAAGGTGTTTCCTTTGTCCTCCCCATGCCACTGACCAAGCTCCCTAGGCGCTCTACCAAGTTTGGGAGTAGATCCTGTCCTTTATATCCCACTGCCATGAGACACTTCTGAGCCCATCCTCTCAACTTCCGGGTGGGTCCTCCCTGGCATCAGCTTTCAGGCAGCTCTGGGTGAACAACTGTCTTTGCTTCTTTTCATGCAACTCGAAGAGTGACCTGGAGGCCACTGGGGAGGAAAGGTGATTTGGGTAGTCCCTCTTTTCTAAATTCTCTGAAACTGGAATGAACTTTATTATTTTCATTATTACTTTTATCATTGCACATAGTTTTAACTGATGATGTCAACAGGCTCTATAGGCTGCGTGATTTCAAAGGGCCCATTCCTTCTTAAGCAGGGATAAACCCCATCCACGAGTGACTGCTCCACATAACTCCATACACTGGTTCAAGGAGAAATCAGCTGCCAGTGCTTTTCCTGATTCTTAAAGAAAAACAGTCAGTGAGGACAGTTTCACACAAATCTTCCATGAAATCATATGTGATTTCAAAGCAGTAAACCCATGGCCTAAAACACATGTCAGCATGTCAGGTTACTGGTTAGTAGTGAGGCTCAGGAATCACATTTAAGGGGTCATGTTCCCCTTCACCTTCGGACTCTATATAACTGTCAATTCCAAAAGGAAACAGGCTTGAGAGCAGCACAGAATAGGGCAATATTTTAGAACTGTTACTTTCTTCCCCTGCATTTCCCCCATGCCTTTCTTCTCTAAAGGGCTATAACTCTGAATGTTTAGAAAGTGATGTGATGATTTTCCTCTAGGAAATAGAACCTTTGGAAAAATGAGTAGGGTTGGTTGGCTGAGCAAGCAATGGCCCATCTGAGCAGAAGCCAGTCTCACACATAGGAGAGTGCGTTAAGTATTCTCACGGACAAGAATAACACCTTAAATGATAAGAAGTCAGTCACGAACATTACTTATATTCAGCAGCAACACTACAAACACATTTAAAATTCAATCCAGCAGGTAACCTTTAGCTGTTGGGCTCTTTGGTGCCATTTGTCTTCAGGATCGATAGCAGCATTTTCAGTCTCTTTGGCATTCTCCGTAGACGTCTTGTCAGTTACTCTGACTGAGTAGAAGATCTAAAAGGGTAAAACATATATAGCATGTTAACTGGATTCAGTTTAGTCTTAGAGCCATGGGGCTCAAATCTGCATACTCTAGAAAGAGGTCTTGTAGGGTGGGGTTTTATTTTCAGTTCGTTTCAAGGATTCATCTTAGTACTCAGGGACCTGCATTGTTCCCAAGAAAAATGGGAATACACAATGTTTTCTTTTGCAGGCATGATTTGAGAACTGGTGCTTTGAGGTCAAACTACTCATAACTTTAAATGCTTGATACATACTCAGGGTACCTGATTTTACCCCAGTTATCTGAACCAGATGCTGCAACAAATGTTTGAGTATGCCAAATGAAACAATACTACACTCCAAGATGATGACAACAACAATAGAAATAACAATAGTATTTAATATACGCTGAATGCTCATAGTATGCTATTAGCTGTCCTAAGCACTTAGCATATGATATATCAGTTACTCCTCATAATAACCTTATGTACTATTATTACCCACTTTTGGAAATGAGAAAACTGAGGGACAGAGAGTGTGGGGACAGAGCCAGGAGTGCAGTTTCCAGGCTCTCAGCCTCACATAGAAAGGTGCTGGCTCAGGTAGTAAATGGCCATCAACTGTGATTGGATGGCCATCAGCTGTGGCTAGTTGGCTGTCAGCTGTAACCAGTGAGCCATTGGCCACTAACATAACTGCCGTGGCTACACTAGCAGAAAAATGGGGGCTAGCAAGAAGATGGTGGCTGAGCTAGCAAGCGCAGATTGCAGCTAGCAAGTGGGGTTGGTTGGTTGGCAGAAAAGAGGATGGCAGGTTGCAGATCGTGTGGCTCCTCCTTCCGGTGTCTTCAATCCAGCCACCAGCGAGACTATAGTGGTATAACTCCCCTATCTATGGCTCCGTGGGTGTTCCTTTTTGACCTCACCATGTCCTGCATTCTTATGTGGGGAGCGGGAGCTGAGACCCTGCGGGACACATTGCGCAGCGAGCAGGATACGGTGCTGGCCAAAGCTCTCCAAAAGGCGGTGGAGCAGTTTGAATACTCAGTCTCAGGAAGACCAGGAGGAGCAGCTGCTGGACAGCTGGACCCCCGTAGAGGGGTGGGAAGACGTGGACGGTTCCCCAACCAGCGTAGGGCAGAAAAAGTGAAGGTCGTTGCGGCCCTGTGGGCTGAGAAGTGCTTGCTGAGGCCCTCACCCCTGGGTTGGGGAGGACTTGGAGCCCTCGCCCTGCAGAGAGGGCACACATTGTGAGGCTAACGCACATCCCTGGAGAATGACTGTGGACTATGGGGAATTGCTTTCAATCCCTAATTTAATGGACCGCTTGACTGTTTGCTTGGGAACATACCACCAAGCAGTGGAACTGATGGATGTCTGCTTTTGTGTCTCGACCGGCCGCCATCGAGAATATGTGAGAACCCTGGCTGAGGCCAGAGAGAGTGGCAGTGCCCTGAGAGGCTCTTGCTATGTCCAGGGTGTCTGGCTGTGCCCAGACAGGGTGGCAGTGCTCTGAGAACCCTGGCTGAGCCCAGGAAGTCTGGCTGTGCCCAGAGAGAGTGGCAGTGCCCTGAGAGGCCCTGGCTGTGCCCGGGGAGACTGGTGGTACCCTAAGAAGCCCAGGAAGTCTGGTTGTACCCAGAAGGACTGGTGGTGCCCAGAGAAACTCTGGCTGTGCCCAGAGAGCCTGGCTGTATCCAGGATATTGCATTCACCTCCAGGCTCCTCGCACAGGGCCCCTTGTAGAAGGCGTTTGTTGTGTAGATAGTGAGGCGAGACCCTGTAGGGGTGGAGTGTGGGGACAGAGCCAGGAATGCAGTTTCCAGGCTCTCGGTCTCATGTGGAAAGGTGTTGGCTCAGGTAGTAAATGGCTGTCAACTGTGATTGGATGGCCATCAGCTGTAACCAGTGAGCCATTGGCCACTAATATAACTGCCGTGGCTACGCTAGCAGCAAATGGGGGCTAGCAAGAAGATGGTGACTGAGCTAGCAAGCACAGATTGCAGCTGGCAAGTGAGGTTGGTTGGCAGAGACAAGTGGATGGCGGGTTGTGGATCATGTGGTTCCTGCGTCCTGTGTCTCCAACCCAGCCGCCAGAGAGACTATAGTGGTGTGACTCCCCTATCTATGGCTCTGTGGATGTTCCATTTCGTCCTCTCCATGTCCTGCATTCTTATGTGGGGAACAGGAGCTGAGACCTTGCATGACACCCTGCATGACAGAAAGGTTAAGCAACTTGCCCAGAATCAACAGCTAGTAAGAAGAGGAGCCAGGCAGTCTAACTCCAGAGCCTACACATTTAATAGTTTTGCTAAACTAACTCATTAGAAATATCATCTTTGACTTACAGAATTTGTAGTTTGGCCCTCAGTTAATTTAAATAATGTAGGTCCATGGTTTTTAATTTTAGGAAGATGTTACAATAACCTAGGAAGCTTTTAAAAAATCAATGCCATAGTCTCATCCAAGACTAATTAAATCAGAAACTCTGGGGATGGCCCCAAATATCAATATACTTTAACCACCCACCCAAGGTGGGTCTATTCTGCAGCCAGGTTTGGGAACCACTGATAAGGGCAGCTACATAAGATTTAGATCCCCAAATTTTTCGTGGGATTTAGGTTCCTAAATTATGAAGGCCCTTCATTGCCTCCATTAGCTACCTATTTTAAATAAAGAAATTAGATTGTCTGTGCTATGTGGAATTCAAGTCACCAGGCAGCATTTCAGAAAGCAAAATTAAAGTTATACAATCTTAATATTAGAAAAGATTCTGGAGGAAATCCAGTACAACCTCTGGTGCTTCTGTACCATCTCTGGTAAAATGTTCATCCACTTGATGTCTAAATACCTGCCACCTGGCGGGAGTTACATGCTTGTCAGTATTAGTATAGTTTTAAAGATCTTCTATGAATTGAGGGGGAGAAAAGAATAGAGGGCTTGCAAATAATTCCTTTCTGTAGGAGACATGGTCCCATGGAGTGAAATGTTAGACTTCTTAATGTTTCATGGATGATGAATGTGGGGACAGAGTCCCAAACAGCAATTTCCAGGCTCTCAGCCTCACGTGAAAAGGTGCTGGCTCAGGTAGTAAATGACCATTGACTGTGACTGGCTGGTCGTTGGCTATGACTGGTTGGTCGTTGGCTGTAGCCAGTTGGCCAACTGACTGCTGATGTAACTGCCGTGACTGCGTTGGTTGGTTGGTTGGTTGGCAGGCAGAAAAGTGACTGGCAGACTGCAGATCATGTGGATCCTACTTCATGTGTCTCACCCAGCTGCCCGCGAGAATATAGTGGTCTGACTCCTCTATCTATGGCTCCATGGGTGTTCCTTTGTGGCCTCACCATATCCTGCGTTCTTATGTGGGGAGCGGGACAAGAGACCCTGCATGACACCCTGCATGACAATGAACATATAATTCCATTACTGAGCAACCTAAATGCTATAAAGCTCTTCCTTATAAGAGCAGAAATATGTCTTCCTGTAATTTCTATCCCTCTTCCCTCTAAAATAACATAGAATAAGTCGATTTCTCTTTCAGAAAACAGCCTGAAATGGTGAGAAGCTGATTATAATGTCTTTTCTAAGCCTTCTCTTCTTTGGAGGACCTATTTCTTTGCCTTTCCTCCTGGGACTGGTTATTCAGGTTGGGCTCCTTTGGTCACTCTGCTTTGTCACCTGTAAATACTAGTCTCCCTCTTTCGAAACTGATGTGATTAATTTTTAAATTTAGATTCAGAATTTTATACTTGTTTTATTACATCTTCCCTGATGGGCTATACAGTGTGAGAAGCAGGAAGGTGTAACACTGGAAGGGACATGCCATGTTTGTGTTCAAACTCTCCCTCTGCTGCTTCTATAGACTTTATACTTATGCAGACTAGTATTCAATATGGAAAGAGGCAAAAATATTTATTAAATACTACGTAATAAATAAGCATTTGACAATAAAGACAACCTCATTCCTTACCACTCAGTGTGGCTTCTCTGGCAAAAGACATTTTGTTTCCTTTATTTTGGGTGTAAACTTATCTCTACCTGAATGCCTATTTATCACAAATACTGTATAGGCAGATAGATAGATAGTTAGGTAGATAAGGCAAATAGATGGTGTAGAAATTTAGATACTTAAAGGTTGATCTGAAAATGGGAAAAAAATGAAAATAAAAGCTTTCCATGCTTGAATTTTCACTGAATATAAGGAGCAAAATGCACTATTTGATGATGGAAGTTTTCTAATTACAAATGGAAGTAGTCAACATGTTTTGAATGATTACTTACTCTGCAAATGGAAAACTTTACAACACCAAGAAACAGCTGAACTTGTGCTGAAATGGAAAGTTTAAAACTATAAATGCTGCTGCGTAAGGTCAGGAAATATTTCTAATGTTTCCATCTCTTGGTCCCTTGCACAGTACTGGTTTAAGAAACATTAGATGACTGTAAAAAGCATTAGGCTTTACAACTTTTGTCATCGTTATTACAAAGATTTCAATCTCGTATTTGCCATGATGTTAAGAAGAAACACAGTTCACTTTAAAGAAAAGTCAACTCTGTCCTGGGGGAGAAATGAGGGCTAAGAGAGTAAAAAAATCTAAATAGGCTGCCTAAGCAGGCAAGGAAATAATCATTTTTCAAACCTCAAACAGGTGATGTTTTGGATGAACTGTTATCTGGAGGCTGGGAGAAAGAGAAGTTGGGCTTATTCCTAGACCTGCTACTGGGTGGTTTTATTCCCTGGCTGTTGTAAAGGGGACTGGGTTTAGTTAATTCAGTTTTTCACTGGTGATATTGTTTGATTGGCAATGATGGGATCTCTTATATAGCTTTGGTAAAAAGTTTACAAATTAAAAACATATTGTCTTATGCTTCCTTCCCCAGAGAATGTAGAATGTACAATATTTCCATGCACAGGCTGTTTCGGTGGAACTCAGTGTCTGAATCACCCCAGCGAGAGTCTCTGGGCTAGTAAAGCATACTTCTACATTATCTCTTTGAAAGTGGAATGGGACACAACCTCTGCCAGTTATTTATTTATTTATTTTTTTGTGAACCATTCTATTAATACCAATCAAATCGAGAAAATGATCAAATGAAATTGCATTTTGAGCATCATAAGCTGTGTAATGTCTATTCTGTTAAATTGGGGCCTATAATTGCTTCTCTACAGAAAAGATACAACAAAGACAGCAATCATGGCATGTCATTATCCCAGACTAGAAAACCGGCCTTTGCTGGGAGGACATCAAAGGCTTGTGGTTCTCGAATTGCATTTGGCTGCTATTGTTGAAGCACAGGCAATCTTGATTAGGTGTTTACACTGAAGTAAGGCGCAGAGCAGAGAGCCTGAGTGCCTGGGTCTAGAGCCATTAAAAAATTGTACATTATGTTCCTTGCTTTGAAGTGAGGGTTTTGTAGGTAGGAAAGCAACTCAGATTGAATACAGCTGAGTTATACTGGCCTGCGACTGCTCTCTCACAGAAACTCACCAGGTTCTTAGAGAATCAGCACCACAAAGATAGTTGATGCCTTACCAAGAACTGCATATGAATTAGTTTTATCTGCATAGACACACATTGAAATGTGTTTAAGTAGCATATTGCTATTAAGGTCTGACATCACTGGAGGTTTTAGTCCTTTTTCCTTTATATTGTTTTTTATTACTTATGTTTAGATGTTGTGAGAAGCCTCACATTAATTTATTAGGTTCCTATTTATTCTCATTCCTTGAGGGTGCTAACAACTGGCACGTATCCAAATTAAAATAGGCCAAAGAGTCTGATTTTTTAAAAAGGTAGTATTTGCTTACCATTATTCCAACAGATCTTTTTTTTTTAATAATAGTTTTTTGTTTTTGTTTTCATAAATTTATTCTTTTTTAAAATTTTTTATTGGGGAATATTGGGGATCAGTGTGTTTCTCCAGGGTCCATCAGCTCCATGTTGTTGTCCTTCAATCTAGTTGTGGAGGGTGCAGCTCAGCTCCAATCCAGTTGCCGTTTTCAATCTTTAGTTGCAGAGGGTGCAGCCCACCATCCTATGTGGGAATTGAACTGGCAACCTTGTTATTGAGAGCTCACTCTCTAACCAACTGAGCCATCCAGCCGCCCCCCAACAGATCTGTTATTTAAGCCCTCTTTGGGGGCATAATCATTGCATTCAGTGTGCATTTTTTTGTTAAGTTGGCTAATGAGGGATCTGCAGTATTCATTTTCTGTCCTATTTCTAACACATTTTGCTCTGTGTCAGCTTATGCCCTGTAACATCTGCACTGCTGCTGCCTGTGTTTGTATGTAGTATTTGAATTAGCTGGGGATTTGTATTAATTATTCTGTTATTTAGAAACAAAACACCTGCAATATTTTGGCTTTGATGCTGGCCACTGTCGTGCGGGAGACCTTGCTCACTGCGCCATTTGTCATGCGAGGCATCAGGCAGGGTCTCTGGTCCCGCTCCCCATATAAGAACGCAGGACATGGTGAGGCCAAAAAGGAACACCCACGGAGTCATAGGTAGGGGAGTCATACCACTATAGTCTCACTGGAGGCTGGATCCACATGACCTACAACCCGTTGTCCGCTTCTCTGCCTGCCACCTAACCGACTTGACTGACCAACCAGCGCAGCCGCGGCAGTTATATCAGTGGCTAATTGGCTAACTGGTTACAGCTGACGGCCATCTACTACTCGAGACAGCATCTTTCCATGTGAGGCCGAGAGCCTGGGAACTGCTCTCTGGGACTCTGTCCCCACAGCCACTTTCTCCATTCCTATAGAACATTTCGTGATGTGCTCAATAAGCATTAGAAGACACTAAAACCTGTGGATATATTATTTTTTACATTCATCTTCCATATAAGGTACTCAAGCCTTTACAACCCCAAAACTAGTTACGTCAGTCACCTACTTAAAGACACTTCACTGCTTTTCCATTGCCCCTGATCTTTAAAGACTTATAAGGCACTGCATCCTCTGCTCTTCAGCCCTCCTCTCTTCCTCTTGTACTTTTCCCTTTCTGCTGGTGGACCACATGCACCATTATCTCTGCGTCGGTGCATAGACCATTCTTTGCCTGGAAACTCCTTTCACCTAACTTATTCTGACCAATCCCATTCACTGTTCCAGGCTTGGCTGAAATATAACTTCCTCCATGAAGCATTCCCTGATACCCTAGAGGTTAAAATAGATGCACCTGAGTACGTTGCCTCCATACTCTGTACTTTCCCTTTTGTAACAAGTATCACCTGGTAATTATGTTTGTTTCCCTTCCAGACTGTAAGTCCCATGAAGACAGGAAAAGGAGGGACTCTGTGCAGGGCTGCCGTGCTGTACAGCTCCAGGCATGCTGCTCACACAAGCTATGTGGTAGCTGTCAGTATACCTGGCACATACGTGTTCAATAAATATTATTGAGTGAAAAGATCAATGTGCATTGCTCACTGAACCCTCTACTTACATTAGAATACATAAGTGGTCTGACAAGTTGGCGAATTTGTTGCAATAATGTTGCTAACCTTTTTTGATATCAGAGGGATTATTCATTATGAGTTTGTACCAACTGGACAAACAGTTAACCAAGTTTACTATTTGGAAGTGCTGAAAAGCCTGCGTGATATAGTTAGATGACCTGAACTTTTCGCCAACAATTCATGGCTCTTGCGTCATGACAATGCACCAGCTCACAGGGCACTGTCTGTGAGGGAGTTTTTAGCCAGTAAACAAATAACTGTATTGGAACACCTTCCCTACTCACCTGATCTGACCCCCAATGACTTCTTTCTTTACCCAAAGATAAAGGAAATATTGAAAGAAAGACATCTTGATGAAATTCAGGACGCCAAGGGTAATATGACGACAGCTCTGATGTCCATTCCAGAAAAAGAGTTCCAAAATTGCTTTGAATGATGGACTAGGCGCTGGCATCGTACATAGCTTCCCAAGGGGAGTACTTCAAAGGTGACCATAGTGATATTCAGCAATGAGGTATGTAGCACTTTTTCTAGGATGAGTTCGTGCATGTAACTGTCTGACCTCATATAATCCACTTATTTATCTGGATGTATTTGTGATTTATATTAAAGCGAGGTAGCCAACTGTGAACAAAATAAGGTGGAAACTAGGACCTCAACTTCTATTCCCTTCCCTTGTTAATGTGGCCCCAGGCCCACCGGCCCATCAGCCCTTCACATTCACCATTCCCTTTTCCAGGAATACCCTTTCCTAAAATATTTGCATGGTGAGCATTCTCAGGTCCTTTGTGACCTACTGAAAATTGTAATTTTCCCCCAACCAGGCACTCTTAACCCTTTGCTCTGCTTCATTTCTCTCCTTAGCACTTATGTCACATACTAATACACTGATTTCTCTGTTTTGTCAATTGTCCATCTCGTAATAGAAGGTTAGCGCCACAAGGGCTGGGATTTTTGTCTATTTTGTTCAATGATATATTCCAATGATATAGCCAGGACAATGCCTGACACATAATAAACTCTTAATAACTATATACAAATAAATGAAGCATTAACCATTTTCAAAAAAGTGAGATTTTTAGGAATGTCTTCCGTAACCTATATGAAGGTTGACTAGCCAGCAAGCTGCATTCTCCATAACACAATTAAGACTAAGTATGACCTCTGAATGGTCACAGTATTCAAAGTGCTCCATTACTAAAATCTGGCAATGATTCCATATCATGTAGAGGAAAGACCCACCTTGTAATGCAAGGACTCAGCTCCCGCTCCCCACACCAGAACGCAGGATATGGTGAGGCCAAAAAGGAACACCAACAGAGCATGGATGGGGGGTTCATACCACTACAGTCTCGCTGGCGGCTGGGTTGGAGACACAGGAAGCAGGAGCCACATGATGCACAATCCACTGTCCGCTTCTCTGCCAACCAACAACCCCCTAGCATAGCCATGGAAGTTATATTAGTGGCTAATGGCTAACTAGTAACAGCTGATGGCCACCCAGCCACAGTGGATGGCCATCTGATTACAGCTGATGGCCATCTAATAACTGAGCCAGCGCCTTTCCATGTGAGGCCGACAGCCTGGAAACTGCTCCCCTGGCTCTGTCCCCACATTCCACCCCTCCAGGGTCTCGCCTCACAATCTACGCAACAAGCGTCTTCCACGAGGGGCCCTCTGTCAGGAATCCAGCTCACGAGAAAAAGTTTCAGTCCAGTCCAAGTAATGTCCCAGGGGGTGTCCCTTGATATCCACCTACTTCCTGGGCACAGCCAGGGTTTCTTAGGGCACTGCCAGTCTTTCTGGGCATAGCCAGACTTCCTGGTCACAGCCAGGGTTTCTCAGGATACCATGCTGGAAAAATAGTGGCTCACAGCCAAGGTGCCCACATATTCTCGATGGCGGATGGTCGAGACACAGGAAGTAAACATCCACCTGTACCCAAACAAGGGGTCTTCATGCACCACAGTCTGGCTGGCGACCCGGCGAGACACAGGAAGTAAACATCTGCCAGTTCCACTACATGGTGGTACGTTCTCAAGCAAACAGTCAAGCAGTCCATCAAATAAGGGATGGAAGGCACTTCCCCATAGTCCACAGTTATTCACCAGGGCTGTGCGTTGGCCTCACAATATGTGACCTGGCGGAGAGGGCTCCAAGTCCTCCCCAACTCGGGGGTGAGGGACCACTTTGACCTCATGCACATCCTCCACCAAGGACTCAGCAAGTGTTTCCTCTTGGGACTACAAGTCCAGCATCTGGGCCACCTCAGCAAGCACTTCCCAGCCCACATAGCCACAACAACGTTTGCTTTCTCGACCTTTGTTTTCTCTGGCTTATGCTGGTTGGAGAACCACCCATGTCTTCCCACCCCTCCATGGGCCTCCAGCTCTCCAGCAGCTGAATGGCTTTTCCTATGCTGGTCGGAGAACTGTCCACATCCTCTCCTGCTCCCGGCACCGCTCCTCCTGGTCTTCCTGAGACTCAGTGTTCATACGCACAAGCTGCTCCACTGCCTTTCGGAGAGTTTTGGCCGGCACTATATCCTGCTCGCAGCACCATGTGTCATGCAGGGTCTCTGGTCCTGCTCCCCGCACAAGAACACAGGATATGGTGAGGCCAAAAAGGAACACCAATGGAGCCATAGATAGGGGGTTTATACCATTATATTCTCGCTGGCAGCTGGGCTGGAGACACAGGGAAGCAGGAGCCACATGATGTGCCCTCCTCAAGTGTTGCCATAGCCATGGCGCATGGTTACAGTGCGACAGTACCGCCTGCCAGGAGAGCAGGAGGAGACAGGTAGTACAATATTGGAATTGGAGAAGGCACATATTGTGAGGCCAATGCACAGTCCATTTAACTCCCCAGTATGGCCTGTCAAGAAGCCAGATGGGACCTGGCGAATGACTGTGGACTATAGGGAGTTAAATAAGGTGACACCACCCTTGCACGCGGCAGTACCTTCAATACACGATTTGATGGATCGTCTGACTGTCTGCCTGGGAACAGATCACTATATAGGGACTTGGCCAATGCTTTTTTCTCCATTGACATTGCACCCGTGTCAAGAGCAGTTTGCTTTTACTTGGGATGGAAGGCAGTGGACTTTTCAAGTCCTTCCGCAAGGATACTTGCACAGCCCCACTATCTGCCACGGGCTCGTAGCCCAGGATTTGGCACAGTGGGATCGCCCATCCTCTGTGGCCTTGTTTTATTATGTTGATGATATCTTGCTAACATCTGATTCTCTTTCAGATTTAGAGCAAACAGCTCCCTCTCTTCTCCACCACTTGAAGTCACGTGGGTGGGCGGTGAATGAGGAAAAGGTCCAAGGCCCTGGCTTATCCGTCAAGTTTTTGGGTGTTGTGTGGTCGGTAAGACAAAGGTCATACCTGAGGCGATTACTGAAAAATACAAGCCTTTCCCAGGCCGACCAAGGTCTCCCAACTGCAGACGTATTTGGGTCTGCTAGGATATTGGCAGGCGCTTGTACCCCATTTAGCACACATGGCGAGGCCCTTGTATAACATGATAAAAAAGGGGGCCTCATGGGATTGGATAGAGGCTATAGAGCAAGACTTCAATGCCACAAAACGGGCAGTGCAGCAGGCACAGGCTCTGCAAGAAGTAGACCCTGGCCACCCATTTGAATTTGATGTTCACGTAACCCAAGAGGGGTACGGTTGGGGCCTCTGGCAACGCAGGAGCATCTCCGGTTGCCAGTGGGATTTTGGTCCCAATTATGGAAAGGAGCAGAGGTCTACTACTCTCTAATAGAGAAACAGCTGGCTGCTGTGTACGCAGCCCTAGTGGCCACAGAAGCCATCACAGGAACGACACAGGTGTTGGTTCGAACAACATATCCTGTCCAGGTGTGGGTCCGTACATGGACCCAGGGACCCAAAACGGAGGTGGCACAGACCACCACCCTCGCCAAGTGGGGTGCCTACTTGGAGCAACATAGCACCCTTAGTTCAAGCCCTTTGAGCACAGAGCTACAACAGGTCCTGGGGCCTGTGGAGCTTGTAGCCCAGGCTGAGCCAAGAGCTCTGCCTAGAGGGGAGGACTTGGAGCCCTCGCCCTACAAAGAAGGACAGTCCCCAGTACCTGAGGATGCCTGGTTTACCGATGGTTCTAGCCGAGGGGCTGCAGTTGTTTGGACGGCTATTGGTGTGCAGCCCAAAACAGACACCATTTGGTTTGATACTGGGACGGGCCAGAGTAGCCAGTGGGCTGAGCTACGGGCTGTGTGGATGATAATCAGCTATGAGTCCTGACCCCTAGTTATTTGCACTGACAGCTGGGCGGTGTTCCGGGGCCTAACATTGTGGCTCCCTATGTGGAAACACCAAAACTGGTTGGTAGGATACCGTCCACTGTGGGGTCAAGCCATGTGGCAGGACCTCTGGGACCTAGAGCAGAGAAAGGTGGTGACCCTAATGCATGTCACAGGTCACTCCTCCTTAGTGTCCCCAGGTAATGATGAAGCAGATGCCCTAGCGTGGGTCCGATGGTTAGAATGGGCTCCTGCCACTGATGTGGCCCATTGGCTGCATAGGAAATTGCAGCACGCTGGAAACCGAATCATATGGCAGCTGGCATGATTAAACGCTACAACAGCCTTTTGAAACAAGGCCTCCGGGTGTCAAAACACCCTCCCACGATGCGTGACTGGGCCTCACGTCTATGGGACGTCTTGAGAGTCCTGAATGAGAGACCACGGAAAGGAGGGCCCACACCAGTAGAAGCTCTGCTACATCGAACGGCCACTCCCATTCAATTACAAGTTACCACCAGTGAGACTCTGTTAAAGCCAGGCTACGGCAGAAATGGGAACATTTTGCTGCCAGCACCCACATGCTTGAAAGCAGGGGAACGGCAGCAATGGACTTGGCCCTGGCAGGTCAAAAGCCCCCACTGTCGGTGGTTGGGTCTGATAGCCCCATGGGGGGCCGGTTTGACTCATGATTTGCAAGTGACGCCAGGGGTGGTGGCTGAGTGGCCACCGCAAGTGACTGTAATGTACAGAGGTCCCGATACCGGGATGATTTTGCGAGAAAACTATGTGCTCTCATATGGCCTATTATGGGGTCCCCTGTTCTGTTACATGTTGAAACTATGCAAGGGACCCCAAGCACTGCCATAAAGGTGCCAGTGGTAGCGACCCTCCTTTCCCAGGACAAAAAGCTAGCATGTATCCTCCCAGATGGAAGGAATTTGCCATTGTTGGTTCCCAAGACTAATGTTTCTTTCCGTCCGTAGGTGCCTGTAGGCTAATATGACACAGGGGACCTTCGCGGAAGATGCTTGTCACGTAAATTGTGAGGCGAGACCCTGTAGGGGTGGAGTGTGGGGACAGAGCCCCAGAGAGCAGTTTCCAGACTCTCGGCCTCACATGGAAAGGTGCTGGCTTGGGTAGTAGACGGCCGTCAGCTGTGGCTAATTGGCCGTCAGCTGTAACCAGTTAGCCAATTAGCCACTGATATAACTGCCACGGCTGCGCTGGTTGGGGAGTCGAAAGTCGAGTCGAGTTAGCAGGCAGAGAAGCAGACAGCAGGTTCAGGTCATGTGACTCCAGCCTCCAGTGAGACTATAGTGGTATGACTCCCCTATCTATGGCTGCATGGGTGTTCCTTTTTGGCCTAACCATATGTGGGGACAGAGCCCCAGAAAGTAGTTTACAGGCTCTCGGCCTCACGTGGAAAGGTGCTGGCTCGGGTGGTGGATGGCCGTCGGCTGTGGCTGATTGGCTGTCGGCTGTGGCCGGTTAGCCGATTGGCCGCCGGTATAACTGCTGCGGCTATGGAGGAGAGCCGAGGACTGCCGAGGAACCGAGCAGAGCCGAGGAGAGCGGAAGAGAGGAGAGGAACAGAGTTGAGGAGAGTGGAGGAGAGTCATCGGTCGGTCGGTTGGCGGAAAGGCGGACGGCAGGTCACGCGTCCAGTGGGCCCAGACTCCAGTGAGACCATAGTGGTATGACGCCCCTACCTATGGCTCCGTGGGTGTTCCTTTTCGGCCTCACCATATCCTGCGTTCTTGTGTGGGGAGCAGGAGCAGAGACCCCGCAGGCCGCCCCGCCTGAAAGATGGCGCGGCGAGAAGGCCTCCGCGCACGACAAATGGCGCAGCGAGCAGGGTCTCCCGCACGACAAATGGCGCAGCGAGCAAGGTCTCCCGCACAACAACTTCTTAAAACACAGATTTAAAGGCCTCACTCCACAATTTCTGATTCACAAGGTCTGGGATAGAGCCCAAGAATTTGCATTTTTAACGAGTTTCCAGGTGATGCTGCTGCTGCTGGTTCAGGGACCATATTCTGAGAGTCCCTGCTTTAAAATGACATACAAGGACCTATATGAAAGGAACCTGCCAGTTTTTCTAGCCTAAATGCCCTCACTCCCATCCTCACAATCTAGTCATATACCGCACAACATTATTCATCTTCTTAAATAATTTACTGGATTAAGCAACACTTTCTAGCCCTCCTTTAAGATGCCCTAACTAAATGCCCACAGCTGAATGCTCATGGCTGCTTGGCTGCTCACAGTATACTTCTGTTTCCACTAGTTGAGTTGTATGTTTACCAAGAGTCTTTTACATTTGTTCCCAAACCTGTTTATTCCTATTAAATGTACAGTAGTACCTCAGTTTTCGAACATCTCCATTGACGAACCATTTTGGTTCACGAGCACCGTAAACCCAGAAATAAGGGCTTTGGTTTTTGAACACACCTTGGAAGTCAAACATGTCAAGTGGCTTCCGCTGAGTGCAAGACCCTGAGGCCTCGCTGTTGGCTGTTTTCGAATGTTTCAGATATCGAACGGTCTTCCGGGACGGATTACGTTTGAAAACCGAGGTACCACTATTGTTAAAATTATGAAATTTATTTAAAGATTAGATCATTTGGAGAAATCTCAGTGTATAGAGTTGTTATTTTCATGAAAACTAAGTTAAATAATTTAGAATGACCCAATAAAAAAAGCAAATGGCAAAATAACACGTGTGTGTGTGGCGGGGAGGGGAAACTGTAAAAGTTTAGTGGAAACATTCGTAAAAATCTGTAAAAATTGTGTTCTTAGATTGCTTCTAAAGGCTTTTTAAGTTTTCACTTTCCTTTCAAGAAATCAGTACAAATCATAGATGCACTCGAACTGCAAAAAAAAAACACACACAAAAAAAATGCAAAACAATGCAACACACCAGTCAATAGAATATGCACTAACGGAAAAGGCCTTGGCTCCTCAGTAAAAGATTGGTGAATTCATATATATATGTATATCACATATTGTAAGCAAAAATTAAATATTTAATGTATATAGTTATCATTTTTCATATCTGCTTTAAACACTTTATTTGACTAATGCCATAGAGGTTCTTACTGAGCAGGCTCTACATAGACAGTGTGCTTTCATGTCTATACCACTGCTTATGCTCCCTTTTCCTGCAATACCTTTGCTGCCCACCTCCACCTTTCACCTTCCACTTCTTTTTAAAGGATCAGTTCAATGATCGCCTCTTCTGTGAAGCCCTCTCTGACTTCCCCCGACAGACTTAGGCACTTTTTCTTCTGGGTTCCTTAGGGATCTTACATGTCCAGTTATCACTTTGTACTGACTGTTTACACATCTGCTTCCCACTTATCAGAAGCTCCTGAAGAGCAGATGCACTGACGGCTACAAAAATGACTCCAGACTCATAGTAGTCTGGGGCATTTAATACAGAGGCAAAGATTCATTCCCATCACCATGGTTCCTGATTTTATTAGAACAGTGCAATACAGCCTGGGTACAATAGTGCAGAATTATCGGGTATGCTAGGCACATTTTTGAAAGCTATCCTTATAAATGATTAACTATGTTGGAGTTCTAGTTTTGGAAAGGTATGCTTTAGTTACGTGGAAAGTATTCTTTTCATAGATCCCTTATCAGTAATCGAATTAATGAAGTATCACTCTGTAGATCATGCAAATTGGTAGTTAAGCAACTAAGTGCTGAATAGTGCATAAAAGAAAATGCCTTAAGAAATGTATTGAAGAGCTGCCATCTTGCGTCCCTGCATGTGTACATTTATTCTCAGCTGGTCTGCCCAAGACCCCCTGAGCGCCAGCCCTAGTCTCCCGCATGGCCCTGTTTCCTCTCCCACAAGATGAAAAGAAACTAGCATGAACCAGGAGAAACTCACCAAACTGCAGACACAAGTGTGCATTTGTGGGAAAGGAACTGCTCGCAGAAAGAAGAAGGTGGTTCACAGAATAGTTACAACAGATGATAAAAAAAATTTCAGTTCTCCTTTAAAAAGTTAAGGGTAAACAATATCTCTGGTATCGAAGAGATGAATATGCTCACAAACCAAGGAAAGCGATCCACTTTAACAACCCTGAAGTTCAAGCCTCTCTGGCAGCAAACACTTTCACCATCACAGGCCACACTGAGACCAAGCAGCTGACAGACATGCTACCAGGCATCTTAAACCAGCTCGGTGCAGACAGTCTGACTAGTTTAAGGAGACTGGCTGAAGCTCTGCCCAAACCATCTGTGGATGGAAAAGCACCGCTTGCTACCGAAGAGGAGGAGGATTATGTTCCAGATCTTGTGGAGAATTTTGATGAGGCCTCCAAGAATGAAGCAAACTGAATTGAGTCAACTTCTGAAGAAGATAAAACTTGAAGAAGTTACTGGGAGCTGCTATTTTATATTATAACTACTTTTTAAAATTTTGTTTATGGATCTGATAAAATCTCGATCTTTAATATTTCTAAGCCTTAGGCCCTTGGACACTGCAGCTCTTCTCAGTTTTTACTTATATACAAATCATTCTTTGCAGCTAATTAAGGTGAAGAAGCTTGGGGAAAAAGTTAGAAATAAAGTTCTTTGCCTAGTAAAAAAAAAAGAAAGAAAAGAAATGTATTGAAAATTCCATAAAGTTCAATTTGAATTATGCTGTCGTAAGTAAGTGCTCTTCTTGTGGTTGCAAAAGGGCCAAGAAAAAATAAAAGAAAAAGAAAAAGAAAGAAAAATCTAAAAATCAATAAACATATACAGATTACTCACTTTGTAGAATAATTTTTACAAGTATAATAGGAAAGGTGGGAGTCAAAAACACTGGCAAACTAGAATTCTATTAAAAAATTTCTGTTTCTAACCAAATATAATTAGAAAAAGATTATCATCATTAAAAAAGGTAAAGATTAATTTTATAGACAAAAGTTTCACTAAATTCAAAACTACAGAAAAGGAGAGCAATATATCACTTAGATATTAATCTAATGCAGTAGGAGATTAAATTCAAATCGAATGTTCAATAATAAATGACATTTATACAGGACTATATGCTTACACAAAACTTTCACATACACTACCTTGTTTGGTCATCCCCATAATCTGGGATCTGTGGTAGAAGGCAAACATTTGTAACCTCACTCTAATGGAGAAAAATAAGCCTAGCAAGATTTTGTGATTTACTAACAATAATAAAAGGCTCCAATAATAGGACTCAAATCAGATCTTTTGATGACAAATTCCAATATTTAAGTCAACAGCGCAAGCTCCAGTTAGTCTTTCTTATTTTTTTCATTGTGAAAATAATAAAATTCTGGACCAAAGAAAAAGTATTTAACAATCACATCCCTTCATCAAAAATTTACATAGGGTTTATTATATGCCAGCCTCTGGGAATTCAGAGATGAGTCAGCCCATGCCCTTATGAGCTCAGAGTCATGTAAATACATACAGATACATTAACAAAATAGTGCAATGGGGTGTAGTGGGTTCCATGGTGGATGTTGCAGGTATGAGGAAGGTAGTGGGAGGGAGGATATTTGGAGTCTTCATAAAGGCAGAGGCCTTTGAGCTGAACTTCCAAAGGAAGGTAAGGTTGTCTGAAGCAAACAAGACTGAAAGAGTGGCCCATTAGTATGAAGAGACCCAGGCAAAACACTGGGGTCTAGGAGTTGTGAGTTCCCAGACTATGTCTAGCGCAGAGTATGCAAGGGGAAAGCCACAAAGGATGAGGCAAAATCAGCAGGAAGGGACCAGGTCATGAAGGGCGTTGTGTACCACTCTGAGAATTTGAGTCTGAGAGACAGCATGGAAAGTATGAGGTACGCCTAGGTATACCCCTTTGTAGACAGTCTTTTGGGAATCACACCGTAGAGTGGGCTAGTAGGGTGTATAGGTGCTATATTTTGGCTACACTTTGTTCTTACTCTACCTGAAATCATATCCCTTTCATTTTGAGACACTGTAGCCTGGAAAAAAAAAATCTGTTTAGAAAGGTCTATTCCCAGAGTGGATTCCTTTCCTTTCCTATGGCTAAAAGAATGCCCACTGGCAACAATAGCTCCCCTTTACTGAGTGTGTGCCATGTGTCAGGAGCTTTGTATAAATTCTTCCAAGCTTTGTATAAATTCTTCCAATAGCTCTCCAAGGCAGAAACTGACCCTATATAAAAGATGAAACAGATAAGGTTTAGAGAGTCACCTGTTCAAATGTCTCGTAAGTGCTACCTCCTAGTACGTTAAAGGGCCAGGATTTAATCCATAATTGTCTTACTACCAAACCAGTGTTTTGTGTTGGCTTTATTTTTTCTCCTATAACATTATGTTGCCTCCTGTGAGAAAACGCTGCTATCAAACCTAGGGCAAACCAATTGTCTTCCCCCAGAGCCAGCGTGCATAATTTTCTCTTTCTCATCCATTCACGTCTCAACTTGAATAATATCTCCTCAGAGAGCCCTTCCAAAAGCACTAAGCATCCCAGTTACACCCACCTCAGTACTTTATTAAGTAAATTTTATTTAGTCTCCTTTGACGTGTTTATCAGTACCTGAAATTATTTTGTTACATGTTTCTTGCCTGTATCATATGACTGAAATGTAAGCTTCTTCAAGACAGGGTCTCTGCACATGTTGTTTTCTGTTACATCCCTAGCACTGGAGAGAATACCTAGCATACAGCTGGTACTCAATAAATGTTTGTTGGCTGACTGACCTGATGTCTCAGCAACAACCACAAAGGGGTGCTAATCCTCAGAATGGGGACTATATTGTCTTGAAGACTATAGGGTGATTGAATAACCTTTCTATATACATATCTGCAAAGTATCTGTGATTTCTTTCCAAGAAATTACAACGAAAGAAAAGAGTAACATGTATAAAGTACTTACTACTCTTTTCTGAGCCCATATTAAATTTCACCATCATCAGCCTTCAAAGTCACATTGGAATCAAGATAGAAATACAGATCATTTTTCAAGATACAATTTCCTTTAATGGTAGATCATAAATGGATTCAAATTCTAATGAGTTTCAGACAAAACTTCTGGCTACTGAAGAAATCATAATAAAAGTAAGCACTGAATATTCACCAGCAAAGGTATTGGCCAACTGTGATACTTAGGTGCCCTCTAGTGTGTGTTGGTTTTTACATGAGTTCCTTGCTTCACACATCATGTGACTAAGATCTTATAATATAGTCAAAGGTGATTTTTCCTGTGCATTTTAATGTACTACTAACAGATTTATGAAAAATAGTCAAAGGACTGTGGAGCAATTGAATTTAAAAATCAATGGTTCTACTCTGAGCCATTATTTACAAGGAAAAAATGCCATTTAGGTGGCCCCGAGCAATCGAGGCATGAAGTTACAAGGGTTCCTACAAAATGTTGTATACTGTAAATACACAGGCATAGTTCAAAAGTAAGAGCTATGAAACGGTATAAAGTGAACAGTTGTGCTCCCACCGGTTTCCTCTCCACCCTCTACAATTAGCCATCCATATGTACCCGTTCACAGTGCTTTATGCATGCCAAGCAAATGTGATATATATTTTTATTCTTCCCCACCTTTTTATATTGTATACAGTATTCTACACCTTCAATTTCTCTTAACAATAAATTCTGATAAGTTGTCCATAACAGTTGATGGAGAACATCCTCAATTTTTTAACAGCTAGAATTGTACACTATTGTATAATTTATTGTATAATATTGCATACTATAATTTATTTAAGTACTCCACAAATAATAGACATTTGGGTGTTTTCTAATCTTTTGTTATAGAATAATCTTTTACAGGAATTATTGCAAAACTGCACATGTAACTAGGATAAATTCCTAGGGGTGGAATGTGTTGGGTCAAACAAAAATAATAATTGCTAACACTTATATAGTGCTTACTATAAGCTAGGCTTTGATCTAAACATTCTACATACGAGTATATATTAACCCATTTATTTAATCTTCTTAATAATCCTATGAGGAAATAACTATTATTATCTCCATTTTAGAGATGAAGAAACTGCAGCACAAAGGGGTAAAACAACCTTCCCAAGGTCAGACAGCTAGCAGGTGTTAGTGCCAACCAACCTGGCTCCAAAGCCTATACTCTTACCAATTACACTTTATTTTCTTAGAGTGTATGTATTTCTATTTTAAATAGATGTTAACAAATTTTCCCCCATACTGGTTATACTAATTTATTCTATGGATTTATCAAACTTTGGGAATTTTGTTGGTTTAATTATAGGTGAAAAATGGAATCCCAATGTAGTATTAATTTGCATTTCTCTTATAATAACTGAAATTAAATATCTTTTCATACATTTAACAGCCATAATTATTAACTTTTTTGTGAATTATCTATTCTTATCTTTTGTGTATTTATATATTGGAATATTGCTCTTTTTTTCTTTTTGATTTCTAGGAGTTCTTTATATATTAGAGATATTAGTGTATTGTTTACGATATGAATTAGAAATATTTTTCCCAGTTCTTTATAGTTTGACTTTCTTGTGCTTTTTTCCTGCAGCAGTTTTTAATATTTATGTAGTCAAATTCATCAATCTTTTATAGAGTCTAGATTTTAAATAATTTCAAGATTATAGGAGAATTTTCCTGTTTTATCCTTTTTTTTTTTTTTTAAGATTTTTTGGGGAAGGGGAACAGGACTTTATTGGGGAACAGTGTGTACTTCCAGGACTTTTTTCCAAGTCAAGTTGTCCTTTCAATCTTAGTTGTGGAGGGTGCTGTTCAGCTTCAAGTTGTCCTTTCAGTCTTAGTTGTGGAGGGTGTAGCTCAGCTCCAGGTCCAGTTGCCATTGCTGGTTGCAGAGGGCGCAGCCCACCATCACTTGCAGGAGTCTAACCGGCAACCTTGTGGTTGAGAGGACACGCTCCAACCAACTGAGACTTCTAGGAGCTCAGCAGCAGCTCAGCTCAAGGTGCCGTGTTCAATCTTAGTTGCAGGGGGCGCTGCCCACTATCCCTTGCAGGACTCGAGGAATCAAACTGGCAACCTTGTGGTTGAGAGCCCACTGGCCCATGTGAAATCGAACCGGTAGCCTTCGGAGTTAGGAACACGGAGCTCCAACCGCCTGAGCCACCGGGCCGGCCCTGTTTTATCCATTTTTATGGTTTAATTTTTAAAAATTAGATATTTGATCCATTTAGAATTTCTCTTGTATGATATGAGGTATGGGCCCAACTTTATTTTTCTCCAGGTGGCTTATCCAGTTGTTTAGTTGAATGACCCTTAATTTCCTCACTGGTTTGAGATACTGCCTTTATCAAATTATAGTTTCAGATTATGTATTCTCATATGAAATTTAGTTCTATTTCCAGACTTTCTGTTCTGATCTTCCATTTTTCTGTCTGCATATGCATTAAATATTACCATACTATAGTTATTATTATGGCATTGTAATATGATATACTATATAATAGGGCTATATTTTCTCATGACTATTAATTTCCAGAACTTTCTTTATTATTCATGCCTATTATTCATATGAACTTAACAATCAGCTTTTAAGTTTTATTTTTTTAAAAAAACCTGTTGACATTTTTATTGGGATATCATAAATTTCTTAGACTTTCAAATCTTCCTAAATACAATATACTACTTAAGATCCTTAAATTAATTCAACTGGGCATGGGTGCTTGCAACAAAACATTATGTTAAAAAGCTGGGTTTTCTTGGCTGTGTGTAATGGTAACTAACATTTATGCATTCATTTAACAATAGATGTCATTTATCTTTTCCACGTTTCTAGTTATAAGACATTTGTCATCTCTTTCAAAGAAATTAGAAAGGGAAAAGAGATTTTCAAATATGAAAAACTTCCAAAAGGATGCTGCTTACTCTAAAACCTGCCACCTCTAATATTATACCTCTTACTCCCCCATCAAAGGAATACTCTTAACAGCCATTGAAACCATCACAGCTCTGTAGGTACTCACCCAACTTTCGCTTTAGGTTTCTGAGAAATGCTTTCTTTATGTTCTTTATCCTCTGGCACCTTGCTACTCAAAGTGTGGTCTGTGTACCAGCAGCCTTGGCATCACCTTGGAGCTTGTTAGAAACGCACTCTCTTAAATCTCCCCCAGACCTACTGGATCAAAGTCTGTATTTTAAGATCCTGAGGTGGTCCAGGATCTTACCATAAGCACTTTAAAGTTTGAGAAGCAAATGATCAGTGATTCTCAAAGTGTGGGCCTGATAGGAGAAGTGGCATCTTCTGGAACCATGCAGAAAACTCAAATTATTGGGCTGCACCCTACACCTGCTAAATCAGAAATCCTTGGGTTAGGTCCAGCAATCTGTTTTAACAAGCCCTCCAAATGGTTCTGATATATGTGTACATGCTAATGACGGAGAACCGCTGTTTTACATCAGTGATTCTCGATCCTGGACAAACATTAGAATTACCTGGGGAGCTTTTACAATTCCTCTTATTTAGAGGGCACCCCAAATGTATTAAACCTGAATTTCAAAGCTTCAGGCCAAGGAAATAGCATTGTTTAAAATTTTGTAGGTGATTCCAGTGTGAAGTCAAGGGTGAGAACTTCTGCTCTGTCTGGAACAATGCTTCTCAAACCTGGCTTCACTCAGAATCAACTGAGGGTCTTTTAAAAATATTACTGATGCTCAAAAAAAAAAAAAAAAAAATTACTGATGCTCAAGATTTCACCTAGAGATGTAAATTGGTCTGGATGGAGCTGAGAATCACTTTTTAAAAAATTTAGTTTCTCAGGTGATTCTAACATTCAGCCAGGATTTCAAACTACTGCTCTGGAAATACTATTTTCCCCACATAAACTTCAAGTAATACTAAAGAGAATAAAGTTTGGAGGTAATGGAAGATATACATTTCTCGTTTCCCATATATTTACTGAGGTGTGTTAGTTTAGTTATGAAGACTAAAAATAAGTCCAACGCTTATTTCCTGCCCATAAGAGTATATATAATCTGTATTGCCAGAAAAGACTTGCACACCTGTCATATATAACTAATGATTTGAAGGAACATATCATTCTAGGTTACTGACTATAATTCAATGAAACAAGTTACACACATCATCATATCACTGTTAGGCCAAACTAATTTCTATCCCTTTAAAAAGACTAGGAGTAAAGATGAAGGAAATATATGTTGGAAATGGTTAAGAAACAATTTTGAATACAGTTAGCAATCAGCCCTTAGACATCTGAACGTGGAGAAAGAAATGGATGAGGTCAGTGGCCAAAGAATAATTCATGAGCTTAAAGACTGAGCAAGCCTAAAATGCTTTAAAGTCTCCTCCTTGGCATAATGAAAATTATGCTATGGAATCACTGACAATCAACTCCCCCCAATATTGTTTAGTAAATTAAGTTATAACTACTAAAAAAAATTAGCAATTAAGATATCAGTAATTAAAGAGCTTATAATAAATCTTTTCCCTTTTATTATTAAAAATATAACTATTTATTCTGGCCTATTTGCCTCTCCTTCAATATCAGCTTCTTTTGAGAACACATTTTAAAATAATGAAAGGTATCCTAGTCTGAGAGAAATAACTAGCTATAACATTTTTCACATATTTATATTTTTAAGTGAGCAATCAAAATTCAAAATTTCACGTTTTATGAAACAAAAATGTACATTAAACATCTAAAATTGGGTCAAACTCTTGAAAATTCTGCTTGAATTCAGCTCAGAATTTGTTTTGACAATTCAGCCAAATATACTACATCCATTTCTTTGTTTTCTTAAGTTACAAAGTCAAAGATGTGACATAATCCTTTACAACTATAGAAGGAGTTTCTTTTGTTTTTCCTTTTTTAAATTTGAAGATCTAATTGGCTTTATTAAGCGATTCATTAGGCAGCACCCTGTCTAGCAACTAGAAGGGGGCTCCCTATAAAAGGAGTTTCTGAATCAAAAAAAATAATCACAAATATTCATCCCACCTCGCTTGTTCCATCAGAAATTGCAGATTAGAACAAGTTAGAACACTTTAAATAATACCAATTTAGATTTGGAATAGCTTTAAGGGCATCTCCATTTAATGTAATAACCTTTCATTCATATTTGAAAATGACCACACATTAGTAGATAATGAATTTTAAGCTGTTTCCCCAATAAGCGTGTTGGATGCACTGATCCAGCCACATTCTTTTCTTGTGTCTATGGACATATTTAATAGGAGGTAGGCTGGTAGGATCTTTATGTGTGTCCATGAAGTAGAACTAAGTTTACTCGTTCCAATAGGTTTTGAATCCATTGGATGAGAAAGGGAGGACATTTATTATTATTCCAATTTTATAGATGGAGAGACAGGTTTAATCATATTACCTCATTTGCATACGGTATTAAAGGATGGTGTAGTTATTATTAATGGGGGTTGGAAAGGCAAGATAATCACTTGGATATTTTTTTAAATACCCCATATTGTAACTTTACTAACCATTGTCACCCCAATAAATTTTAATTAAAAAGTAAAAATTAAAAATAAATAAAAATACCCCATGTTGTATCCTGATCCTGTCCCACTAACACCCAAAAAGCATACAGAATCTGATTGAGAATCACTTGTGTATGTGAGTTGCCATTATTGAGTGTGTCATGTCATATCCAATGTGTTGAGGGCATTTAATGGGGATGAAAACCAGTGCTGTAGTGGAACCAAAGGCAACCGACACAGGTAATCAAACCTTCAGTCCTATATTTTATCTGTTGTAGTATGTGGTTTTAAAAAAAATTCTGTGGTTCTTTGAATGGAAACATTTTGGAGACAATAATTTAATTACAGCAATAAATTACTGATGACTTATTTTGCTCTTGAGAATTTGTGGACTAATTCCCCTCATTCTTCAAAGAGGGGCATCTGATTTACTCAGCCAGGTTGTTATAATGACATCACTATCCCAAAGGAAGTGCTATTCAGCGATTTCAAACAAAGGCAAATTCCAGTTTAGTGCTTCAGAAGAGATTTTTAAGTAGCTGTTACGTACCTGTTCTGAGTGAGTTTCCCCCCTTTTTTTATTGTGAAGTTGAAGATAAGAGTCCATTTTAGGAGTGGGCAATCCCAAAGTCAGCTTGTTTTTTTCCACAAAATATTGTTTGGACTTCCTTCGCCGAGGGCCACGTGAGCCTGGCAAGAAAACCTCATTATGTGAACTTGAACTCTTCAAGTACTGAAAGAGATTGCTCGACTTCTCCATATCACTGTCCCTCAGGTCTGAAGACTGCTCGCTGTGATGGGCACCATGCTCAGAGTTTGGGCTTAAGAATTCACTACCAAGTAAGGAGGCTTCGCTCTGTGGGCTCTTTTTCTGTTCGCCTTTCCCCCCTGAGAGTTCCATTGAAGTCTCCTTGGAAGGGTAGAGAGGATCTACAGTCAGATTTTCTATAGATCCGTCTGCAGACTCTGGCAATGCTTCCACAGTCAACAACAGCCCTTTCTCTTTCTTATTCTTCCAGTTTGGGTCATATCGGAGACTTGAATACTTGTCTTCTTTTGGGTTTTGGCTGCCCAAAGCAGAAAGGAAATGTTAAGTACTTAATCAAGATAAATTCATTATATTTAGTTGATCATTTTATTCTAAATCAATCTCAATCTTTCCCTTATAATTTTATTTTTATTATTGATATGTTAAAGACATATCCCAGGCTCAAATTAGGCCTGCATACTACACACAAGAATAAAAAAGTTATTAATTATTTAAGTTTACTGAAATATGGAATAAAAACAGGGATAAATAATTTCAAAATGCCAGAAAACAACTGAAAAATAATGTCTATAATGTTAAACCAGTGAATGACTGTGGTTCAAGGAATGCTATTACTTATGCATACCGTAAGTATTTCAGCTGGAGAAGATAAAATTGATTTCACACTTTAGTTGGTCATATATATATTTGGCTATTTATCTAGGAAGGTAAATGTGATCGTCACCTGGATATTTGCCTCAATCTGCTCCATTTGGAGTGTGGGTAAAGCAAGATTTATCCTGACTGAATACCTACATAGGTTCATCCTCCTTTTCAATGATTTTACTTTTCAGTTAATTTTGTGTTTGTAGATTTCATCAAATGTACTATGGAAAGATCCCCAAGGTTTAGAATCAAAAGGAGGCTCACTGAAAAGCTCTTAGTTCGTACTCTCTTGGTTGTCAGGTCTATGCACAGAAAACTCAGTAGACAGGTCAGCATGCACTTTAAGCTGTAGGACAGTCCTATTTGAATAAAAGGTTAAGTATATGGTCCTGACTGAGGGAAGTGAAGTCATCCATAACCAATGCATATGACCCCAAAGAAAGTCTTCCCTTTTCCCCATGGCAATCTCAATTTGTAAAGCGCTTCCTAGTCTTAACCAAAAAAGAAAAAAAAAAAAATGCTGGTAATATGGCATATTTAATGGCCCTTTTGATCTTCAAAAGCTAAATGGGAGAGATTTTCCTTCCTTGAGTTCAGTAGATGCAATCCTGTAATCAAAAAGGAAATGTAAATCACCTAGGCTTTTTATGCTATTTGATATTCCCGTTTACAGAGGACATAATTTTGTGCTGGGTAAACAAACTAATGGTGCCCTTAATGCTAATTTACTCTTCTTAATGTGGACCTAGATTTCTTTGATTTGATGTAAAGCAAAACCTAGAGCAAAAAGCCAAAACTCCTATGTCTTGATAAATTGTCATTTTGAATTTTTTTAGTTCACATATTAAAATGGAAAACTTTTTGGAATAGGCTGCTCTTTCTTTTCCACCAAGGGAAGAGAAATGATAATTTCCTCTAGCAAAATGCCTAACTGGAAAGGGTTCACATCTATCAGGAAACTGGACATCAAACCATGTGACTCACCACTCCCTACACACCATGGTGTCACCTGCCTCTGGAGCTTTGTTGAGGCTTCTTCTGTGTGATGTCCCATCCCGTGAACTCACAGTATTTTTTGGTCCTGCTTTTCACCTGGTTCTAAGGGTCACTGGGTATGTCTTAGGAGCACTGAGTGATCCATCAGGGTATATCTGGACTTGGGACTAAACAGATCTGGGTTCAAGTTCTGGGTCTGTCACTACCTATTTGTGCATCAGCTGGCTGATCATGTCATCTCTGAGCTAGTTTCTCATGTGTAAGTAGGGATAAATTATATTTATTCTGTTTATTTCTCAGGATTGTATCTTATTCCTCTGTCCTCTGTTTCCTGCAAATTGGCAGCTAGATCCAGGGGCTTGATCATAACTGTGTTTCATCTCTTTGGCAAGTCTGTAGGTAGTGTTCTATTCTTCCATAAGGATTAAAATGGGACATTACATATGAATTAATGCTCTGTATTTGTGCTTATTTCACTTTCACTGTGGGGATCTTGTCTCTTCACCTATTAAGGTTTTGGGCACCTCAGGGACTGAGGGTTACCTTTTCTTCCCTCACCTCTGTCCTAGAACTCTGCTCTCTGCGGTGGACAGAAAAGTCAGTAAGTGTTTCTTAAATAAATGACTCTAAAAATACTCTAGTTAACACAAATACAGCATTAGATATTACTAGTAAATAGTAGTAGTAAATTAGAATCTAAATATGCAGAAAAGCTTCTTACATTAGATCAAATTAGTGAATGATTTTAGGGTTTATCTTATACTGAGTTAAACATAAGATTCAACTGTGGTTGTTTAGGTAGGGAATAAAAGATTAAGGAGTGCCTTAATTATATCTTTGAATAAACCAAAATATAAAACATGTTTTAATGAAGGTGCTGCTTTATTGTATCCATGATACATTGGAAGGAAAAAGTGAATTTAACTCTACTCATTCATTCATTTGCTGGACTCAACAGAACTTCGCTTTCCTCATCTATTTGCTCATTCATTGATTCTACAGACATTTACTGAGCACTTAATAAGTTAGAGGGATATGGTGGCGAACTCACAGCCTAGTGAGTGATATGGAAAAGGAAACAAGCAACGTATCATTGGAGTGGTGAGGGCGCTGATGAGGGGCCATCAGGAAGTAGGAGGGACATCCAATACCATCTTGAAAAGTCAGGGAAAACTTTCTGAAGTAAGTGATGGCATATATGAGGCCTAAGACTAAGAAGGGCATGAACTGTATGCTAGGCTGAGGGAACAACATATAAAAAGAAATGGAGGGGAGAGAGAACATGGTGCTTTCCAAGAAGAAATTCTGTACTGATAAAATGTTGGGTGGGAGGAGGGAAGGTTGAGGAGTAGAGCTCAGAGTTAAGCAGAGGTGAGATATTAAAGGGCTTTGTAAACTCTGTGAAGAAGTTTGACTTAACTAAGTTAACTTTAGACTCTGAATTTAATTTAGCAAAAATAATTAGGGAGCAAAGACGTTAGTAAGACAAATACTTTTGGATAGCCAAAGTGATGTGGTTTTGGAAGGAATTATCTACAGAGGTTATAAAGTCTTTTTCAGAAAGTTTTAGAACAGGTAGTCCTTTGCACTTTTTAAAGCAGGGGTTGGCAACCTTTCAAAGTGACACGTCCTATGGGGATCACTGTTCTGCTAGTTAGTCATGGAGTAGGATGTGGAGTGCTGACTTTGGGAAGATTGCACATATTATTGCGTGCTGATCCAGGCAATGCTTATAGTGAATCTCCAGTGTTTTCCCTTAGAATAACCATATGAGGGAGGTACTATTATGACCCCCATTTAATAGATGAAGAAACTGAGGCTTAGAGAGCTTACATAACTTTTACAAGGTCACAGAGCTCACAAATAGTCGGCCCAGGATAGTCTGTACCAGGTGGGGCCCTGGTAGTCTGCCCCAGGACCTGGCTCTTGTCCATTAAGCTGCCCTGTATCCTGCAGCTGTTCCCATAGGTGGTAGTGAAGCATGCACTGTCGTAGGGCCTGCCTTATGTAAGTTAGCGAATCGATCAGTCAGTCAGCTGGCCAGTCAACGAATGTGTAGTGAGGAGCTCCCCAGGTACTAGGCACTGAAGATAGAATGGTGAGCAGAACAGAAGCAGGCTGATCGATCTTACCTGCTAGTGAGGAAGACAAGCTTTTCGTACCAACTGTAATAATCAAGTAATAAATTAGATACATAAAGGAATACATAATATTATGGGTATTTAAAATAGGAGAACATAACCTTGTTTATCACTGAAAGTATGTTAACATCTTATTTCCAGATTCAGTTGCTAAATGATGTCTCAAAGTCGATTCCAAATCTGTTGTTCTATGATCCTATGATAAATTCACAAAAGAATCAATAACCGAGGAATGTCCACTATTTAAAAAAATAGGTAGTCTTCAATGATCAAAGGAAATGAATTCCTGACTTCCATCTCTGCAGTAATACTAAAAAAAGAACTGGCACTCAGACTGGTCATCATATTTAATCAGTACCAGCAGATAATGGCATAACGTCTACAGTCATAGTTATAGACCTTCCTCACTCATATGAAATCTCCATGGTGCTTTGCTTCTCTGAAAAATAACATGGAGGATTTTGGCTCTGAGAAATGGTGTAGTAGCATGTCTAAGGATAAGTAAGGCTCCTGGAATCAGAATGCCTGCACTCAATTCCTGGTGCTACCAGTTACTGTGTTAAGCAGGGGCAAGTTATTTAACTTTTCTGTGCCTCAGCTTCCTCATCAATAAAATGGGGATAACAATAGTATTTACCTTATAGTGTGTATACATATACACACACCAATGCTTGGAACTGTGTCCTTGACACAGAATAAGGATCAAATAAGGGCAAACTATGGAAGCATTGGTCAGTGAGCTGTCACTGGTCTCGGCTTGCTGTATGTCACCTTTAGTTGCCATGACATAACATTGTGTATTGTGCTTCCTGCTGATGGATCTCAAAGGCTCCTTCTCTCCCCAGGGATTAAATTATTTCTAGGGCACGAAGTTTTCTTGTGATGCACTAAGTGGCAACTTAGTGGCCTGAAAAAATTAACACTCATCTTTAAAAATCCAATTTTTCACCATGACTTAGGCATCATGGAGAATCTGTTTGAACTGTGATTTAGGAAATGGGATTAAGAAATGTCAGCGTTTCCACATGGTGAAATATTTTAAGAATTGCTGAAAGATGATGTGAAAGATAAAACTGGGAGAATTAAATTACTTTAGACCTCCAGAAAGAGCTGTAATTGTTAGCCTCAACAAATTTCCATTCTTAAATGCCCATATGTAGAAGCAATTGCACACTACAGGAAAGAATGATGTTTTAAGTGGAACCTAGAAAGTACAGAGGGTTTTGAAACAAATCAGACAAAATGAATTGCTTTGGCTGAGAAAAATGTTTTCGAACCAATTGTTTAAAGAGAAACTTTAATAATGTATATATACAAGATAAAATTGGAAAACATGTCTCTTAAAAGAGCACTAATTACAGTGCACCATTTATACCTGCAATGACTATCTTAAAATATCCCCTCTCTTCCCTTTCTAAATGGAAATCATATGTTGAAACAAATAGGAGGGTACGTTTTGCAAAATCATGAGCATGGAAAGATGTAATACTTCACAGAAATGAATCTAATGGCTGAAATAGAACATAATACTAAAGAACCTCATTGTACTAAGCTTGTATGCTAAGAAACTCAATTGTGTGTTGTGGTCCAGGTCAACACACTGGAACAAAATGAGTGTGAAGTGCTCCTTCATCAGTAATCATCCGCACACAAAACATGCACCTCTTTTCCTCCCCGTTTGATAGAAAGGTTATGAGACAATGAGTACGCAACTCTTTTGTTACTGTTCAGACAACAGATGTCAGGTTGCCTCTTCAGATGCCTGGGTTAGAAATGGATGCAGAAAGAAAGAGGAGGGTGGTCTCAGATGCATATGCCATGATATTTGCTGGCTTTAATGGACTATATTTGAGTACTGACTGTGACAACTTCAAACAAAATAAAAATCTCCATTTAATGAAGAGCCTCATATTCAGTATAATATTCAATCAAAATATTACTAAAATTAGAGCATGTTTCTAGTACAATTAACATCCTTTGCACTCATAATAAAATATTCAATAACTGGCCAGTTTGCCTGTTGAGGAGGTGAATAAAAGCATTGCCATTAATCATTTAGCAGTTATTTACTTGCCACTTTATTTTAAGTAGCCGGTTAAATTGAAAATGCACATGTTATTATTGATTTAGGTTTGATTTAATCCTTTTAAACAGAATAATTATTGCCAATTTATATGCCATCAAATCTTTTATGCATATGAACAGCAAATTCAGTTTCTGTTTAAGTGTAAAGTTTTTAATGCTTCTTTAGAACTATAAAACTGACAATTGTTTCCAAGGATTTCTGAATTCTATGCTCATATTAATCTTTATATCAACGGCTTTTAAGTAAATAAAATGAAATAAACCCAAAGGATTAAAAATCACTTTTGCAAGTATGAAATAAAATGGTTCCACAAATATACTGGAATGGTTTAGGGTGGTTATTTACAACCCAGAAAATTTCATTTAATGCAGGCATTTATTCTGCAAACAAAATTAAACATTTTAATAGAAAACAGGTGGTTTAATGAACTGAACGCTAAAGACTATCCACAGACACACACTAAAGTGAAAAGGCTAGATTGTTATCTAGCGAATTCTATTTATAGTGATTATATAATTTGGATAATTCCAATTAAAGTCCCTTCTTTTCTTTAACAACAGATTTATGGCTGTGAAATAACCAGATATTTGCCCCAATTTATTAGACTCGTTAGTACCAGTCTTGATTCAAGGACAATCTGTGAGTTAAATGAAAATGTCTAAAGAGGGTAGTGACTGCAATGTAAGATTCTAGTGCCTCACTTCTTTTAAGATAATCTTATGTGAAACAAAGGCTGCATCTTCACAAGGGAAATGCTGTATGACACAGTATTTAGAAATATAATTCCTCTTATTCAGTGAGAGTTTACAATGCTCATGCCAGACTAAAGAGGCTTGGTTGTTCTTTTCATTTTCCAGAAACAAGGGCTAAGAGTCAGGGACCCAGATTTATAAAATTTTCAGGTGTTTACACTTTCTTACATAGAATTTCTTATATTTTATTTTATTTTTTATTTTTTAAAAGGTATTTCATCGGGGCCGGCCCGGTGGCTCAGGCAGTTAGAGCTCCATGCTCCTAACTCTGAAGGCTGCCGGTTCGATTCCCACATGAGCCAGTGGGCTCTCAACCACAAGGTTGCCGGTTCAACTCCTCAAGTCCTACAAGGGATGGTGGGCAGCGCCCCCTGCAACTAAAATTGAACACAGCACCTTGAGCTGAGCTGTTGCTGAGCTCCCGGATGGCTCAGTTGGTTGGAGCATGTCCTCTCAACCACAAGGTTGCCTGTTGGACTCCTGCAAGGGATGGTGGGCTGTGCCCCCTGCAACTGGACCTGGAGCTGAGTTGCGCCCTCCACAACTAAGACTGAAAGGACAACAACTTGAAGCTGAACAGCACCCTCCACAACTAAGATTGAAAGGGCAACAACTTGACTTGGAAAAAAGGCCTGGAAGTATACACTGTTCTCCAATAAAGTCCTGTTCCCCTTCCCCAATAAAATCTTTACAAAAAAAAAGGTATTTCATTACCTTTATTACATGAAAAACACTATGTAATTTTACTAACAATTGTCACCCCAATAAATTTAATAAAATAAAATTTAAAAAAAAAAAACAAAAAACAAAACAAAACAAAAAAAAACAGACAGCTTTTCCTGTATAGTACAAAAGAGGCTTTTGCTTCTAGCCTTTGACTTTTGTTATAATATTTGAATGGTTTTAATGTTTGTACTTATTCTGTTTACATGTTGATATTTAATCTTTTTTTCCTTTCTGAATTTCTCATATTTTAAATGCCAGATAATAATAGCATTGGAATTACAAGGTAGCTGTGATGTCATGGGAAAAGCAATGGACAGGTCTTGACATCTGGGTCCTAGTCCAGATTTTGCCACTGACCAAGCTACATGAACTTGAGTGAGTCTCTTAACTCCTCTAGGCTTCAGGTTCCTCTTCTGTATAATAAGGGGAATGGGCTGAACTCAAAGAGCCCTAACAGCTCTAAGAATCCACTATTTTATTAACTGAATTGGGCCTATCGTGTGAAACTTGGCAAGGTATATTAAACGTTGGCAAAAGCATTTAGTTTAAATTCAATACATTAAAAATTTATGGTAATCAAAGCTTCCTATATTTTCAAACTTGTTGCAGAGTGGAAAACAGTAAAGGGTATGCATTAAACTATCCCTTGGTTACAATCTTCTTAATCCTCTTAATGAACTCACAGGATTGCAGGTGATATAAATTTGAATTACACTTTGAGGCTTCGAACTCACTACTTATTTACTTATTGTACCATAATAATGCATCGCCGTTTTGAAATAAGCTAGAGAGGAACTGCTGCTGGTGGTTCTCTGAGGGCAGTAAACCCCAGGCGTCACTGTGGCTTTAGCATTTCTGGCGGGGACTCTGTCTGTAATAGACACAATTCATGCCCTTGCACACTCTAGTCTTCCTTCTCTGACTGCTCATCTGTTATGATGGCACCATGCCTGCTCTGAGAAGCTAGGGTTTCACTACAGCGGAATTTGTGAGCAAATGAATGAACATAAAACAGAAATGACAAATAACTACGGCAAAAAGTCATTTCCCTAACATAACTATTCCCATGTGACCAGAAATAAATAACTGAAATGCCAGTAGATATCCCCAACATACTGTGTGAAACCCCTAGAACAAGGTACTATGTAGTGTAATGTATTTGAAGAGATTGGCCAACCAATCTATCTAATAAAGACAATAGGAAGCAACATGGATGAATGTTGACTGCTAGAAACTCTCAGAATGTTTTTAATAATACGAGAATATTAGACCTAGCCTCAAGTGTTGTCTTTATGCTCCCAACCAGTGGTGGTGGGGGGGGGGGGAGAGAAACTCCACACCTATGAGAGAAAGTAGTCTATTCTCAGCTTAAATATTTCCAATGACTTCTACAAAACAGTCTGAGAATTTGAGGAATAATGAAAATGCTGAGTTTTGGTTCTTACCCTCTATTGATTTTGGTTATCCAGTACTGCTATTTATGTCCTAGAAATCATCATTCAATACTTCACCTGATTCTTGTATTATTAATCTGAAACAATGTATATGAAAGCATTTAAGAGGAAAAATTATATACCACCCAAAACAATAAAAATGCAGATTATTACTACTGAGTCCCTTCCTTACTTTCAGACAATTTTAAATATTGAATTTAACTAATAATTCCTCATCATGCCTTTCTCCCACCCAGTAATTTCTGGCACAAGGTGGTTTATTACACAGAATATGGGATCTTCTGTAAAGGCTCTGGTTGCCAGGTGATGAGAGGAAGACATCTGCAGACCTCAACGAACGAAAACGTTTCTGTTTCCCAGGAGAAGTGTGAGGAATATAGACTATGACCCTGCTGTCCGAAGTAAAATATAATTAATGTTTATTTCTTCTTAGGGCAGAGTAGCCTTTAAATATTTGTATTATTTTAATAAAATTTATAATTTTACATGCATCTGTACCCAGGCCTCAGTTTAGTCCATATTAAAATGATTATATCTTTAATATTTGTTAGATAGTAAAATTGAATCTTTTATCAATCAGCCTTGATCACCTATCTAGCAGCTTATAATTACAGGCTCAGGCTCTGCCGCTTAGTAACTACTTATGCCTACACGACTCTCAGAGCCTTGGTTCCTTATCTGCAAAATGGGGATAATAATACCCATCTAAAAGGCTCTTGTAACGTAAATGAGATAGTATGTATAAAGCAAATAATTCTACAAATGGTAGCTAATTATATTTGAGTACACATATTCTTATAAACAAGATCTTATTAAACACATTTACTAAGTACTGTACTTCTGCTCTCTGCTTTTTTTTTTTTTTTTTTTTTTTAACATATAAGGTTTCAGAAGGCCCCAGGACTGAAGAGGTTATTTCTAATGCTCTAGGAATTACATTGATCTCTTTCTTCGTGAGCGCCAAGGGTCATAAGGCTAGTTCTGGAGTGGGGTTTAAGGATTATCATGTGAAGATCCTCTCTCCACTCTTGATTTATTCACTACAGTCAATGCTGCTGCAATTTCCATTAAGTAAAAGGTTTTTTTAATCCATATGCATTGAACTATGGCTTGAGTTTGGTGAAATACAAGGAGTAATTGCTTTGAGGAGGTTCTAGTAACATCAAAACATTAAGAATGGGGCTCAAGTGATTTATCAGGAGGCTTTTAAAATTGTTTAGAAAAGCAAGAAGAAAGAGATTTTCTTTGGTTTTAAGGTAAGACTAATTTTTTGAACTACAATTCCCAGAATGCCATATACCTTGCAGAAATGAAAGACTACTTTAATTTTATATTGAGAGTCTGAGATCAATTTGTTTACTTACGGCTTATAAATTCAGATCCAAGAAACAATACATCTAGACAAGCTTTCCATACTAATGTGAGGCAGAGAAACAGACCGATAACTAAACACTCACCTGAATAATATTTTTGGGGCTGTATTTGGCTGAATGCTTCAGTTCTGTTTTCATTTGTAGTGGAGAACTGGTCCTCCTAATGTTCAATGTATGAAGCACTATACAGCCAAACAGTTACTAGGGGTATAACCCATTCTAACCCTGGAGATTATCGTCTACCATTAAACATTTCCAAGGCAAATCAACCTAAGGAAAATAGCATTCTTTAAGGAACTCTGAATCAGAAGACTAAGCCCTAACCATAATTTTGATTTCGTAAGTATTATTCTCTTTTAAAAATATATTTTTTATACAATCTCAACAAGGATTCACTGTGTAGAAACCATGTCCAAGTCCCAGCAGACAGCTGCTCTGATGACCTTATTTCTAAAAAATTCATTACAGGCTATAGAATTAAAGTAGTCTCATGAATGATTTTATATAGAGAAGGAGCAAGATCTTAACAGTAGAAACCTCAGATTTGAGATTTAGCTCTGCCACTTAGTACCTGTGTAATTTAGTGCCACTTTTAAACCTCTCCAAGCCAGTTTCCTTAGCTATGGAACAGGGATACTAATCATGCGTGTTTTTCCAAAATTCATCATGTTGCTGTGAGGTAAAAAATACATACATATATGCATATATATATGAAAATAATTTATAAAATAAAAGCACTTTATGAAACCTCTTTCAAAATATATATATATATATATATATATATATATATATATATTTTTTTTTTTTTTTTTTTTTTTTTTCAATTTGTAAGTATTAGTCTTTATTTTGAAATATATTGAGTGGTATTTACATTGTCTTGAGTAAACAGCAAGGTTAAACTCAGGTCCCTGAGCATCAACTCAAAAAGGAAAAACTCAACACTGGGGAAATGAGGTCACTTAATGGATCCTTGCCTTGGTTTCTTCATCTTAAGAGTACAGACAAGAATACCTACCCATCACAAAAGACCTTTCCTTTCTGATGCCCCCATTTCTGTAAATAAAACTGCTACTGCTTATTACTCAGGAGACTGTGACTCTCTTAGATTAGAACTACAATAAAAAATATGGTTTAAAGCAGAGTCAGACTGCCTGAGTTTTCTGCTTACTAGATACAATAAATGGGTATAATATAACCTTTTTTAAACCTCATCTGCAACCTTTAAAATGGGATCATTATAGTGTCCACCTACCAGGGCTGTCATAAGGATTAAATAATACATGTAAAGTGTTTAGCACAGTGATGTGTTCATGATAAGCACTCTATTTTAAATGCTAGCTATTGTTATTAGAACTTTAAAATAATCTTTAGCTTCTCTTGTTTCTTCAGTCATCATAGCTAATGTCACCAAGCCCTGTCAATTCTTTCATTATTGATATAAATTACCTATGATGCAAATGAATAAAAGACTGCTAAAAAGGATATACACCGACATAAGAATATATATTGGTTCTGAGGAGGAAGACAGGGGAATGGATTTGAGATGGGGAACAAGTAAACTTTATCTGTAATATCGTATGTCTTTTAAAAAATATATCTGAAACAAATATGGCAGTAAGGGTTATAAGCATTTTTCTCTGTACTGTTCTGAAGGTTAGAATTTTGTCAAAATTAAAAAAACCAATATCAATAGCAAAATAACAAACATCCTGCCAGAGGGTAAGGGGGGTGGGGGGGGGAGGTGAGGGTAAGGGGGATAGAATATATGGTGATGGAAGAACTGACTCTGGGTGATGAACACACAATGGGATTTATAGATGATGTAATACAGAATTGTACACCTGAAATCTATGTAATTTTACTAACAATTGTCACCCCAATAAATTTAATTTAAAAAAAAAAATAACAAACATCCCCTCACAGTACTATGACGTTAGACAAGTTACTTCATCTCTGTTAGCCTCATTTTCCTTATCTGTAAAATGGGAATATGTAACTGCATCTTCTTGCAAGGTTACAATGAAGAATGAAGTGAAATTATAGACAGGCCTTTAAAAGGAGATGTTCTTGTTTAGTTGTTGTTATTGGAATTTTACTACCTGGTAGTCCCTTTGTCCCTGTGTGTTTATCTTCTAATTCAAAATGTACCAGCTTGCAGAATAAAGTTCCTTAAACACTGATTCATTTTACTGCCCTCCCCATGAACCTGCATTCTCTCTTCCTTGGCGCACCCAACCCAGCCTTGTCAGTGTGTCTGGCTGACCGAAGTCTTCCTGAGCCCCTCCTTTGCCCCCACCACTATGTCTGCACCTTGGTGACAACACTTATCACTTGACAGTACTTCGAGATCCTCTACAAAGCATACGAGCTTGATTCAACTCGATATTCCCAATGAAAGAAAGAAGGATGGAAAGAAGAAATGAGGGAAAAGATTCAGGACTGGGCTCAAATTCTGGCTTCCACACAAGCCCATGCTATGACTGTATTACTGGGACGAGTCATTTGAGTTCTATCCTCAATGTTCTGTGTGTGGTGTGGGCTGGTTGCACTCCACGACAGCGCCTATTCAGCCCACTTTCCCTATACTCAGAACAGATCGTCTGCTATTAAGCAGGGATCTTTAATACGACACACACGTTACTCTAATTCTGTTCTTTTTTCCAAATCTTACCTTGTCTCCAAAACCCTGCCTGTCCAAGTTCTAGGCCTTCCAATAAACTTTCATCAATATATTTCACTCCTAATTAAAAAAAAAGAAACATATATATATATATATATATATATATATATATATAATGCATATATAACTTGTAAAGAACCAGTCACTGTTCTTAGTACTTTACGTATTTTATATACATATATTAATCTATTTTAGCATCACAAAAACTCTATAAGGTGATCATTATTATCATCCTATTGTTACTGATGAGGAACCTGAAGCACAGATTAAGCAGATCTGGCCAAGGTCATACATCTACTAAGTGGCAGCAATTGAACCCGATGGTGTTTCAGACTCCATGCACTTCACCACCACACTAAAACTCTTTTCTAATCAATAGCTTTTAACTTCTATACTCTAACATATCATTTATATTTTCAGTAAAACTGAGTAATATTTCACTAATTTATTTTCTCTTACAGTTTTTGGTGGCTCATAGCATAAAGTTAATACCACATCAATACTAATTATTAGAAATTGACTCTTTATATGATTCTATAAGTCCTGGGAAGTAGACCTCTGTTAGCTCAGGTAGGATTGTACCCCCAGAATGTATTTTATTGACATTCATAGCAATGCTGGGAGATAGGCAGGCTGGTTCATTCGACAGGTGAGAAAAAGTGATATGCAAAACAGTTAAGTGACTTACTGCAAATTATATACTAAACAGCAGCACCTGGACAGAATCAAGACTACCTGACTCCCAGTCATGGCACTCTTCTATACCAGCCTTTCTGAGATTTCTCCAAGGTGAGGTCATAGCAGTGGAGACATTTGAATTATGGACAGGAAATAAGGAGCATAAGAAAAGCAAATGCCTTTATTAATACTTCTCTTTGTCTTTTGCATATTTTTTTAAATACTGTAAAAAAGAATGTGGCAAAAAACCTATCTCCAAAGTGTCCCTAGCTGCGTGGAGACCTGTCTCACACACATTACAAGGTGCTCATTTTGGGGGCCTGTCTTTGCTCTCACTTGGAATAGTATCAGTGATTATTTAGCAACACATTTCAGACACCACTGTTATCTTAGGCAAGCCAATTCCTTACCTGTTATTTGCGCCATTGTCCTGGGCATGGAGGTTGTCCTTGCTGTCCATCTCAGCTGCATTTCTGCTTGCTTCCTCTTCTGTCTCACTCAAGCTATCCTCCTCCAAGCTGTCAGGCTCCATATTGTTGTCCTGGGTTAGGTCTTCAAGCTCAGATAGGGCCTTAATCTCTTGAGTGAGGCTTTCTGAATCAGATTCCAAGGAGTCTTTTGAAATAAGATATAAGTCTTCTTTCTTAAAAGGTGGTTCTGTGGACTGAAACTTTAAGTTGATATGATGGACAGGAGATTGAATAGAGAGCTTCGGAATTAATTTACTATGACTCATCTTGAAAAAAATACAAAATTTAACAGGGATACTCTTGTTGATAGGAGTAGTTGGCTGAATATTTAAAGTTGTGGTTCACAAAAGCATTACCTAAAAAAATTATATTTATGTTACTCTGTGACTACTGAACTCTTTCTAATTGCAATGTTAAAAATTTAAATGAGTACAAGAACCTTGTTAAATTATCTGCAGGCTTTTGTGTATATCTTTTGTGTGCGTGAGGATGGTCTATTGGAAAAACTATTGTTGTTTTTCTCTCTACAGGAATACATCTGACGTAGAACTCCTAACGAGCCTGAGTAATTGAGGGCAGCTTCACTGAGGAAATCAAATGGCTGTACAGAAGCACGTTCCTTTTCCAGCTTCCAAGGGCCTGTGATAGATAGTCCTGGAAGCCAAGTGGTAATTATGGACAGGACTTCAATGGCCTTATTTCAAATACCCAGGGCATTGATACAAATACATCACTGTTAGGTAGTATTCATGGATAGAGAAAAACAAGTTAATGGTCTACCTTGTGGAAAACAAAGGAGGGAGGGAGGGGAAGAGTGTGGTTTCCATAATCAGAACTGTAAAGAGAGAAGCTGTTTTGTTCCTAGACCTACATTTGGCTTCGTCATTTGGAAGACTTTTTAATACTCAGGTTGCTACTAGATAGCAATGCGTAGTTTAGGGGGCCATTACGTGGAGATGAACCTCAGAGCAGTATGAAAAAAACAATGATGAAAACTATTCCACCAAAGATTTGGTGGCCTTGTGAATTCCGCCACTGAGCAATTCATAGCAGAGGCTAGATGTCCACCTACCTGAAAGGGCCTCTGTCCTGGGGAGCGTAGGGTGGATGGGAGATTGGCCTGAGTGACAGCTGGGTCTCTTCTAACTCGCTTAAGCGTGTCATTCCAAGTGACTCCTCCCTTTCTCAAAGGACGGTTATAAAGACCAATAAGATGGTTTATGGAAAGGATGCTTTGAGTTCGTATCAGATTGAAAGGAGATGATGTTTTTGGATTGTGCTTCCTTTCATCTCCACCTAGCATTTGTCTTTCCGCTGTCTTCTACCTCACTGCCTTTATGGCTTTTTTTTTTTCCAGATAACAGAAACCTTCACCACCAGAGATTACCGTAAAATTTGTTTAAAAGGCTTGCTCTTGTTCTTTTGGCAGATCCTAACTTCAGTAAAATAATATGGTCTTATTCCTAGCATTGCTTATAATGTTGATCTTGTTGCTAAGGTTCCCAAGGAACAGCATCAACTCCTTGGAGGAAAGCACTTTAACAAACAAAGTAGACAAAAGGTAACATTCATATTTAAATACATATGAACTGGTTTTCTTCTTAATTCAAAGTTGTCTCAGTTGGTGGACTAACATTATTGTCTAACTGTACAGACTGGTTTGCTATATTAAGTCTCTTATCTTAAAAATACATCTATTTCATTCTACTGTATTATTTTAATATTGACAAGCTGATTAATTGTTGCTTTTTAGGATATCTTTAGAAAGCAGCAAATCCATCAAGTACTAGCCCATTGTAACTGAAGGTTTTTAAACACCAGTTTTACTCTAAGAGTTCAAGTCATTGTACTGGGGAACTGAAAGAAAAGGCTTAAAATAATCATATTTCAATGGGGAATTGCTCCTTCATGCAATTATTCAGTCTCTTCAATTTATCTTCTTTTCTTAAATGAGGTAGACTAGCGCCCCTTGGAGTTAACTTAAATTTTAAAAGTCCATAGAAGAAGATAATACTTCTGTTGTTAACATATTAATGGAGTTTGGGAGAGTATAAAGAAAGAAAGCCACAAAAGCCGGGTCTTCCGTGGAGGTCCGGTCTTATAAAAGCATGGGATCAAAGAAGGAAAAGCTGGTAGCTTAACTAAATGAAAAAGTGGGCATTTCAAATGTAATGAAAGTGGCTCCCTAGTGGCACAACAGTTTTCCACTGAAATTTCTGACCAAGAGAGGCAAACAAATCTCATAAGTAAACAAGACCCACACGGATACCTAGGCACTAAGAAATGGCCAGTTCCCTAAAAAACTAACCCCGGGTCTAGTCCACTAGCACTGGGAGAATCGAATTTCCTTTGGGGGATGAAAAGGAATCCTGCTTGTGCTCACCAAGATGAATGGTATTGAAAGCTTGGCCCTGTTTTGGAACAGGCCAGAAGCTGCCCTTATGGGTGTTCAGTTTGTTTCCTCCCTTTGCCTTTTCTCTGGGGGACGAGACTGGGCAGCAAGGGGCGTTTTAAGGCCCAGGAAGTGACGGGGCCCGACGGTCTGGTGCCCTGGGCTGTCTTAACCTAGGACAGGGCTGCTCTGGGAGTCTGGGCGCCAAAGCTTTTCCAGCGCCTGACCTCCCGACCCAGGCCCCTGGGCCCAGTCCCTGCCTCGGCCACAGTCCACCCTTCCGGCCCTGGTCTCAAATGCTGTCAGGGGCGGGCTGCTTTGAGTCCTCCCTGATTCGGATCCGGTTCCCTCGGGAGGTGTCCTGCTACCCCCAGCCCCAGTCCCAGCCCTTCTCGTCTCCCTCCCCGGCGTGCCGCCCACCCTGTTCCGGGGGCAACTGCCAGTCACCTGCCCGTCGCTCCTCCGCTGCCGCGACCCCGGCGGCCCCGCATCCACCTGCGTGCGCCGCAGCCGCCGCCGGGCCCTGCCCGTCACCTCCCCCGGCCCCCGGCTGCCGGCGTCGCCCAGAGCTACCCCGGAGACCGCGGCCCCGCGCGACTCGGGCCTGGCATCGCCGCGGGCGGGGTCACACCGGGAGGGCGGGGCCGGTGCGGTCGCCACTACCACGTCCGGTGACACCTCCAGCTCGGGCGGAGAGGCGGGTGGGACCGGTTGCGATGATGGCCTCAGGGCCAGACCCTGGCGACGGCTGGAGCTCCGGGTGAGGCTGCTGCCGGGCAACTCGGACTTTCCAAAGTTGGAAAAGCAAGGAAAGGCAGTCCACCGGGTGAGAGAGGGTATTTGCAACAAATGCTGCTAAGAATACTTGAAGGACTCCTGCAAATCAAGGAAAAGAATCCAGTTAGAGTGGGCACATGACTTGAACAGCGATTTTACAAAAGAATTCCAAACAGCCAATAAATATTTGTTGTTGATTTTAAAGCTACTTAATTCATAATAATCAGAAGAGGGCAAATTAAAGCCGTAGTGGGTATGACTCCATACTCACCAGATGAGCATAAGAAGTATTGGAGGGTGCCTGGGCTTGGGAAGGATGCAGGGCAAAGAACCCTCATCCTGCAGATGGGAGTGTGAAGTGGTGCAACCGCTTTGCAAAATGGTATGACATTAGCTAGACGTGTGTACCCTATGACTCAGCAATTATACTTTTACGTATTTACTCTAAAAACATTTGTGCTTGTGTGAACCCAAACTGGAAAAAACAATAGAATGGTTCATTAAATTGTGGTATTCCATACAGGCATACTATACAATAATGAAAATGAATGAAATACAGCTACATGAAATGATACAGAGGCATTTAAAAAATATAATATTGAGTAAAAAAAAAAGCAAAACAAACACCCAAAAATACATATTGTATGATTTTGTATATAAAAATTTAAACAGGCAAAATTAAATTATATTATGTTTATGGATGCATTCTTAGTGGAGGAAACCACGAAAAAAAGCAAAGTAATGATTCTCATAAAGTGAGGATCATTGTTAGCTCTGGCAGGCAGGGTCAGGGTTTTGGGGAAGAGTGCTTTTGAGATTCTATTTCCTGATTTTTTTTTTAACTTTTGTTTATTTTAAGTGTGTTTTTCCAGGACCCATCAGTTCCAAGTCAAGTAGTTGTTTCAATTTAGCTGTGGAGGGCGCAGCTCACAGTGGCCCATGTGGGGATCCAACCAGCAACCTTGTTGTTAAGAGCACCACGGTCTAACCCACTGACTAACTGGCCATCCCCTACTTCCTGACTTTTAATGCTGTTTATTTTATAACAATTAATTAAGCTATACATTTATGTATGTGTAAAGCAGTTTGCTATAAAAAAAAAGGCCTCAAAGAAAAGTAAAGAAAGGAAGTGTTGGGGATTATACTCACATTAAAATAGCATTAAAACCTCTAGTAGATTTGAATAACTGCCTTCAACAAGGCAAGAATGCTTCAATACCAAAAAGCTAATAAACAAAAGGGAACACAGAAAATTAGAAAATATCTTTGCTACTCAATTTACCATTTTCATTCTGCTTTTTATTGAAATAACTTTTCTTTTTGTTGTTTTGTGTGTGTGTGTGTGTGTACAGTGACTATATTTGATATAAAAGAAATTAATTTTAAAACCATTTTTTAATAAAATAAAACAGGTGTAGAAAACTACTCAGAAGAAATATATAGTATAATGAATTATGATAAACTGAATGCTCTTACAATTTTCACCCAGGCCAAGAACTAGAAGTTAGCTAGCCACGATGCAAGGCCTTCATGTGCTCTGTCCCTATGGCAGCTGAATTTTACCCTCCAAAAGGAACCTTCTCGATTTTTATTGGCATCACTTGCTGTGCTTATCATTTTATTGCCCAAAGTATATCTCCACAAATAGAGTTTAGTCTTGCCCATTTAAAAAAATTTTGATAATTTTTTTGTGGTTGTATGTAGGGGGTCTTTTAGTTTACAGGTTTTTTCCCCATCGCTTTCTTTTCTGTTGAGTAACTCGAACTGTTTGCCCTATAAATTTTTTCACCAACTCCATTTTGTTGATCACGTTCTCATGATGCAGTTCATCTTATTCCTCTGTCCTCTGTTCCCTGCAAATTGGCAGCTGGATCCAGGGGCTTGATCATAATTGTGTTTCACCTCTTTGGTAAGTCTGTAGGTAGTGTTCTATTCTTCCATTAGGAGGCACCTCTTTTTGATTTTGCAGCCATTAGTGCTTTAGCTTAATCCGTTAATTCTTGGGGATTATAAAGTGTTGACTCTCTGATTCTGTTGTTTCTTTTTCATTTGTTCTTGGAACATGGCTATAAAGAGCCAAATATCCTCCTCATCAGGTACTGTTTTGTTGTACTGTTCAAATAGGGTAGTCAGAATACATGTTTGATTGATTCTTTCCTTTTATACGAGGTTTCTGAATGAGTTTGAGTCACTAGCATCCATTTCTGACCATTTCCTTTTTTCAACTTTGTTTTTATTGTGGTAAAATATACAGAAAATAGAATTTATCATCTTATCCATTTTTAAGTGTACAGTTAAGAGGTATTTAGTACATTCATATTGTTGTGCAATTATCACCACCATCCATCTTCAGATCTCCTTTCATCTTGCAAAAATGAAACTTATATTCATCAAATAATAACTCCCCAGTCCCTACTTTTTGGCTCCCCAATCCCTGGAAACCACCATTCTACTTTCTATCTCCATGAATCTGCCTATTCTAGATACCTCATATAAGTGGAATCATGCAGTGTTTATCCTTTTATGTCTGGCTTATTTCATATAGCATAAGGTGTTTAAGGTTCATCTGTGTATCAGAATTTTATTTCTTTTTTTTTAATTTATTGGGGGGACAATTGTTAGTAAAATTACATAGATTTCAGGTGTACAATTCTGTATTACATCATCTATAAATCCCATTGTGTGTTCACCACCCAGAGTCAGTTCTCCTTCCATCACCATATATTGGATCCGCCTTACCCTCATCTTCCACCCCCCACCCCCTTTACCCTCTGGTAACCACTAAACTATTGTCTGTGTCTATGAGTTTTTGTTTCTCATTTGTATGTCTTGTTCCTTTGTTGTTTTTAGTTTATATACCACATATCAGTGAAATCATATGGTTCTTTGCTTTTTCTGTTTGACTTATTTCGCTTAGCATTATACTCTCAAGATCCATCCGTGTTGTCACAAATGTTCCTATATCATCTTTTCTTACCGCCGAATAGTATTCCATTGTGTATATATACCACAACTTCTTTATCCATTCATCTATCGAAGGACATTTTGGTTGTATCCATGTCTTGGCCACCGTAAACAAAGCTGCAATGAACATTGGAGCACACGTGTCTTTATGGATAAATGTTTTCAGATTTCTTGGGTAGATACCCAGGAGAGGGATTGCTGGGTCATATGGTAATTCTATTCGTAATTTTTTGAGGAACCTCCACACTGCCTTCCATAACGGCTGCACCAGTCTGCATTCCCACCAACAGTGTATGAGGGTTCCTTTTTCCTCACAGCCTCTCCAACACTTGTTACTATTTGTCTTGTTGATGATAGCCATTCTGACTGGGGTGAGGTGATATCTCATTGTGGTTTTGATTTGCATTTCTCTGATGATTAGTGATGTTGAGCATTTTTTCATATGTCTATTTGCCATTTGTATGTCCTCTTTGGAGAAATGTCTCTTCAGGTCCTCTGCCCATTTTCCAATTGGGTTGTTTGTTTTTTTGTTGTTGAGTTGCATGAGTTCCTTGTATATTTTGGATATTAGCCCCTTATCGGAGGCACTGTTTGCAAAAATCTTCTCCCATTCAGTTGGTTGCCTCTTTATTTTGTCGATGGTTTCTTTTGCTGTGTAAAAGCTTTTAAGTTTCATATAGTCCCATTCGTTTATTTTAGCTTTACTTCCATTGCCTTTGGAGTCAAATTCATAAAATGCTCTTTGAACCCAAGGTCCATAAGTTTAGTACCTATGTTTTCTTCTATGCAGTTTATTGTGTCAGGTCTTATGCTTAAGTCTTTGATCCATTTTGAATTAATTTTGGTACACGGTGACAGATAGCCGTCCAGTTTCTTTTGCACATGGCTATCCAATTCTCCCAGCACCATTTATTGAAGAGGCTGTCTGTCCAACATTGTATGTTTTTAGCTTCTTTGTCAAAAATTATCTGTCCATATTTATGTGGTTTTATTTCTGGGTTCTCAATTCGATTCCATTGGTCTACATGTCTGTTTTTCTGCCAATACCATGCTGTTTTGATTATTGTAGCCCTGTAGTACAAGCCAAAGTCAGGGAGTGTGATACCTCCAGTATTGTACTTTTTTCTTAAGATTGCTTTGGCTATTCGGGTTTTTTTGTGGTTCCAAATAAATCTGATGATTTTTTGTTCTATTTCTTTAAAAAATGCCATTGGGATTTTGATGGGGATTGCATTAAATCTGTATATTGTTTTGGGTAATATGGCCATTTTAACTATGTTGATTCTTCCAATCCATGAGCACGGAACGGAATGTCTTTCCATTTCTCTGTGTCTTCTTCAATTTCTTTCAAAAATGTCTTATAGTTTTCAGCATATAGGTCTTTCACATCCTTGGTGAAGTTTATTCCTAGATATTTTATTCTTTTTGCTGCAATTGCAAAAGGAATTGTTTTTTGTATTTCTTTTTCTGAGATTTCATTGTTAGTATATAGGAAGGCAATGGACTTTTGTACGTTGATTTTGTAGCCAGCAACTTTACTGTATTCGTTGATTGTTTCTAATAGCTTTCTGGTGGAGTCTTTAGGGTTTTCTATATATAGCATCATGTCATCTTCAAAGAGTGATAATTTAACTTCTTCATTCCCAATTTGGATGCCTTTTATTTCTTTCTCTTGCCTGATTGCGCTGGGAAGGACTTCAACACTATGTTGAAAAGCAGAGGTGATAGGGGACAGCCCTGTCGTGTTCCTGAACGTAGATCAAACGGCTTCAGTTTTTCACCATTAATTATGAGATTAGCTGAGGGTTTGTCATATATGGCCTTTATTATGTTCAGGTATTTTCCCTCTACACCTATTTTATTAAGTGTTTTAATCATAAATGTATATTGTATCTTGTCAAATTCTTTTTCTGCATCAATCGATATAATCATATGATACTTCTACTTTATTTTGTTTATGTGATGTATCACATTGATGGATTTGCGGATGTTGAACCATCCTTGTGCCCTTGGGATGAACCCCACTTGGTCGTGATGAATAATCTTTTTAATGCATTGTTGTATTCGATTTGCTAGAATTTTATTTAGGATTTTTGCATCGGTATTCATTAGAGATATTGGTCTGTAGTTTTCTTTTTTGTGCTGTCCTTACCAGGTTTTGGTATCAGGGTAATGTTGGCCTCAAAAAATGAGTTAGGGAGTACTGTCACTTCTTCAATTTTTTGGAAGAGTTTGAGCAGGATTGGTATTAGATCCTCTTTGAAGGTTTGGTAGAATTCACTAGTGAAGCCATCTGGTCCAGGACTTTTGCTTTTGGGAAGGTTTTGGATGACTGATTCAATTTCATTACTGGTGATCAGTCTGTTTAGATTTTCCAGTTCTTCATGGTTCAGCCTTGGAAGGCTATATGTTTCTAAGAACTTGTCCATTTCTTCTAGGTTATTGTATTTGGAGGCATATAGTCCTTCATAGTATTCTTGGATGATCCTTTGTATTTCTGTGGTGTCCGTGATAACTTCCCCTTTTTCGTTTCTGATTTTGTTAATTAATATCTTCTCTCTTTTTATATTAGTGAGTCTAAGGGTTTGTCAATTTTATTAATCTTTTCATAGAACCAGCTCTTTGTCCCATTAATGTCTTCTATTGTCTTTTTGTTCTCTATTTCATTTAGTTCTCCTCTGATTTTTGTTATTTCCTTTCTTCTGCTGACCTTGGGTTTCACTTGTTCTTCTTTTTCTAGTTCTTTAAGGTGTAACATGAGTTTATTTATTTGGGATTTTTCTTGTTTCTAGAGATAGGCCTGTAATGATATAAATTTCCCTCTTAAAACTGCTTTCGCTGCATCCCAAAAATTTTGGTAGGATGTATTTTCATTGCCACTTGTTTCTATGTATCTTTTGATCTCTCCTCTAATTTCTTCTTTGACCCAGTCGTTCTTTAAAAGTATGTTGTTTAATCTCCATGTATTTGTGTTTTTTCTTGCTTTCTTTTCTTTTCTTTTTTTTTCCAGCAAATATTTTTGACTGCTTGTTTTATTTTTTATTTTTTATTTATTTTTATTAGATTTATTGGGGTGACAATTGTTAGTAAAATTACATAGATTTCAGGTGTACAATTCTGTATTACATCATCTATAAATCCCATTGTGTGTTCATCACCCAGAGTCAGTTCTCCTTCCATCACCATATATTTGATCCCCCTTACCTTCACCCCTCACCCCCTGCCCCCCACCCCCCTTACCCTCAGCTTCAGTTTTAAAATTTTTTTTTTTTGTGGTAAAATATACGTAACATAAAGTTTAACATCAGTAGCATTAAGTACATTCACATTATTGCACAAACATCACTGCCATCCTGCTCCAGAACCATTTTCCTCATGCAAAACAGAAACTCTATATCTAAACAATAACTCCCCATTTCCCCAAGCCTCCAGCTCCTGGCAACCACCATTCTGCTTTCTCTCTCTGTGAGCTTGACTACTCTAGGTAATACATAAAGATGGAGTCATATTATTGGGCTTATTTCCCTGTTTCTTGCTTTCTTTTTGCAGTTGATATCCAATTTCAAAGCCTTGTGATCAGAGAATATGCTTGGTATGATTTCAATCTTCTTAAATTTGCTGAGGATGATTTTATGTCCCAATATATGGTCTATCCTTGAGAATGTTCCCTATACAGTAGAAAAGAATGTATAGTCTGATGTTTTAGGATGAAGTGCTCTACATATGTCAATTATGTCCATTTCATCTAATATGTCGTTTAGGGCTGCTATTTCATTATTTATTTTTTGTTTGGATGATCTATCCATAGCTGTCAATGATGTATTTAAGTCCCCTAGTAGAATTGTGTTTTGGTCAATTTCTCCCTTTAGTTCTGTTAGTAGTTGCTTGGTGTATCTCGGTGCTCCCTGATTGGGGACATAAATATTGATGACTGTTATGTCTTCTTGTTGTATAGTCCCCTTTATCATTATGAAATGTCCATCTTTGTCTCTTGTTATCTTTTTCACCCTGAAGTCTGTTTCATCTGATATCAGTATGGCTACACCTGATTCTCTTTGGGTACCATTTGCTTGGAGTGTCAATTTCCACCCTTTCACTTTGAGTCTATGTTTGTCCTTGTAGCTGAGATGTGTCTCTTGGAAGCAGCATATGGTTAGGTTTAGTTTTTTGATCCAATCTGCTATTCTGTGCCTTTTTATTGGTGAGTTCAGCCCATTTACATTTAGGGTGATTATTGATATGTGAGGATTTCCTGTCATTCTATCTTTAGTTTTCTTGTAAGGCTGTGTCACCATTGTTTCTTTGCCTTTTTGTTGTTGTCTATTATTTCTGTGTGGTGGTATTCTATGATGTTTCCCTCTGTTTCCTCTTTTATTACAGTATATATTTCAGTTCTGGATTTTTTTTTGAGTGGTTATCCTTAAGTTTATGTAAAAGAAAGTTTGATATTTAGAGTATTCCATTTTCTTCAGCACGCTTACTTTCTCCATTCCCATATTCCAGTTCAGGCCTTTACTCTCCCCCTTTTTGAGTTTTGGTTGCCACAAATTGTCCCTGTTTATGGTGGTCAAATAGCCTCCTTTAGTATTTCTTGTAGTGCAGGTCGTGTAGTAGAAAATTCTCTCAGCTTCTGTATGTCTGGAAAGGTCTTTATTCCTCCTTCATATCTAAAGGATATCTTTTCTGGATACATTATTTTTGGCTCAGAATTTCTCTCTTTCAATAGTTTGAATATTTGGTTCCACTCCCTCCTGGCTTGTAGAGTTTCTGCTGAAAATTCTGATAATAATCTACTGGGCTTTCCTTTGTAGGTTACCGTCTTCTTTTCCCTGGCTGCCTTGAGGATTCTTTCTTTGTTGTTGACTTTAGACAGCTTCAATACAATGTGCCTTGGAAAAGGCCTGTTGGGATTGAGGTAATTAGGTGTTCTATTTACTTCTTGGATTCGAGGATCCAGTTCTGTCCACAAGTCGGGAAGTTCTCATCGACAATTTGTTTGAATATATTCTCTGTTCCCTTCTCTCTTTCTTCTCCTCCTGGTATGCCCATTATTCTTATATTGCTCTTTCTGATGGAGTCAGAAAGTTCTTGTAGAGTTCTTTCATTTCTTTTAAGTCTCAAGTCTCTTTCTTCTTCCATCTGTGTAATTTCCAGGTTTCTTTCTTCGATGTCACTGATTCTTTCCTCCATCTGGTGAACTCTACTACCTAAGCTGGTTATTTCATTCTGAATTTCTTCTATTGAGTTCTTAATCTCCAGAAATTCTATTTGGTTCTTTTTTAAAATTTCAATCTCTTTCGTAAATTGCTCATGCTGTTCTTTAATTGAGTATCTGAGTTCATTAAACTGCCTTTCTGTTTTCTTGCATCTCGTTGAGTTTTTTCAGAACTGCAATCTTGAATTCTCTGTCATTTAAGTCACATATTTCCATATCTTTACGTTCCTTTTCTGGAGACTTGTCACTTTCTTTCTGAGCTGTCTTGTTGCCTGGGTTATTCATGGCAATTAATGAATTATTATTTCTCTTCCTAGACATCTAAAGGAGTGGCTTCTGCAACAGGTTGATAGGAAGAGGTCTTTCTTTTGTTTTCCAGTACTTGTTGGTAGAATGTTTTATTTTTATCTCCAACTGCAGCCTTTTTTTTTCTTCACACGGTAGTGGTATGTTTTCTCTGCACTATTCCAGCTTCTCACAAAATTGGGTGATTCCCTGGGAGATGGGCTTCTCCTCTGTAAATAGTTCTCCTGGGTCACAGGGCACAGTGTCTGTGTGGGTATGTGGAGAGCTTTTGAAGCTCCAAAGCTCTTCCTGAACCAGATTCAGAGCCCGTGTGTTTCAGCAGTTCTGTTTACTCCTGCAGGGATCCGCCCAGATAGGTGGGGCCATTGGCAGGGTGAGTTGTGAGAGGTGGCCCCGAGCAATGGTGGTGACCACCACCACAGCCGGTCCTGCTTCCACAGCTCCCTCCCCTTTGCCGGAACCAGTTGGGCTGCGAATCCGTGTCTGCGGTCCACAGTTCTCAGAACAGCAAATATTCTGTTCTTTTGATCTGACACTGCTACTGTTCCGCTTCTAGCACTGGAGAGGTGGGAGTGGGGCGAGCTCTTGGAGGGTAGGGAGGGGGCGGATAGTCTCAGTGCCTAAGGCTTCAGTTCTCTGCTCAGCAGTGAGGGCTTAAACCATCGTTTTCAGCCTTCTTTCCTCAGTCTTTTCTCCGATGTCTCTGCCGTGAGCGTTGGGTTCAGCCGTGTTATATGCTGTCCCCTCAGCCCTGTGGGCCATAAGCAGAGCCCTAGCAGTCCGAGCTCTTCCCTCTCCTGCAGCTGTGGTAATTCTGGGATGCAGCGAGCTCGGAGCACTGAGCTAGGTCTGTGTCCTGCGCCTGCGGGGCTCCCTCTCCGCCCTTCTCCCTTCCCTCCTCTCTCCGCTTGTGCCATTTGCCCACCTTCAGGTGAATTCAGTAGTGGGCCTTTTTATCTTGCCTGTCTGCTGTGCAGGCAGTCCTTTGTGGAGTTATTGTTCTTTGATTAGTTGTAAATTCCAGGGGAGCTTTACAGAGGCTCACCTCACACCGCCATTTTGATGACGTCTCCAATTTCATTTCTTTTTATGGCTGAATAATAGTCCATTGGATGTATATAACTCATTTTGTTTATCCATTCGTCTGTTGATGGCCTTTTGGATACTTTTTGCCTTGTTCGTTGTAAATAATGCTGCTATGAAACATTGGTATACAAGTATCTGATTGAATGCCTCCTTTCAATTCTTTTCAATATATACATAGGAATTTAATTCATGGATCATATGGTAATTCTATGTTTAACATTCAAGGAACTGTGAAACTCTTTTCCATAGCAGCTGCACCGGTAATGCATCAGGATTCTACTTTCTCCACATTCTTGTCAACACTTTTTTTCTTCTTCTTCTTTTTTTTAAAATTAGTTTCCAATAACAAAACAATGTAATAGTTAGACATTTATCATTTATATCCCTCACACTGTGTCAACCGCCTTCCCCCCATCCACTATCCCTCTGACATCGAACACAGCCATTATGTTTCCACTCTCTCTATTCCTAATGCTGTATTCCACTTCTTGTAACAATATATATACATATAGACTTATAGTTGACATTCATTATTGTTCAGCTTTAGCTTCAGGTGTACAGTGCAGTGATCAGGCATCTACATCTTCCCTGAGGTGGTCCCCTGGATGAGACAAGTGTCCATTGGATACCCTACAAAATCTTTACAACATTATTGATTACATTCCCCAAAGTAATTTTCGTCTTCCCTTGGCAATCTTGCAGTTACTGACTGGGCTTTCTAAACCCCTCAGCTTCCCCCTTATCCCCACCCCCCCACCCATCTAGCAACCCTCAGTTTTTCCTCTATGTCTCTGAAACTGTTACTGATTAGTTCGTTCATTTATTCTTTTCTTTAGATTCCACATATAAGTGAGATCATACAGTATTTGTCTTTCTCTGTCTGACTTACTTCACTTAACATAATGTTCTCTAGGTCCATCCATGTTGTTGCAAATGGTAAGATTTCTTTCTTCTTTATGGCTGCGTAATACTCCATTGTATAAATGTACCACAGTTTCTTAATCCAGTCGTCTACCGATCGGCATTTCGGTTGTTTCTATGTCTTGGCTATTGTGCATAGTGCTGCAATAAACATAGAGGTGCATAATTTTTTTTGAATTAGAGTTTTGGATTTCTCCGGATAGATACCTAGGAGTGGAATTGCTGGATCATAAGGTAGCTCCATTTTCAGATTTTTGAGATACCTCCATACTGTTTTCCATAGTGGCTTCACCAATCTGCATTCCCACCAACAGTGCACAAGGGTTCCCTTTTCTTCACATCCTCATCAGCACCTGTTGTTTGTTGATTTATTGATGATAGCCATTTTGACTGGTGTGAGGTTGTTTCTCATGGTGGCTTTTATTTGCATTTCTCTGATGGTTAGTGAGGTTGAGCATTTTTTCATGTGTCTGCTTGCCATCTGTATGTCCTTTTTAGAAAAATGTCTCTTCATGTCCTCTGCCCATTTTTTAATTAGGTTGTTTGTTTTTCTTGGAGTTGAGTTGAGTGAGTTTTTTAATAAATTTGTGATACTAACCCCTTATTGGATATATCATTGGCAAATATCGTTTTCCATTCAGTAGGATCCCTTTTCGTTTTATTGATGGTTTCCTTTGCTGTGAAAAATCTTTTTAGTTTGATGTGATCCCACAAGTTTATTTTTTCTCTTACTTCCCTTGCCTGAGGGGATATATCAGTAAAAATCTTACTCCGGGTAATATCTGTAAAGTTTCTTTCTACATTTTCTTCTAGGAATTTTATGGTTTCAGGACTTACATTTAAGTCTTTAAGCCATTTTGAATTTATTTTTGTATGTGGTATAAGGAGGTGGTTCAGCTTCATTTTTTTGCAAATGTCTGTCCAGGTTTCCCAGCACTGTTTATTGAATAGACTGTCTTTACCCCACTGTAAATTCTTGCTTCCATTGTCATTGATTAAATGACCATATAGGCATGGATTTATTTCTGGGCTCTCTATTCTGTTCCATTGATCTATGTGTCTGTTTTTATGCCAGTACCATGCTGTTTTGATTACTGTAGACTTGTAGTATAATTTGATATCTGGTATCGTTATACCTCCCACTTTGTTCTTATTTCTCAAGATTGCTGAGGCTATCCGGGGTCTTTTATGGTCCCATATAAATTTTAGGATTATATGTTCTATTTCTGTGAAAAACGTCATTGGTAGCTTGATAGGAATTGCTTGAGTATGTTTATTGCCTTAGGCAGTATGGACATTTTAACTATATTAATTCTTCCTATCCATGAACATGGTATGTGTTTCCATCTATTTGTATCTTCTTTCATTTCTTTCTTCAGTGTCTTATACTTTTCTGAGTACAGTTCTTTTACTTCTTTGGTTAAATTTATTCCCAGGTATTTTATAGTCTTTGGAGCAATTGTAAATGGGATTGTTTTCTTAATTTCTCCTTCTGATGTTTTATTATTGGTATGTACAAATACAACTGATTTCTGAATATTAATTTTGTATCCTGCTACTTTACTAAATTCATCTATCAGCTCTAATAGTTTCTTGGTGGAGTCTTTAGGGTTCTCTATGTATAGTATCATGTCATATGCATATAATAACAATTTTACTTCCTCCTTACCAATTTGGATGCCTTTTATTTCTTTTTCTTGTCTGATTGCTGTGGCTAGAACTTCCAGCACTATGTTGAATAGAAGTGGAGAAAGTGGACAACCTTGCCTTGTTCCTGATCTTAGGGGGAATGGTTTTAGCGTTCCCCCATTGAATATGATGTTAGCTGTGGGTTTATCATATATGGCCTTTATTATGTTGAGATATGATCCCTCTATTCCCACTTTCTTAAGGGTTTTTATCATAAAGGGCTGCTGGATTTTGTCAGATGCTTTTTCTGCATCTTTGATATGATCATGTGATTTTTATTTTTCATTTTGTTAATGTGGTGTATCACGTTAATTGATTTGCGGATGTTGAACCACCCTTGCATACAGGGATGAATTCCACTTGATCATGGAGTATGATCTTTTTAATGTATTGCTGAGTTCTGTTTGCTAATATTTTGTTGAGGCTTTTTGCATCTATGTTCACTAGAGATATCAGCCTATAGTTTTCTTTTTTTGTAGTGTCTTTGTCTGATTTTGGGATCAGGGTGATAGTGGCCTCGTAAAAATTGTTTGGGAGCCTTCCATCCTTCTGGATTTTTTGGAAGAGCTTGAGGAGAGTAGGTGATAATTCATTTTTGAATGTTTTGTAAAATTCACCTGTAAAGCCATCTGGTCCAGGGCTTTTGTTTGTTGGGAGATTGTTGATTACTGATTCAATTTCCCTGCTGGTAGTCAGTCTATTGAGGTTTTGTGTTGCTTCTTGAGTTAGCCTTGGAAGGTTGTACGCCTCTAGAAAATTGTCCGTTTCTTCCAGATTGTCAAATTTGTTGGCATATAGTTGCTCATAGTAATTTCTCAATTTTTTTTGTATTTCTGCTGTGTCTGTTGTCACTTCTCCTCTTTCGTTTCTGATTTTATTAATTTGGGTCCTCTCTCTTTTTTTTTTTTTTTTTTTTAATGAGTCTGGCTAAAGGTTTATCAATTTTATTTATCTTCTCTAAGAACCAACTCTTGGATTCATTGATCTTTTGTATTGTTTTTCTGGTTTCTATTTCATTTATTTCCACTCTGATCTTTATTGTCTCCTTCCTTGTACTCCCTTTGGGCTTATTTGGTATTCTTTTTCCAGATCCCTTAAGTGTGAAGATCAACTGTTGATTAGTAATTTTTCTCGTTTCTTTAGGTAGGCCTGCAATGCTATGAATTTCCCTCTTAGGACTGCTTTCCCGGCATCCCATAGATTTTGGGTCATCGTTTCTTCATTTTCATTTGTCTCGAGATATCTTTTGATTTCTTCCTTGATCTCATTGTTGACCCATTCTTTATTTAGTAACATGTTATTCAGTGTCCATGAATTGGTGTGTCTTCCAGTTTTTTTTCTGTAGTTCATTTCTAATTTCATAGCATTGTGGTCACAGAAGACAATTGGTATGATTTCAATTTTCTTAAATTTATGAAGACTTGTTTTGTGGCCTAACATGTTGTCTATCTTGGAAAATGTTCCATGTGCGCTTCAGAGGAACGCGTATTCTGCAGCTTTGGGATGAAATGCTCTGAAAATATGGATTAAATCCAAGTGGTCCAATGTGTCATTTAAGGCCATTGTTTCCATATTGACTTTCTGTCTGGAAAACCTGCCCCTTGTTGTCAGAGGTGTGTTGAAGTCCCCTGGTATGATAGTGTTACTGTTGATCTCTGTCTTTATGTCAGCCAATATCTGTTTTATATATTTAGGTGCTCCTATGTTGGGTGCGTAGATATTTACTAGTGTTATAGCCTCTTGTCGGATCGATCTCTTTATTATTATATAGTGCCTATCTTTGTCTTTTAATATATTCTTCATTTTAAAGTCTATTTTGTCAGATACAAGTATTGCAACTCCACTTTTTTCTCATTTCCATTTGCATGAAATATCTTACTCCAACCCTTCACTTTCAGCCTGTGTGTGTCTTTTGATCTGAGATGAGTATCTTGTATACAGCATATAGAAGGGTCTTGCTTTCTTATCCACTGAGCCACCCTATGTCTTTTGATTGGAGAATTTAATCCATTTACATTTAAAGTGATTGTTGATAGGTACATAGTTATTGGCATTTTTTAAATTTCTAGTTAGATTGTTTTCATCTTTCTTCTGTTTACAGAAGTCTTTTTAATATTTCCTACAATGCTGGCTTGGTGGTAATAAATTCCTTTAGCTTATTCTTTTCTGGGAAGCTCTTTATCTCTCCTTCTATTTCAAATGATAACCTTGCTGGATAAAGCAATCTAGGCCTTTGTTTTCCATCACTTTGATTATCTCCTGCCACTCCCTCCTGGCCTTCAATGTTTCTGTAGAAAAGTCATTTGATAGTCTTATAGGAGTTCCCTTGTATGTAACTCTCTGTCTTTCTCTTGCTGCTTTTAGGATTCTCTCTTTGTCTTTAACCTTTGCCATTTTCACTATAATGTGTCTCGGTGTGGACCTATTTGGGTTTATACTGGTTGGAACTCTCTGCACTTCCTGGGCTTGTATGTCGGTTTCCTTCATCAGGTTAGGGAAATTTTCAGACATTACTTCAAATATGTTCTCGATTCCTTGCTTCCTCTCTTCACCTTCTGGTGTTCCTATGATGCGCATGTTGTTGCGCTTGATGTTATCCCAGAGGTCTCTTAAACCATCTTCATTGTTTTTTATTCTTTTTTCTTTTTGTTGTTCCCTTTGGGTGATTTCTGCTAACTTGTCTTCTAAGTCGCTGATTCGATCTTCTGCTTCATCTAACCTGCTGGTAATTCCTTCAAGTGTGTTCTTTTTTTCAGTTATTGTATTCTTTAGTTCTAACTGGTTGTTCATTATGATTTCTCTATCCTTCTTTATGTTGTCACTAAGCTCCTTAAACATTATTATCATCAGTGTTCTGAACTCTGTCTCTGATAGGTTGGTTACCTCTATTTCATTTGGTTCCAATTCAGGAGGTGTCTTCTGTTCTTTTACTTGGGACATGTTTCTTTGTTTCCCCATTCTGGCTGACTCTCTGTGTTTGCTTTGATGTATTACGTAGATCCCCTATGGTTCTTAGTTTTTGGTGGGTTATGTTATGTAGTATGTGTCCTTTATATTTGACTTGCATCACTTCCTTCTTCTCTTCTGTGTGTGCTCCAAAGGTGACTCTTGTGTTGTGTATATTGTCCTGTTAAAGTTGATCTTTAATTGCTTTAACTTGTGAGTAGGTGAGATTGACTCCCAGGCTGTCTAGTTGTGAGACTTCGCTCTGCCCACATCAGGATATTCTGCTGTGTGAGGGTTGACCACTTAAATGAGGTTTGGCCTCTATGGGCTCTTGTACCTGTAGGGAATTCCCTCTGGGTGTGTCACTTGTAGGTCAAACCTGGTAGTACTCTGGTTTGGTCTGGAGTTGGCCTCTGGGTGTGTTGAATCTTGTGCTTCTTAAGCTGGGCCCTGGTGTAGTGCAATTTCAGAACAAAGCAAATCACCAAGCACAACAACAGCAACAAAGAAAAAACCAAATACATTCACATGTGAAAACAACCGATAACCCACCCTTGACACAGGCAAAGATATCAAAGATATAAAAGCAAAACGAAACAAAAAAAGCACCACCAGTCTTGGCTTAAGCCCACCAAACAAACAGGCCTCTGCATATTGTGCAGGCAGAGATGGTCACCTGGTGCCCAGAGTGACCTTGGGACTGCAGATTTAGATGTGGGGCTAAGCGTCTGGATGATTGTTTCTACAAAGTCAGTGCAGTTTCTGCTCTTGCCTGCACATATGCTCACTGGGAGTAGCAGCACCAGCCTTGTGCCCAGGTCTCCTGAGTCTTAGGGCACTTCTTCCGTGTGTGTGTGTGTGTGTGTGTGTGTGTGTGTGTGTGTGTGGTGGGTGGGAGTTTTCTGAGTTTCTAAAAGCCCAGAGCTGTGTCTAATTGCCCTGCCCTAGGCAGGTCAGAAAGGGTGGGGGCTAGAGATGGAGAGGTCTTCTCTCTCCCACCCCAGCAGGGTCACACTCTTCCCGCAGGCCAGAAAAGGTGGTGGCTGGGGGTGGAGGAGTCTCTTCTCTCCCGGCCCAGCAATATCACACTCTTTCCAGCCTCTTGCCTGGGTCAGAGCTGCACTCCGGTCTTCCCAGATCCTGAGCATTAAGGCTCCTCTGTAATCTGACATTGCTCCTCATTTCAGGGGCAGCTTAAGTCTCTGGAAGGGTGCAGTTAGGATTGGGAGAGTGTGGGGGAGAGTGGGGGGAGGGGCCCAAGTATGGAGTTTATGTCCTTTGTCCAACCTAGGGCCCAGCTGGATGTCTCAGCTGAGGTTATTGCCTCAAATGCTGGATATGCTGCTCTCTCGGCAGGAGAGATCAGCTGTGGGATGCAGGGAAAGAACCCACTTCCTGGCTTTTGTGGTCTCTGTTCCATCCTCAAAACCCCTGCGTTTCTGCAGCCACGGATGCGGGCCGGGCCGGTCTCCACTCCGCTCCCTTCCCTCTTCCCCTGCTCTCCCAATTTGCCCACCTTCAAGTAATCCTCCTATGAGTCTCTTAGCTATTCTGTGTGATGAGCAGAGAGTCCTTTGACGGGTTATAGATGTTCCACTTGTGGTAAGATCCAGAGGAGAACTCAAGAAGTCCACCTCGCTGCCGCCATTCCTGTGACATCACTCTTGGCAACACTTTTTGTTCTCTGTTTTTTTAATAATGGTTATCTTAACGGGTGGGAAGTGGTATTTTGATTTGCATTTCCCTAATGACAAATGATGTTGTACATCTTTTCACGTACTGTATATTTTCTTTGGAGATATATCTATTTAAGATCTTTACCCATTTTTTAAATTGAACAGTTTGGTTTTTGTTGTTGTTGTTGAGTTGTAGTTCTTTATGTCCTTAGATATTAATCACTTATCAGGTATATTCTTTCCAAATATTTTCTTCCATCCCGTGGGTTGCCTTTTCATTCTGTTGATAGTGGCCATTTATACACAGAAGTTTTTAATTTTGATGAAGTCCAATTTATTTATTTTTTTGTTACATGTGCTTTTGGTGTCATATCCAAGTAATCATTACCAAATCCAATGTCATAAAGTTTTTGTCCTATGGTTTCTTCAAAGAGTTCTATAGTTATAGTATTAGCTCTTAAATTTAGGTCTTTGATCCATTTTGAACTAATTTTTGACAACGGTGTAGAGTAAGAGTCCAAATTCATTCTTTTGCATGCAGATAACCAGTTTCCCTAGCACCATTTTTGAAAGACTGTCCTTTCTCCATTGAATGGTTTTGGAATCCTTATTGAAAAATCAATTGATTGTATATGTGAGCGTTTATTTCTAGGCTCTGTATTCTGTTCCATCGGTTTACATGTTTGTACTTATGTCAGTACCACACAGTCTTTAAAAAATATTTATTTACTTTTTTTCAGTTACAGTTGACATTTTATATTATTTTATATTAGTTTCAGGTGTACAGCATAATGGTTAGACATTTATATTATTTATGCAGTGATCCCCCTGATTAGTCTAGTACCCACCTACCACTATACATAGATGTTTCTACATTACTGACTATATTTTCTATACTGTATTTTACATCCCCATGATTATTTTGTAACTACCGATTTGTATTTCTTTTAATCACTTCACCTTTTTCACCCAGCTCCCCAACTCTCCTCTCTGCTGGTCACCATGATTTTTTTCTCTTTATCTATGAGTCTGTTTCTGTTTTGTTTGTTTGCTTATTTTGTTCTTTAGATTCCACATATAAGTGAGATCATATGGTTTTTGTCTTTCTCAGTCTGACTTATTTCACTTAGCATGATCCTCTCTAGGTCCATCCATATGGTTGTAAATGGTAAGATTTTATTCTTTTTGATGGCCAAATAATAGTCCACAGTATATATGTACCACATCTTCTTTATCCAATCATCTATTGATGGGTACTTGAGCTGCTTCCATTTCTAACTATTGTAAATAGTGCAGCAATGAACATAGGATAGTATATAACTTTTCAAATTAGTGGATTTTTTTGGATAAATACCCAGAAGTGGAATTTTTGGGTCATGACTATTTTTAATTTTTTGAGGAACCTCCAAACCATTTTCCAGAGTGGCAACCCCACCAACTGTGTATGAGAGTTGCCTTTTCTCCACATCCTCACCAACATTTGTTGTTTGTTGATTTATTGATGATACGCATAGACATTCTGACAGGTGTGAGGAGATATCTAATTGTGGTTTTAATTTGCATTTCTCTGACAATTAGTGACATTAAGCATGCTTTCATACATCTATTGCCCATCTGTATGCTCTCTTTGGAGAAATATCTATTCAGGTCCTCGGCCCATTTTTTAATCGGATTGTTTGGGTTTTATAGTGTTGAGTTGTATGAGTTTATATATATATATATATAAAGCTTGCATATTAACCCCTTATCAGATATATCATTCGTGAATATCTTCTCCCATTCAGTAGACTATCTTTTCATTTTGTTGGTGGTTTCCTTTGCTATGCAAAAACTTTTTAGCTTGATGTAGTACCATTTATTTATATTTTCTTTTGTTTCCCTTGCCTGAAGAGAAAGATCAGAAAAAATATCACTAAGAGCAATGTCAGAAAGTTTACTGACTATGTTTTCTTCTGGGAGTTTTATGGTTTCGGGTCTTACATTTAAGTCTTTAATTCATTTTGAATTTATTCTTGTATATGGAGTAAGAAGGTGGTCCAGTTTCGTTTTTTTTTTTTTTTTCTTCATGTTATCTCTCCAGTTTTCCCAACACTCTCGTTTTCCCAACACTCTTTATTGTCTTTCCTCCACTGTATATTTTTGCCTCATTTGTCATAGATTAAATGACCACAGGGGCGTGGGCTTATTTCTGGGCTCTCTATGCTGTTCCATTGATCTATGTGCCTATTTTTTGGGCAGAGCCTAACCAGGAGAAGGCTAAAGAGAAATGAACTTTGAAGAGGTTGTCTTGGCCTACAAGAGTGTTTGAATGTTTGAAGCTGAAAGACAATGATTTAATAAACAACACAATAATGCTCTTTTCTTCAGAATTCCTAAGGATTGTAGAGTGCATGCAATAAAAATAAAGCCACAAAGTGTATTGTTTTAATCTGCTGTTATGGTAATAATAATAATGATAATTTACAAATGAATAATATTCCCAGGATCTGCAAAGTGCTTTTACATATATTATCTATTCAGAATTAAGTTGTCAATCTAAACTTGAACTAACCAAAACAGAAAAAAGAATAAGAAAAACAAGTACAAAATGATCAAAATAGATAGGCTAATAGTACTGAACTGATTTTAATCCTTCCCCATTGCCACTCCATCCATTACCTCAACTCCCTCGTCTTCTTTCCCTCTCCGAACGTGTAATTGATGCTCTGCTTGCAAAATCGTTTCCCTAACCCTTCCCTTCCTGTCTGACCAGCTTCTACTCACTGAGTCTACAAGATCTGCCTCAGTTCCATCTCCTTCAGGAAGAATTTGCAGACAGTCACCCAATCCTGTCCTCATGCTTCTTGGGCTAGGGTAGTCCTCAAACTGGGGCTGTTCTGACCACCAGAGTACACTTGGCAATGTCTGAAGATATTTTCTGTTGTTATGACTTAGGGGAGTGCTATTGACATCTATCAGGTAGAGGCCAGTAATGCTGCTAAGCATCCTACAATACACCAGGTAGCTTCCCCCAAAACAAAAGTTATTCAGTTCAATACATTAGTAGTGCTGAGGTTTACAAACCCTGTGGTAAACAAATAACCCCTGGTCTGTGACCCCGAGGTGCTCAAGTACATGCTGCTGTCTTTACCCACACACATGTACGGCGTTGATTTCTAATTACCTGTCAATGGTTCTGTCACCTCCTTACTGTACTATAAGCTCTCAGAGAGCAGGGACCAGCATTGAGCATGGTACCTAACAGATGCTCGATAAATGTTGAAGGAAAGCCACTACACCCTTACACTTTAGCACTTGAATGGAAGGTAGGTAAGTGTAGCCCATCAGGCCTTTTAATAGAGATATGCTCTGGTTTGGCATATAACTGGGATGATTAGATTATTTATTATTAAAACGAAGGATACAATCAAGAATTTTAGAAAGGTGCTATTGATAAATACATTAAGACAACCAGTATAAACTGAAATTGTCCTGGGTAGCCAGAAAGTGTGGTCACTCTATGTATAACTCTACCAAGTTTAAATGCCTGGTTCCTTCACATACATGTTAAAGTAGAAGCAGCAAATTAGGAATGAGTAAGGAAGGCCACTCTGAGGACAGAGAGAAGGGACAATACCAGCATGTAAAGGAACAGAAATACCACAAAAATGGATTAAAAAAAAAGCAAAAAAAACACAAGGCAACAAGCAGCCTTATGTGTGAGAAAACCTTGTGTGAGAATCAGTATTACAGCAAGCCCAATAATTCATTTTCATGATGATTATTTTTTTTAAAATTCTATAGAATAGATCAGTTTGATAAATACTGACTAGAAAGGTAAAAATCATGCAATATATTTTACAAAGATTTTTATCCAAAATATTAAAATGTTTAAAAATTTAAAGGATAAACTCTCAATCATCAAAAACAAAGTATTTAGGATGATGTCTTGAAAATTTTTAGAGGACTGAAGTTGTAATAAATATATGTTTGTACAGTTAATGTGATTAAATAGACAGAAGTACATCCTTAACACTGTTCTAGAAGAAGGAGTCAAGTGCTGGGGGAGCCGGGAGGAGGAGAGTGGAATTCTGCCTGGCTGAGATCAGAGGCTTTAGGAATGAGATGATTCTACAGGATGGCTCTTATGAATACAAATTAACAAATTCTCAATGACTGCATTTTTCTTTATTGTTTAGCACAGTGATGTGTTCATGATAAGCACTCTATTTTAAATGCCAGCTATTGTTATTAGGACTTTAAAATAATCTTTGGCTTCTCTTGTTTCATCAATCATCATATCTAATCTGTCACCAAGCCCTGTCAATTCTTTCATTATTACTATAAATTACCTATGATGCAAATGAATAAAACACTGCTAAAAAGGATATACACCGACATAAGAATATATATTGGTTATCTCTGAGGAGGAAGACAGGGGAATGGATTTGAGATGGGGAACAGGTAAACTTTATCTGTAATATCGTATGTCTTTTAAAAAATATATCTGAAACAAATATGGCAGTAAGGGTTATAAGCATTTTTCTCTGTACTGTTCTGAAGGTTAGAATTTTGTCAAAATTAAAAAAACCAATATCAATAGCAAAATAACAAACATCCCTTCACAGCACTATGACGTTAGGCAAGTTACACAGCAATAGAGAGAAAAGTATAATGAACACACACATAGCCCTCAACTGGCTTCAACAAATATCAATCTGTGAGCAATCTTGTTTCTATACATACTGTGCTCTACTCTCACTGAATTATTTAACAGCAAATCCCAGCTGTCATATGGCTTCATCTGTAAGTGTGTATCTCCACGAGATAATTTAAATATCTGTAATAGCATTACCGCATCTAAAACAAAATCAACAATGACTCCTTAATATTATTTAATACTGGGTCAATGTTCAGACTTCCCAGATTATTTCCTAGATGTCTTTTTATAATTGGTTGGTTTGAATCAGGATCCAAACAAGTCTATAAAATGATTTTTTTAAAAAACAGCTTTAGCGAGATACAAACCACATACCACACAATTCACCCTTTTACAGTGTACAGTTCAGTAGTTTTTAGTATATTCGTAGAGTTGTGCAGCCATCACAACTAATTCCAGAACATCTCCCCCAAAGAAACCCGTACCCATTATCAGTCACTCTTCATTCACTCCCTTCAGGACTCAGCAACCACTAATCTACTTTCTGTCTCTATGGATTTACTTATTTTGGACATTTCATATAAGTGGAATCATACAATGTGTGTGTGTGTGTGTGTGTGTGTGTGTGTGTGTGTGTGTGTGTGTGTGTGATTTCTTTCACTTAGCTTAATGTTTTCAAGGTTCATCCGCGTTGCAGCACGTATCAATACTTCGTTTCTTTTCATTGCCCAATAATATTCCACTGTATGAATATACCACATTTTATTTATCTAGTCATCAGTTGATAGACTTGATCAAAAGGTAGGAAAGTTGTTTCTACCTTTCCACTTTATGAATAATGCTGCTATACATATTCATGTGCAAATTTTTGTGTGGACATGTATTTCCAATTCTCTTGGGTATTGTTAGAATACATGGTAACTCTATGTTTAACATTTTGAGAAATTGCCAGGTTGTTTTCCAAAATAATTGAAACACTTTATATTCCCACCAATAATTTATGACTGTTCTCATTTCTCTATATCCTTTCCAAAGTTGTTATTTCCTATCTTTTTATTATTATTATTATTGCCATCCTTATGGGTATGAAGTTCTATTTCACTGTAGTTTTGACTTGCATTTCCCTAGTGACTAACGATGTTGAGCATCTTTTCATGTGCTTATGTCTATTCCCCCCCCTTTTCTTTTCTTTTTTTTTTTTTTTTTAATTAAATTTATTGCGGTGACAATTGTTAGTAAAATTACATAGATTTCAGGTGTACAATTCTGTATTACATCATCTATAAATCCCATTGTATGTTCATCACCCAGAGTCAGTTCTTCCATCACCATATATTCGATCCCCTTTACCCTCACCTCCCCCCCCACCCCCCTTACCCTCTGGCGACCACTAAACTATTGTCCGTGTCTATGAGTTTCTGTTTCTCATTTGTTTGTCTTGTTCTTTTGTTGTTTTTGGTTTATATACCACATATCAGTGAAATCACATGGTTCTCTGCTTTTTCTGTCTGACTTGTTTCGCTCAGCATTACTCTCTCAAGATCCATCCATGTTGTCACAAATGTTCCTATATCATCTTTTCTCACTGCCGAATAGTATTCCATTGTGTATATGTACCACAACTTCTTTATCCATTCATCTATCGAAGGACATTTTGGTTGTTTCCATGTCTTGGCCACCGTAAACAAAGCTGCAATGAACATTGGAGCACACGTGTCTTTATCTCTAAATGTTTTCAGATTTTTTGGGTAGATACCCAGGAGAGGGATTGCTGGGTCATATGGCAATTCTATTCGTAATTCTTTGAGGAACCTCCACACTGCCTTCCATAACGGCTGCACCAGTCTGCATTCCCACCAACAGTGTATGAGGGTTCCTTTTTCTCCACAGCCTCTCCAACATTTGTTACTATTTGTCTTGTTGATGATAGCCATTCTGACTGGGGTGAGGTGATATCTCATTGTGGTTTTGATTTGCATTTCTCTGATGATTAGTGATGTTGAGCATTTTTTCATATGTTTATTTGCCATTTGTATGTCCTCTTTGGAGAAATGTCTCTTCAAGTCCTCTGCCCATTTTTCAATTGGGTTGTTTGTTTTTTTGTTGTTGAGTTGCACGAGTTCCTTGTATATTCTGGATACTAGCCCCTTATCGGAGGCACTGTTAGCAAAAATCTTCTCCCATTCAGTTGGTGGCCTCTTTATTTTGTCAATGGTTTCTTTTGCTGTGCAGAAGCTTTTAAGTTTCATATAGTCCCATTCGTTTATTTTAGCTTTTACTTCCATTGCCTTTGGAGTCAAGTTCATAAAATGCTCTTTGAACCCAAGGTCCATAAGTTTAGTACCTATGTTTTCTTCTATGCAGTTTATTGTGTCAGGTCTTATGCTTAAGTCTTTGATCCATTTTGAATTAACTTTGGTACATGGTGACAAATAGCAGTCCAGTTTCATTCTTTTGCACGTGGCTATCCAATTCTCCCAGCACCATTTATTGAAGAGGCTGTCTTTGCTCCATTGTATGTTTTTAGCTTTTTTGTCAAAAATTATCTGTCCATATTTATGTGGTTTTATTTCTGGGTTCTCAATTCTATTCCATTGGTCTATGTGTCTGTTTTTCTGCCAATACCATGCTGTTTTGATTATTGTGGCCCTGTAGTACAGGCCAAAGTCAGGAAGTGTGATACCTCCATTATAGTTCTTTTTTCTTAAGATTGCTTTAGCTATTCGGGGTCTTTTGTGGTTCCAAACAAATCTGATGATTTTTTGTTCTATTTCTTTAAAATATGCCATTGGGATTTTGATGGGGATTGCATTGAATCTGTATATTGCTTTGGGTAATATGGCCATTTTAACTATGTTGATTCTTCCAATCCATGAGCATGGAATGTCTTTCCATTTCTTTGTGTCTTCTTCAATTTCTTTCAAAAATGTCTTATAGTTTTCAGCATATAGGTCTTTCACATCCTTGGCTAAGTTTATTCCTAGGTATTTTATTCTTTTTGCTGCAATTGCAAAAGGAATTGTTTTTTGTATTTCTTTTTCTGAGATTTCATTGTTAGTATATAGGAAGGCAATGGACTTTTGTGCGTTGATTTTGTAGCCGGCAACTTTACTGTATTCGTTGATTGTTTCTAATAGCTTTTTGGTGGAGTCTTTAGGGTTTTCTATACATAGCATCATGTCATCTGCAAAGAGTGATAATTTAACTTCTTCATTCCCAATTTGGATGCCTTTTATTTCTTTCTCTTGCCTGATTGCTCTGGCAAGGACTTCCAACACTATGTTGAAAAGCAGAGGTGATAGGGGACATCCCTGTCGTGTTCCTGAATGTAGAGCAAAGGGCTTCAGCTTTTCTCCATTAATTATGAGATTAGCAGAGGGCTTGTCATATATGGCCTTTATTATGTTAAGGTATTTTCCTTCTATACCCATTTTATTAAGAGTTTTAATCATAAATGGATGTTGTATCTTGTCAAATGCTTTTTCTGCATCAATTGATATAATCATATGATTTTTGTCCTTTATTTTGTTTATATGATGTATCACATTGATGGATTTGCGGATGTTGAACCATCCTTGTGCCCCTGGGATGAACCCCACTTGGTCGTGATGAATAATCTTTTTAATGCATTGTTGTATTCGATTTGCTAGAATTTTATTTAGGATTTTTGCATCGGTATTCATTAGAGATATTGGTCTGTAGTTTTCTTTTTTTGTGCTGTCCTTACCAGGTTTTGGTATCAGGGTAATGTTGGCCTCATAAAATGAGTTAGGGAGTACTGTCTCTTCTTCAATTTTTTGGAAGAGTTTGTGCAGAATTGGTATTAGATCCTCTTTGAAGGTTTGGTAGAATTCACTAGTGAAGCCATCTGGTCCCGGACTTTTGCTTTTGGGAAGGTTTTGGATGACTGATTCAATTTCGTTACTGGTGATCGGTCTGTTTAGATTTTCCAGTTCTTCATGGTTCAGCCTTGGAAGGCTATATGTTTCTAAGAACTTGTCCATTTCTTCTAGGTTGTTGAATTTGGTGGCATATAGTCCTTCATAGTATTCTTGGATGATCCTTTGTATTTCTGTGGTGTCCGTGATAACTTCCCCTTTTACGTTTCTGATTTTGTTAATCAGTGTCTTCTCTCTTTTTATCTTAGTGAGTCTAGCCAAGGGTTTGTCAATTTTGTTAATCTTTTCAAAGAACAAGCTCTTTGTCACATTAATTTTTTCTATTGTCTTTTTGTTCTCTATTTCATTTATTTCTGCTTTAATTTTTATTATTTCCTTTCTTCTGCTGACCTTGGGTTTTACTTGTTCTTCTTTTTCTAGTTCTTTAAGGTGTAACATGAGGTTATTTTTTTGGGAGTTTTCTTGTTTCTTGAGATAGGCCTGTAATGAGATAAATTTCCCTCTTAAAACTGCTTTCGCTGCATCCCAGAAATTTTGGTAGGATGTATTTTCATTGTCATTTGTTTCTATGTATCTTTTGATCTCTCCTCTAATTTCTTCTTTGACCCAGTCCTTCTTTAAAAGTATGTTGTTTAATCTCCATGTATTTGTGTTTTTTCCTGCTTTCTTTTTACAGTTGATATCCAATTTCAAAGCCTTGTGATCAGAGAATATGCATGGTATGATTTCAATCTTCTTAAATTTGTTGAGACTGATTTTATGTCCCAATATATGGTCTATCCTTGAGAATGTTCCGTGTACACCAGAAAAGAATGTATAGTCTGATGTTTTAGGATGAAGTGCTCTATAAATGTCAATTATGTCCATTTCATCTAATGTGTCATTTAGGGCTACTATTTCGTTATTTATTTTCTGTTTGGATGATCTATCCATAGCTGTCAATGATGTATTTAAGTCCCCTAGTATAATTGTGTTTTGGTCAATTTCTCCCTTTAGTTCTGTTAGTAGTTGCTTGGTGTATTTCGGTGCTCCCTGATTGGGGGCATAAATATTGATGACTGTTATGTCTTCTTGTTGTGCAGTCCCCTTCACCATTATGAAATGTCCATCTTTATCTCTTGTTATCTTTTTCACCTTGAAGTCTGTTTCATCTGATATCATTATGGCTACACCTGATTTTCTCTGGGTACCATTTGCTTGGAGTGTCAATTTCCACCCTTTCACTTTGAGTCTATGCTTGTCCTTGTAGCTGAGATGTGTCTCTTGGAGACAGCATATGGTTGGGTTTAGTTTTTTGATCCAATCTGCTACTCTGTGCCTTTTTATTGGTGAGTTCAGTCCATTTACATTTAGGGAGATTATTGATATGTGAGGATTTCCTGTCATTCTATCTTTAGTTTTCTGGTAAGGCTGTGTCTCCATTGTTTCTTTGCCTTTTTGTTGTTGTCTATTATTTCTGTGTGGTGGTATTCTACGATGTTTCCCTCTGTTTCTTCTTTTATTTCAGTATATATTTCAATTCTGGATTTATTTTGAGTGGTTACCCTTAAGTTTATGTAAAAGAAAGTTTGATATTTAGAGTATTCCATTTTCTTCAGCACGCTTACTTTCTCCATTCCCATATTCCGGTTCAGGCCTCTACTCTCCCCCTTTTTGAGTTTTGGTTGCCACAAATTGTTCCTGTTGATGGTGGTCGAATAGCCTCCTTTAGTATTTCTTGTAGTGCAGGTCGTGTATTAGAAAATTCCCTCAGCTTCTGTATGTCTGGAAAGGTCTTTATTCCTCCTTCATATCTAAAGGATATCTTTGCTGGATATATTATTCTTGGCTCATGATTTCTCTCTTTCAATAGTTTGAATATTTGGTTCCACTCCCTCCTGGCTTGTAGAGTTTCTGCTGAAAAATCTGATGATAATCTAATGGGCTTTCCTTTGTATGTTACCGTCTTCTTTTCCCTGGCTGCCTTGAGGATTCTTTCTTTGTCGTTGATTTTAGACAGCTTCAATACAATGTGCCTTGGAGAAGGCCTGTTGGGATTGAGGTAACTAGGTGTTCTATTTGCTTCTTGGATTCGAGGATCCAGTTCTGTCCACAAATTTGGGAAGTTCTCATCGACAATTTGTTTGAATATATTCTCTGTTCCCTTCTGTCTTTCTTCTCCTTCTGGTATGCCCATTATTCTTATATTGCTCTTTCTGATGGAGTCAGAAAGTTCTTGTAGAGTTCTTTCATTTCTTTTAAGTCTCAAGTCTCTTTCTTCTTCTCTCTGTGTCATTTCCAGGTTTCTATCTTCGATGTCACTGACTCTCTCCTCCATCTGGTCAACTCTACTACCTAAGCTGGTTATTTCATTCTTAATTTCTTCTATTGAGTTCTTAATCTCCAGAAATTCTATTTGGTTCTTTTTTAAGATTTCAATCTCTTTCGTAAAATGCTCATGCTGTTCTTTGATTGAGTTTCTGAGTTCCTTTAACTGCCTATCTGTGTTTTCTTGTATCTCGTTGAGTTTTTTCAGAACTGCAATCTTGAATTCTCTGTCATTTAAGTCACATATTTCTGTATCTTTAAGTGCCTTCTCTGGAGATTTTTCACTTTCTTTCTGAGCTATCTTGTTGCCTTGGTTATTCATGGCGATTACTGGTTTACTATTTCTCTTCCTAGACATCTACAGGAGTGGCTTCTGCAACAGGTTGATAGAAAGCGGTCTTTCTTTTGTTTGCCAGTACTTGTTGGTAGAATGTTTTATTATTTCTCCAACTGCAACTTATTTTTCTTCTCCCACACGGTAGTGCTATGTTTTCTCTGCACTATTCCAACTTCTCACACAATGGGGGGATTCCCTGGGAGACGGGCTTCTCCTCTATTAATAGTTCGTCTAGGTCGCAGGGCGCAGTGTCCCGGTGGGTATGCGGAGAGCTTTTGATGTTCGAAAGCTCTTCCAGCTGCTGATTCAGAGCCCGTATATTTCAGCAGTTCTGTTTACTCCTGCAGGGATCCGCCCAGATAGGTGGGGTCAGGGGCGGGGTGAGTTGTGAGAGGTGGCACAGAGTAATGGCGGCGACCACCACCACAGACGATCCTGCTTCCACAGCTCTCTCCCCTTTGCCGGAACTAGTTGGGCTGTGAATTTGTGTCTGCGGTACACAGTTCTCAAAATAGCAAATTTTCTGTTGTTTTGATCTGACACTGCTACTGTTTCACTTCTAGCACCGGGCAGGTGGGGGCGGGGTGAGCTCTGGGAGGGGTGGGAGGAGGCGGCTAGTCTCAGTGCCTAAGGCTCCGGTCTCTGCTCGGCAGTGTGGGCTTAAACCACCGTTTTCAGCCTTTTTCCCTCAGTCTTTTCTCCGAGGTCTCTGCCGTGAGCGTTGGGTTCAGCCGTGTTATATGCTGCCCCCTCAGCCCTGTGGAGCCCTGGCGGAGCCCTAGCAGTCCGATCTCCCGCAGCTGCGGTAGTTCCGGGAAGCAGCGAGCTCGGCGCACTGAGCTAGGTCTGCGTCCTCCGCCCACGTGGCTCCGTCTCCGTGCACTTCTACCTTTCCTCCTCCCTCCACTCGCGCGAATCTCCCACCTGTAGGTGATTTCAGTCGGTAGTGGGCCTCTTCGTGTTGCCTGTGTGCTGTGCAGGGAGTCCTTTGTGGAGTTTTTGTTGTTCGATTCGTTGTAAATTCCAGGGGAGCTTTACAGAGGCTCACCTCACGCCGCCATTTTTCCGGAAGTCTCCCCTTTTCTTTTCATTAGTTTCAGGTGCACAAGACAAAGTAATACTTAGACGTTTATCATTTATATCCCTCACACTGTGTGAACCCCCCTCCCCCCATCCACTATCCCTCTGACATAGTACAGAGCCATTACATTTCCACTGTCTCTATTCCTAAAGCTGTATTCCGCTTCTCATAAGTACACATACATATACACATATATACATATATATATATATATATATATATATATATATATATATATATATATACACACACACACACATACATACATATAGTTGACATATATACATACAAACTTATAGTTGACATTCGTTATTGTTCAGCTTCAGCTTCGGGTGTACAATGCAGTGATCAGGCATCTACATCATCCCTGAGGTGGTCTCCCTAATGAGACAAGTGTCCATCAGATACCCTACAAAATCTTTATATTATTGATTACATTCCCCAAATTAATTTTCAGAACCCCGTGGCTACCTTGTGGTTACTGACTGTTTTCTAATCCCCTCACCTTCCCTCTTATCCCCACCCCCCTCCCATCTAGCAACCCTCAGTTTTTCCTCTGTGTCTCCAAAACAGTTTCTGATTAGTTCATTCACTTATTCTTTTCTTTAGATTCCACATATAAGTGAGATCATATGGTGTTTGTCTTTCTCTGTCTGACTTATTTCACTTAACATAATGTTCTCTAGGTCCATCCATGTTGTTGCAAATGGTAAGATTTCTTTCTTCTTTATGGCTGCGTAATACTCCATTGTATAAATGTACCACAATTTCTTAATCCAGTCATCTATCGATGGGCATTTCGGTTGTTTCCATGTCTTGGCTATTGTGTATAGTGCTGCAATAAGCATAGGAGTGCATAAAGTTTTTTGAATTAGAGTTTTGGATTTCTCTGGATAGACACCTAGGAGTGGAATTGCTGGATCATAAGGTAGTTCCATTTTCAGATTTTTGAGATACCTCCATACTGTTTTCCATAGTGGCTGCACCAATCTGCATTCCCACCAACAGTGCACAAGAGTTCCCTTTTCTCCACATCCGCGCCAGCACTTGTTGTTTGTTGATTTATTGATGATAGCCATTTTGACTGGGGTGAGGTGGTATCTCATTGTGGTTTTTATTTGCATTTCTCTAATGATTAGTGAGTTTGAGCATTTTTTCATATGTCTGTTGGGCTGATGGCTATTTTTATTACACAACGACTTTAATGATATATTTCAGATTTCAGATTAAAGAGTTGGCATCTGAGCAATCTATAAAGATGATCTGTCTTTAAGCTTCTTTCCTTTCTAGTGTGACATGTTCCAGGCTTATCTTATACATTTCTTGCCCCAACTTGAAATTAGCCATTTCTCCAAGGAGGCTTTTCTTTGTTCATTTTAGTGAGAATGGTATTTAGAGGCCACAATATCTGGACACTAAGGATGTTAATTGCTACTGGAATGGTTAGTGTCTCCACGCTTTCAGTGGAAAAATTTAGAAAATACTATTTTTTGTTTCTTCTTTCAAGAAGAAAATACATTATGAGTATGTGCTTTTGTTTTCAATTCAAATGTAAGAATACAAGGTTTTTACTTACTTGATTTTATATTTTTAACTCTTTTAAGCTGTAAATCTTAGTTCCAATGACGGTAACATACTTTGTGTAGGATAAAGTGTACAGTTGATTATTTTGTACTTTCAAAATAGCTATACGTATGTTGTGACTAACAATATGACTAATGAAAGCAAGTTAAGTTTTGTTTGTAGTTCTTTTTGTCTTTAGGATATATCCTGATGGTGAATGCAGTCATAAGTCTGCATTTTAAAGTAATGTGAAATAATTTTTCTCTGTGTTGCAGTTTTTTTAAAGAAATTAATTTAAAAATTTTGATTTAATTTTTTAAATGATTATGTAAGTCGTTCACATAGTTCCAAAGCCAAAGCTATAAAGCCAGGTACATTCAGAGAAGTCTAATTTCTACTTTCAACCCCTCCACTCTGTTTTCTCTCAGCTCATATAGGTGATGATTTTTGTTAGATTTTAGGTTAGCATTACTTTTAAAAAATATAATTCAATATGTATATAGGTATTTATAACCCACTGCCCTTTCTCAGATTAAAGGAGTCTATATACTATCTCCTGTACCTTGCTTTTATTTTATTCAATAATATCTCTTGGAGATCACTCTATAGAAATATATAATGAAATTTCTTTGCCATTCCTTTTCATAGTTGTATAAGACTCCACTGTGTACCTAACTAGTCTCCTATTGATAGATACTTGAGTTGTTACAGCTGGTGCTGCAATGAATAGCTGTGATATTGTGACATAACAAGAATATGTATATTTAGTCTTCATCCTTGTACTTGGCACAGGACTCCTAAAACCCTTATAATTTCCTAAGTGATAAGAGTGACAGGAGCATCTTTTATTATATTTGGTCTTTGTCCATGGTTCCTGACACAATAGCTTCTAAATCCCATGCAGTGTCCTGAGTGAGACGAGTGAGAGGAGCATCTTTTGTTATTCATAGTAAGTGCCTTTCAACGCTATGACTGAGTTTATGCTAATTACGTGACTCTTACTGAGCCCTTAGCTAGCTTCAGGATGGGGGCTGGTTGCCAGAGGTATCAACCTTGTGATTAGGGTGTTAGAAGTTTCAGCCCCACATCCCACTCCCAGGAGAGGGGAGAGGGGCTGGAAAATGAGTTAATCACCAAAGGCCAACGATTTATGTAATGGAACCTCTATAAAATCCTCTAAATGATGGGGTTCTTGGAAGTTTCCAGATTGGTGAACTCATCCATGTTTCAGAAGGGTAGTGCAACCCAACTCCATGGGGCCTGAAGCTTCTGTTCTCTGGACTCGTCTAGACCTTTCCCTATGACTTCTTCATCTGGCTGTTCATTTGTATTATTTATAATGTCTGTCATAATAAACTGTAATAGTATAGATCTTAAGTAAATTTGAGATACCAATGCAAAATTTTTATTTTATAGCATTGTCATGCGGGGCGGCCTGCGGGGTCTCTGGTCCCGCTCCCCACATAAGAACGCAGGACATGGTGAGGCCAAAAAGGAACACCCACGGAGCCATAGATGGGGGAGTCGTATCACTATTCTCTCGCTGGCGGCTGGGTTGGAGACACAGGAAGCAGGAGCCACACAATTCTCAACCCTTATTGCCCCACTTGCAGGCTCAGCCGCCATCTTCTTGCTAGCCCCCCATTTGCTGCTAGCGTAGCCACAGCAGTTATATTAGTGGCCAATGGCTCACTGGTTACAGCTGACGGCCAACGAGTCACAGCTGATGGCCCTCCAATCACAGTTGATGGTCATTTACTACCTGAGCCAGCACCTTTCTATGTGAGGCCGAGAGCCTGGAAACTGCTTTCTGGGGCTCTGTCCCCACAAGCATCTATATTAAAACATATTCTTATAATTGTTACTGATTTGTTTTATAAGATGAGGTGATCAAATTCATTAAAAGTGTTTTGGGGGCAGGTGGATGGCTCAGTTGGTTAGAGTGCAAGCTCTGAACAACAGGGTTGCCGGTTCGATTCCCACATGGGACGGTGGGCTGTGCCCCCTGCAACTAAAAATTGAAAACGGTGACTGGACTTGGAACTGAGAGGTGCCCTCCACAACTAGATTGAAGGACAACGACTTGGAGCTGATGGGCTGTGGAGAAACACACTATTCCCCAATAAAATTTATATAAAAAAGAATTAAAAAAAAAAGTCTTCAGTTCCACTGAGTCCTTCCCACTGAGTCCCTCTGTGAGTCTTTCTTCAATAGCAGTCCCTTTGTGCAGTCCCTATTAGCTTTATAGTTCAAATTATGCATATTCACTTATCAGGTCCATTTATCAGGGTGTTCTTAGTAAATAATCCGGACTCAGTGGTCTCCATGCCACTGTCTAAAACTAGTATATGGAGAAAACAATAAATTTAAGGTGGAAAAGAAAAACACTAGCATTTGTTTTATACTTATTACATATCTAATACTGGGCTGGACAGTTTATCTGTATTGTCTTATATCTCATTAAATCCTCACACAAATCCTGTGAAGACTGTTATCCCCATTTTGCAGATGAGGAAGCTGAAGGTACAAGAAGTTATTCAATGACCCAAACCAACTAACCACAATTTAGGAATAAGGAATTGGAAGAGGGGGAGGAGAGAGAGAGAGAAACCCCTCCCCCCCATTTTAAAGAGTCACATTTATTTATTTGTTTTATGATTGTTTCCACTAAAGCGGGTAATTCGATTAGAAAATTTGGTCTGGATTACTGAGGCTTAGTCTCCCTTAAACCACATTGGAAATCATAGAATTTAGTATTTTTCTAATGGGACACAAGTTTTATTTCACAAATCAGGACTTCATTCAAAAGAGGTGTCCTGTCGTAATTAAAAATTGTGACCCATTGTTTCATGTGACTGTACAAGACCTAGCAGAATTATTTTCTCTTTTTAAGTGTCAATACAAGGTACTCCCACAAAATTAGGCTTCTCTACAATTAGACAAGATATCTTTTTTTTTTTAAAAAAAATTAAACTGTGAGGCATTTGAGGAGAATATAAGAAGTTTTTGCTGCCTTAATTTTGGTTTGCTTCCATCTGAAAATGAGATATACAACAGAAAAGGTAGGAAAAAATTAACATATTTCCACAGGTCTAGAGTAATGATTAGTGATGACAAATTTGCTTGTGAATGCATTACAGGAAGGAAAAAGGCTTCTCTCTTAGAGGTGTAACATTGTAAAAATACAGCTACATTTCATCTAGATCAAAACCCCATTATAAATATAGCAAATTACCATGACTTCAACCAGGGCAAGTAATGAGATTATGTTGTTCAATTAAACTAGTGGATTCATGAATGATCAGCAGTTCAAACCATTTTCTCCATCTGCAGGGAGCCTCACTACTTGATGTGTGCGCAGTCTGTTAGGTGGTATAATTTTGCACACTGTTATGTTCACCTAATGAGAGACAGTACAGCTGATGCTCGGAGCCAGAAAATTTTGTTTTGGGTGATTTTTTTTTTTTTTTTGAGTAACTCGAGAGAAAGTAATGTAAGCATTCTTTTGACTTAGTCCTCAAAAGGGAAGATTAAGAAGGATCATTAAATAGAGATTTCTCAGTTGTTCTTTAGATCTGTCCTCCAATGATCAAGAATAAGTGAGCATGAAATGTTCTCTTGAGGATTTAAGTTAGGAAACAGGAAGGAAAGAGGCAGGATCCTGCTTTGGTCTCCTTAGGAGCCAGGAGACCGAGGTTCTACTCTCAACTGTCTTAACAATTAGTTGTGTGGTCTTTGATGTCTGCTGAAACCTCTCTGAGCCTCAGTTCCCTCATCTACAATACAAAAGAATTGCTCTAGATTATTGTTTTCCAAATTGTGTTCTTTAGAACACTAATTTTCCTTTAAACAACTATTCTATAGTTTAGGAGCTGAAAGTAATTTAAAATCCAGTTCACCTGGCTTAAATATCAGTGTGGGCTCTTTATGTCACTTTATAAGAAGTTCTGAAATATTCAGCAGCTTACTGAAACTATCAAGGAGTCTGTGTAACTCTCTCTTTTCTATGGCACCCTCACCATGTTAGCTCAGATTCCTTGATGGTGTGGGAGGTGTGGGGGGGAATGGCGGTGGCAGTTCCAGACATCACTGGCTGTTATGACAAAGGCATGCATGAAGCAGGCTGCTTTCTATCTAAGTGACTCTTTTTTATCATTAAGAAATATATTTTCAAGATATCTGCTAGAAACTTCCACTCTTGTCTCAATGGCCAGCAATGTTTTGTGTGCCCAAGTCCAAACTAACCACCACCAAGGGGAATGGGACCATGACCGGTTCAAACAAATCATGATTTCTCCTTTTAGGTAGGGATGAGGCCCATCTCCCAGGAAGTACAGGACTGCTGGGGATGGAGAAGGCACATACTAGAACAAAACACAGGTCCACTAGAAAGGAGGAAGACATTGACAAATGGTCATGGGTGGACAACAATTGTGAATTGCTCTAGATGGTTAAGTTTGAGCTTTGCTGGATTAAATAAAGCCAAACAGATTCCTTAATGAGAAGGCTTCGAGAGCGTTTCCTATGGTAATGTGCATCACCTCTATGAGGGAGATAGAGTGTTCCACATTTTTCAAATTTGACCTCTGAAAACTTTTTGTTTTTTCCCCACAGAATACTTGTTAACATTTCTAGTCCACCAGCCACCAGTGTTCCTCAAAATATATTCTAGGAAATTCTTGAGGTGAACTCTAAGATCTTTTCTTATCATAATATTTCATGATTATCTATAAAACTTGATTCACATTTGTTGAGATGCAAGAAATCTATAAATATAGCTATTGTATTGGTTAGGGTCTCTGCAAGAAACAGGTGATATACTCACATTAGGCAATTTGAGATTTAATAAGTGAACCAGTTACAAATCTTCATGGGAACCACAAAAGACAGTGCTGGATCCATATAGCTTGATGAAGTAAAGGAAACATATAGATTCCAGAACCAGAGAAAGAGAGAACTGCCTGCTACCTGACAGAAGCTGTGACCTCCAGTCAGGGGACACAGTCAGTCCCTAGCAAACTTGCACACACATTTTCTTCTCACCAGCTGGTACTGCACATTTCCCAGCTGGAAACCAGAGAGAAGGCAAGGGAGCCCTACTGATGTAGCCCAAAGTGCCAGTGCCCCTGGACACCCAGCAGGTAGAAAAGAGTGGAGAGCGTGGAGGGGCAATTGATGACTCCCCTGGCAGACATCCAAATATAGCAATTGAGGGAGCACAGCACTGAAGCCAGAAAGAACCAGATCAGCATCTGGGTTCTCCCCTTAACTGGTTAAATAATTTTGGTAGTCTCCTAAGCCATTTTGTATAGTTTAAAGCATCTTTTATGTGCCGAATGTACATTATAATACCTACTTTGCTAGATTGACATGATGATTAAATTAGATTACCCATAAAAAGTGTCTGCTTCACAGTAGATCCTTTACAAATGTTGCTTTGTTTTGTTCTCCTGTCTTCCCTCTACTACTTACTAAATATAAATTGAGAAACTACCACGGGCTAGACACTGAGCAATTTGGGTGTTTTTTATCCATAGAACGTGTTTGGCCTGTGTAATGGGGGTACAGTTCTATACCAGATAGGACTAGATGACTCATAAGGTCCTACTGTCTCCAGTGTTTCTAAATATTATTTCTAATTTAGCTTTAATGATAACATTTCTACTTCAGCTGTGATTTGAAAAAAAAAAATGCTTTGTGCTGTACAGGGCGCCCCAACCTACTGGGACTATTCAAGGAGCTTTAAAAAAAATGCAGCTACCAAAGCTCCACTTTTAGGTCTGCTGAGACCAATCTTTGATGCTAAGCCTGGGAATCCCTCGTATATGAAATCCTCCCAGTTGATTCTGACAATTGGCTGAGTTTGCTTATCTCTGCTGTGCGTGGTACTGCAATGTTGGTGCATTAGTTTGGCCTCTTGATTAACAGGCTCTGGAGCAATGGAGGCAGTCCCAGTGAACACCCTTTGGGAAGCTGAACGCACATACATAGACTCAGAGGAGCACCATACAAGCATCATCTGACAAGCATCATCTATGAAGTAAAACTGTTCTTCCTTCTGTGTTGTTTTAGACTATGAATAGCTTGGTGAATAATTTCTGTCTTAGTTGCTGCAAAACTATAAATGACATGCCTCACTTTGATGTCTTTACACATTAAAACTCTCTTAGAAATCAACACACCTGGCTCATTTCCCTTCTCCTAACTCACTTCCCTTCTATCCCCAAACAGTTCAGTCCTGAAGTCATTAGGTGGAGTACAGCAAAGTAGGCGTCCACGGTGGTGCTGGTAGGGAAGCTGTGGAGGCCTGGAGAGGGAATCTGAGTGTCAACCCCGTCAGGGGTCAGTGTTCCTAGGAGGCTGCCCAGCAAACAGCATCTGATTCTGAGCTGGGCACAGAGTTACCATGCAGCAGTGTGTGTTTAAGTGTGCGGACTGGGTTTCTACACAGTGGGGCGACCGGTGTGGGGTGTCAGAGTCTAAGTTTGGTGAGGAGAGCCTCCACATGATGGGATGGTAACACAGCATGGGGAGTCAGAAGTTGAGCAGCAAGTGGAGGACAATCTCAAGGAGAGTGGGATGGTAGCAGAGATCTGAGGTTGCTGACATACAGGCATCGAGCAAATAAATAAATAAATAAATAAATATGTTAATGAAAGCCAGGTTTCTCAGAAAAGGTAGTTACAAATATAGAAAGGAAGAAAACTAGAATAAACTCACGATTTTCAATAGATGGAGTTAAATATATACACACACATAGACACATATATACATACATGTATAAATATATTCCCTAGTTCTATCTACTGAGCTGACTTACCCTGAAATTAAGTCTGTGCTTCAGCTGTATCTTCAGTGACCTTCCCATAATGGAGTTCTCTTTCTGCCCAGGGTCAAGGTTGTGATTTGGGATGAACTGGTGCATTTATTTAACACAACGGTCTCCCCTGGCCCAGGTGGCCTCTTTTTGTGTGTGAAGGAATGGCCCAGTAGTAGATCAACAGGTCTCGGGCTTCTCCCTGCATCCTGCGTGGAAATGACTAGTTTCCAGCCGTGAACCCCACATGCGAATTCCCAGAGCAAGACTCCAGAGCTGTGACGGAATGATGTGACCACCTCCAGGCTGGGGCCTTCATGTGCCTGCATTTCTCATTTGGTTAATCAATATATTACATAATGGAGGGAGGGACACTTAGGTAGGAAAAACTCCGAGGAAAGGCCTTTGCATAAGCAGTCATTCTCAGACAGAGAACTGAGAGCTGGTAGGAAGTAGGAGTCATATGATGTAGCTATTCAAACATATATTTGCTGCCAGAACTGCTCCAAGTCACTCAGACATCCTCCCACCACGTCCTATATCCACACAGGAAGAGGTTACACACTCTCACTCTGACGGCACGCATCCTGGTCGGGTCTAACAGGGTCCAACTCAGCTCGGTGGACGCTCCCTCTGGCATCACTCATGCCACCTACTTGTGAAGGAGACCAGCCCTCCTGATGGAGGTAGGAAGGAGCTGCAGCCCCAGGAAATATGTGCTAAGCCACCAACAACCCCAGGCAGGCTAATCATAACATGTAACTCCAAAACATGTGATATCCCAAAAGCAATGAGTACACCTAGCCTTTGGGTATTAGATTTTAAATACCATTTTCCAGTAAATGGAACCAGGGATCCTTGGAGAAATCGCTGATTACAGGGCTGAGGCAGGAAAAACTCAAGATAAGCCTGCAATATCTTGTACCAGAAAGCAAAAAAGTGCTCAAAGATTGAGGACAAGAAGGACACAAGCCTGTTTCCATAATTTGATCATCAAATTAACAACAGATTAATTTGATAATAACATTGAATAACAGAAGAAACCATGAGTCCATATAGACATAAGTAAATAAATGAATAACGTGAAAGTATGATGAGAAACAAATAGCATCTCCCCACAAAATATTATCTTAGAAAGAAGACAAGAGTAACTTTATGTGGAGAAGTCAGACACCATCTTAATCAAGTGATCAGAATAAACATCATCAATAATGAAATAAATAAAATGCAATGTGATTAAAACATCACTTCTGCAATAGTCCTGTCAAAATTGCATAACTTGAATTTAATCACAAGGAAACATCAGACAAAGCCAGACTGAGGGACAATCTACAAAATAATGTCGGTAATCTTAAAAAATGCCCAGGTCATGAAAGTGGAGGAAAGATTGAGGAACTGTCCAAAACCTATGAGACTATTAATTAAATGAAACATGATTCTGAACTCAATCTTCTGGGACAATTGGAGAAACTTGAATGGAGTCAGGACTGTCAGTAGAAATACATCAATGTTAATTTCCCGATTTTGGTGGTTGTATTGTGGTTATAGAGGAGAATGTTTTGTTTGTAGGAAATACACACTCACGTATTTGGGGCGACATATCAAGTTACTCTCAAATGGTTCAGATGGAAAAATGTTTTGCTCTCTGTACACCTTTCAGTAATTTTGTGATTTTTAAAAAAGTAAATTACCAAAAGAAAAAAAATCAGCACAGCTGTATCTGACCCCTGTAACAAAGTACAAACTCGTAACATGAGTGTGTGTGCTAAGCTGGGGGGTTATTATTTTAGACTTAGTTTATTCAGGTCCAAACAATGAGAAATGTCATAAATAAATGTCAGAGTTTGCTCTACCTTAAATAAACTGATGGGGGAAAAAGACATGTCACATGCCACTTTCAGATGTGAAAGTGAAAGTAGGAAATAGAACTTGGAACGCAACCACTAGAAAAACAAATATATGCATATTCAGGTCCTTGTTAAGTAATATTTTAAAAAGCATCCATTACATCAATAATCAGTAAGTTAAACTCATTTTTTATTTTGTACATGTTTCTGTAATGAAGTGTCATTAAAAAAACAAAACACAACTTTGTCACCAGGTCAGCTTTTGTGATTTAGCAAGAAAATCGAATCTTCGGGCCGACCTTGAACTCATACTTGTTTCAGGGTGGTCATGCTCGTCTGACTCATTCATTGTTTATGTGCCACGCTCCCCTGACACTTTACCTGCTGGTCACATTTTAAAGTTGTCTTGAAAGTAAGCGTCTCGGACTAGAGAACTTTTTTATGTCCTTTTCATCCCAAAGCTCTTTATTTGGAGACCAAAAGGAAAGATTAAATAAAATTAGTTTAGTTCCACTAGTTCCATCTAAAAATTCCTGTTCCCTTCACAGTAAGATGCTAGTTGGTCACGTTGACCCTGATCCCAAGGCTTAGTAGAATCTTCCTGCTCTGAAGTAGTGTCAGGCATAACAGGTTATTTACTTGTTTTTTAAAATACGAAGGCTTAAGTCCATGGTTTGGTCTTCATTTTGCTGCTCTGAATCCGGGGCAGGTTACCATGGGAGGATGCCACCTTGCATTGCACTCAAAGTCCGTTTTTCCTGTCACAGTAATAATGCTCCTTCCCATAAGTTGTCCACTTAGGTAACAATATGGTTGCCTTGAAATCATATTTTCTATTGCAGGGAGCACTACACAATGCTCTCTGGCATATGAGCATGTTCTCCTTTTAACTTTAAATGTTGTGCATTTTTCTTCTTCTTTGTTTTTGCTTCTGAGTACAACTGTGTGATGTAGTTCATGCAGCTCTTAGAATGGGAAGCTGGAAAAAAATGTCATAGATGAAAATTTATTTTGAACAGCATTGCACACCTTTATTTGAAACACTGATTGCATATGGTATTTTTAGGTCCATATGTTAATGTCTTTAAAAATCAAATATGAAATTCACTGACGCTGATAAATAATCTGAATGTCTTTTTATAGTCTAATTTTTAGAAAGTCTTGTTACATAAACAATATACTCATAAACCTGACGTAAACTAGATAGACATTTCTGCTATAAAAATAGCATATGTGTTGGTAGGAAAAAAACACATTGCCTTCAGCAAAATTTCGTACTATAAGTAACAGGGCTTATGAGGAAAATAATGTTGGGGCAGAACTTTCAAAGCCTCTGCAACTTGGTACACAGAGACTTGAGCAGCTCCAGAAGGTATCTTTTTTTTTTTTAATTAAATTTACTGGGGTGACAATTGTTAGTAAAATTACATAGATTTAAAGTGTACAATTCTGTATTACATCATCTATAAATCCCATGGTGTGTTCATCACCCAGAGTCAGTTCTCCTTCCATCACCATATATTCGATCCCCCTTACCCTCATCTCCCAACCCCCACCCCCCTTACCTTCTGGTAACCACTAAGCTATTGTCTGTGTCTATGAGTTTTTGTTTCTCATTTGTTTGTCTTGTTCTTTTGTTGTTTTTGGTTCATACACCACATATCAGTGAAATCATATGGTTCTCTGCTTTTTCTGTCTGAATTATTTCACTTAGCATTATATTCTCAAGATCCAACCATGTTGTCACAAATGGTCCTATTTCATCTTTTCTTACCGCCGAATAGTATTCCATTGTGTATCTATACCACAACTTCTTTATCCATTCATCTATCGAAGGACATTTTGGTTGTTTCCATGTCTTGGCCACCGTAAATAAAGCTGCAATGAACATTGGAGCACACATGTCTTTATGGATAAATGTTTTCAGATTTTTTGGGTAGATACCCAGGAGAGGGATTGCTGGGTCAGACGGTAATTCTATTCGTAATTTTTTGAGGAACCTCCACACTGCCTTCCATAGTGGCTGCACCAGTCTGCATTTCCACCAACAGTGTATGAGGGTTCCTTTTTCTCCACAGCCTCTCCAACACTTGTTACTATTTGTCTTGTTGATGATAGCCATTCTGACTGGGGTGAGGTGATATCTCATTGTGGTTTTGATTTGCATTTCTCTGATGATTAGTGATGTTGAGCATTTTTTCATATGTCTATTTGCCATTTGTATGTCCTCTTTGGAGAAATGTCTCTTCAGGTCCTCTGCCCATTTTTCAATTGGGTTGTTTGCTTTTTGTTGTTGAGTTGCATGAGTTCCTTGTATATTTTGGATATTAGTCCCTTATCGGAGGCACTGTTTGCAAAAATCTCCCATTCAGTTGGTTGCCTCTTTATTTTGTCGATGGTTTCTTTTGATGTGCAGAAGCTTTTCAGTTTGATATAGTCCTATTCATTCATTTTAGCTTTTACTTCCCGTGCCTTTGGAGTCAAATTCATAAAATGCTCTTTGAACCCAAGGTCCATAAGTTTAGTACCTATGTTTTCTTCTATGCAGTTTATTGTGTCAGGTCTTATGCTTAAGTCTTTGATCCATTTTGAATTAATTTTGGTACATGGTGACAAATAGCAGTCCAGTTTCAGTCTTTTGCACGTGGCTTTCTAATTCTCCCAGCACCATTTACTGAAGAGGCTGTTTTTTTCTCTATTGTATGGTTTTGCTTCTTTGTCAAAAATTATCTGTCCATATTTATGTGGTTTTATTTCTGAGTTTTCAATTCGATTCCATTGGTCCACGTGTCTGGTTTTCTGCCAATACCATGCTGTTTTGATTATTGTAGCCCTGTAGTACAAGCCAAAGTCAGGGAGTGTGATACCTCCAGTATTGTTCATTTTTCTTAAGATTGCTTTGGCTATTCGGGGTCTTTTGTATTCCAAACAAATCTGATGATTTTTTGTTCTATTTCTTTAAAAAATGCCATTGGGATTTCGATGGGGATTGCATTAAATCTGTATATTGCTTTGGGTAATATGGCCATTTTAACTATGTTGATTCTTCCAATCCATGAGCACGGAATGTCTTTCCATTTCTTTGTGTCTTCTTCAATTTCTTTTAAAAATGTCCTGTAGTTTTCAGCATATAGGTCTCTCACATCCTTGGTTAAGTTTATTCCTAGGTATTTTATTCTTTTTGCTGCAATTGCAAAAGGAATTGTTTTTCGTATTTCTTTTTCTGAGATTTCATTGTTAGTATATAGGAAGGCAATGGACTTTTGTACGTTGATTTTGTAGCCAGCAACTTTACTGTATTCGTTGATTGTTTCTAATAGCTTTCTGGTGGAGTCTTTAGGGGTTTTCAATATATAGCATCATGTCATCTGCAAAGAGTGACAATTTAACTTCTTCATTCCCAATTTGGATGCTTTTTATTTCTTTCTCATGCCTGATTGTTCTGGCAAGGACTTCCAACACTATGTTGAAAAGCAGAGGTGATGGGGACAGCCCTGTCGTGTTCCTGAACGCAGAGCAAAAGGCTTCAGTTTTTCACCATTAATTATGAGATTAGCTGAGGGCTTGTCATATGTGGCCTTTATTGTGCTAAGTTATTTTCCTTCTATACCTATTTTATTAAGTGTTTTAATCGTAAATGGATATTGTATCTTTTCAAATGCTTTTTCTGCATCAATCGATATAATCATAATATTTTTGTCCTTTATTTTGTTTATGTGATGTATCACATTGATGGATTTACGGATGTTGAACCATCCTTGTGCCCCAGGGAAGAACCCCACTCGGTCGTGATGAATAATCTTTTGAATGCATTGTTGTATTCGATTTGCTAGAATTTTGCTTAGGATTTTTGCATCTGTATTCATCAGAGGTATTGGTCTGCAGTTCTCTTTTTTTGTGTTGTCCTTACCAGGTTTTGGTATCAGGATAATGTTGGCCTCATAAAATGAGTTAGGGAGTACTGTCTCTTCTTCAATTTTTTGGAAGAATTTGAGCAGGATTGGTATTAGATCCTCTTTGAAAGTTTGGTAGAATTCACTAGTGAAGCCATCTGGTCCCGGACTTTTGCTTTTGGGAAGGTTTTGGATGACTGATTCAATTTCATTACCTGTGATCGGACTGTTTAGATTTTCCAGTTCTTCATGGTTCAGCCTAGGAAGGCTATATGTTTCTAAGAACTTGTCCATTTCTTCTAGGTTGTTGAATTTGGTGGCATATAGTCCTTCATAATATTCTTGGATGATCCTTTGTATTTCTGTGGTGTCCGTGATAACTTCTCCTTTTTCGTTTCTGATTTTGTTAATCAGTGTCTTCTCTCTTTTTATCTTAGTGAGACTAGCCAAGGATTTGTCAATTTTGTTAATCTTTTCAAAGAACAAGCTCTTTGTCACATTAACTTTTTCTATTGTCCTTTTGATCTCTATTTCATTTAGTTCTGGTCTGATTTTTATTATTTCTTTTCTTCTGCTGACCTTGGGTTTCATTTGTTCTTCTTTTTCTAGTTCTTTAAGGTGTAACGTGAGGTTATTTATTTGGGATTTTTCTTGTTTCTTGAGATAGGTCTGTAATGAGATAAATTTCCCTCTTAAAACTGCTTTCGCTGAATCCCAAAAATTTTGGTAGGATGTATTTTCATTGTCATTTGTTTCTTTGTATCTTTTGATCTCTCCTCTAATTCCTTCTTTGACCAGGTCATTCTTTAAAAGTATGTTGTTTAATCTCCATGTATTTGTGTTTTTTCCCGCTTTCTTTTTGCAGTTGATATCCAATTTCAAAGCCTAGTGATCAGAGAATATACTTGGTATGATTTCAACCTTCTTAAATTTGCTGAGGCTGATTTTATGTCCCAATATATGGTCTATCCTTGAGAATGTTCCGTGTACACTAGAAAAGAATGTATAGTCTGATGTTTTAGGATGAAGTGCTCTATAAATGTCAATTATGTCCATTTCATCTAATGTGTCATTTAGGGCTGCTATTTCGTTATTTATTTTCTGTTTGGATGATCTATCCATAGCTGTCAATGATGTATTTAGGTCCCCTAGTAGAATTGTGTTTTGGTCAATTTCTCCCTTTAGTTCTGTTAGTAGTTGCTTGGTGTATTTTGGTGCTCCCTGTTGGGGACATAAATATTGATGACTGTTATGTCTTCTTGTTGTATAATCCCCTTCACCATTATGAAATGTCCATCTTTGTCTCTTGTTATCTTTTCACCCTGAAGTCTGTTTCATCTGATATCACTATGGCTACACCTGATTTTCTCTGGGTACCATTTGCTTGGAGTATCAATTTCCACCCTTTCACTTTGAGTCTATGCTTGTCCTTGTAGCTGAGATGTGTCTCTTGGAGGCTGCATATGGTTAGGCTTAGTTTTTTGATCCAATCTGCTACTGTGTGGTTTTTTATTGGTGAGTTCAGTCCATTTACATTGAGGGTGATTACTGATATGTGATGATTTCCTATCATTCTACCTGTAGTTTTCTGGTAAGACTGTGTCTCTATTGTTTCTTAGCCTTTTTCTTGTTGTCTATTATTTCCATGTGATGTATTCTATGATGATTCCCTCTGTTTCTTCTTTTATTACAGTATATATTTCAGTTCTGGACTTTTTTTGAGTGGTTACTCTTAAGTTTATGTAAAAGAGAATTTTATATTTGTAGTATTCCATTTTCTTCAGCATGCTTACTTTCTCCATTCCGATATTCCAGTTCAAGCCTTTACTTTACTCTCCCCCATTTTATGTTTTGGTTGCCACAAATTGTCCCTGTTGATGGTGGTCGAATAGCCTCCTTTAGTATTTCCTGTAGTGCAGGTCATGTATTAGAAAATTCCCTCAGCTTCTGTATGTCTGGAACGGTCTTTATTCTTCCTTCATATCTAAAGGATATCTTTGCTGTATATATTATTCTTGGCTCATAATTTCTCTCTTTCAATAGTTTGAATATTTGGTTCCACTCCCTCCTGGCTTGTAGAGTTTCTGTTGAGAAATCTGATGATGATCTAATGGGCTTGCCTTTGTAGGTTACCTGCTTCTTTTCCCTGGCTGCCTTGAGGATTCTTTCTTTGTCATTGATTTTTGACAGCTTCAATACAATGTGCATTGGAGAAGGCCTGTTGGGCTTGAGGTAATTAGGTGTTCTATTTGCTTCTTGGATTCGAGGATCCAGTTCTTTCTACAAGTTAAGGAAATTCTCATCGACTATTTGTTTGAATATACTCTCTGTTCCCTTGTCTCTTTCTTCTCCTTCTGGCATGCCCATTGTTCTTATATTGCTCTTTCCGATGCAGTCGGAAAGTTCTTGTAGAGTTCTTTCATTTCTTTTAAGTCTCAATTCTCTTTCTTCTTCCATCCTTTTCATTTCCAGGTTCCTATCTTCGATGTCACTGATCCTTTCCTCCAAATGGTCCACTCTACTTCCCAAGCTGGCTATTTCATTCTTTATTTTTCTATTGAGTTCTTAATGTCCAGAAATTCTATTTGGTTCTTTTTTAAAATTTCAATCTCTTTCGTAAAACATTGATGTTGTTCTTTGATTGTGTTTCTGAGTTCATTAAACTGCCTTTCTGTGTTTTCTTGCATCTCGTTGAGTTTTTTCAGAACTGCAATCTTGAATTCTCTGTCATTTAAGTCACATATTTCCATATCTTTAAGTTCATTTTCTGGAGACTTTTCCCTTTCTTTCTGAGCTGTCGTGTTGCCGTCATTATTCATGACAATTAATGATTTATTATTTATCTTCCTAGACATCTACAGGAGTGGGTTCTGCAACAGGTTGATAGGAAGAGGTCTTTTTGTTTTCCAGTACGTGTTGGTAGAATGTTTTATTTTCTCTCCGACTGCAGCCTTTCTTTCTGTCTCACACTGTAGAGTTATGTTTTGTCTACACTATTCCAGCTTCTCACACAATGGGGGGATTCCCTGGAAGGCGGGCTTCTCCTCTGTTAACAGTTTGCCTGGTTCATAGGGCACCACATCTTTGTGGGGATGCGGAGAGCTTTTGAAGTTCCAAAGCTCTTCCTGCACCAGATTTGATGACTCTTACTTTTCATTTTTAAAGATGCAGTTCCTTAAGTTCTACAAGATGATTTGGTGTTTGACTTTCTAGTATTAAAAATCAAACTTTGCCTATGTTTATTGCAGCACTATACACAATAGCCAAGACATGGAAACAACTGAAATGCCCATCGGTAGATGACTGGATTAAGAAACTGTGGTACATTTATACAATGGAGTATTACGCGGCCATAAAGAAGAAAGAAATCTTACCATTTGCAACAACATGGGTGGACCCAAAGCACATTATGTTAAATAAATCAGACAGAGAAAGACAAATACCATATGGTCTCACTTATATGTGGAATCTAAAGAAAAGAATAAGGGAATGAACTAATCAGAAACAGTTTTGGAGACATAGAGGAAAAACTGAGGGTTGCTAGATGGGCGGGGAGGTGGGGATAAGGGGAAGGTGAGGCGTTTAGAAAATAGTTGGTAACCACAAGATGGCCACAGCGTTTTGAAAATTAATTTGGGGAATGTAATCAATAATGTAAAGATTTTGTAGGGTATCCAATGGACACTTGTCTCATTAGGGAGACCACCTCAGGTATGATGTAGATGCCTGATCACTGCATTGTACACCTGAAGCTGAAGCTGAACAATAATGAATGTCTACTACAAGTTTGTGCATATATATATACAAGTAGTAGAGGCTCACTACTGAATATATATATGCTTACAGGAAGCGGAGTACAGCATTAGGAATAGAGACAGTGGAAATGTAAACAGAGGGATAGTGGATGGGGGAGGGGGGTTCACACAGTGTGAGGGATATAAATGATAAATGTCTAAGTATCACTTTGTCTTGTGCACCTGGAACTAATAAAAAATCAAACTTTGGAAGTCATCAAAATGGCAGTGTAAGGTGAGCATCTGGAAATCTCCCCTGGAATTTATAACAAATCAAACAACTATAACTCCAAAAAGGACGCCCTGCACAGCAGACAGGCAAGACGAAGAGACTCACTACTGAATTCACCTAAAGGTGGGCAAATTGTGCGAGCAGGGGAGGAGGGAAGGGAGAAGTACAGAGACAGAGCCGCCCGGGCTCAGGACGCAGACCTAGCTCAGTGCTCGGAGATTGCTTCATCCTGGAACTACCGCAGCTGCAGGAGAGGGAAGAACTCAGACTGCTAGGGCTCTGCTTATGGCCCACAGGGCTGATGGGACAGCATATAATACGGCTCAACCCAATGCTCACGGCAGAGACCTCGGAGCAAGACTGAGGGAAAAAGGCTGAAAACGGTGGTTTAAGCCCGCACTGCCAAACAGAGAATGGAAGCCTTAGTCACTGAGACTAGCCGCCCCCTCCCTACCCTCCCAGAGCTCGCTCTACCCCACCTGCCTAGTGCTAGAAGCAGAACAGTAGCAGTGTCAGACCAAAAGAACAGAATATTTGCAGTTCTGAGAACTGTGGTCCACAGACACAGATTCACAGCCCAACTAGTCCCGACAAAGGGGAGGGGACTGTGGAAGGAAGACTGGCTGTGGTGGTGGTCACCGCCATTGCTCTAGGCCACCTCTCACAGTCCACTCTACCCCTGTCCCGAACTATCTGGGCAGATCCCTGCATGAGTAATCATAACTACTGAAACACAGGGGCTCTGAATCTGGTGCAGGAAGAGCTTTGGAACTTCAAAAGCTCTCCACATACCCACACGGACACTGCGCCCTGTGACCCAGGCGAACTATTAACAGAAGAGAAGCCCGTCTCCCAGGGAATCCCCCCATTGCGTGAGAAACTGGAATAGTGAAGAGAAAACATAGCACTCCAGTGTGAGAGAGAAAAAAAGGCTGCAGTCGGAGAGAAAATAAAATATTCTACCAACACATACTGGAAAACAAAAGACCTCTTTCTATCAACCTGTTGCAGAACCCACTCCTGTAGATGTCTAGGAAGAGAAATAATAAATTATTAATTGTCATGAATAATTGTCATGAAGGCAACAAGACAGCTCAGAAAGAAAGTGAAAAGTCTCCAGAAAAGGCACTTAAAGATACAGAAATATGTGACTTAAATGACAGAGAATTCAAGATTGCAGTCTGAAAAAACTCAACGAGATGCAAGAAAACACAGAAAGGCAGTTTAATGAACTCAGAAACATAATCAAAGAACAACATGAACATTTTACCAGAGATTGAAGTTTTAAAAAAGAACCAAATGGAATTTCTGGAGATTAAGAACTCAATAGAAAAATGAAGAATGAAATAGCCAACTTAGATAGAAATAAAAGGCATCCAAATTGGGAAGGAAGAAGTTAAATTGTCAGTCTTTGCAGATGACATGCTGCTATATACAGAAAACCCTAAAGACTCCACCAAAAAGCTATTAGAAACAATCAACGAATACAGTAAAGTTGCTGGCTACAAAATCAATGTACAAAAGTCCATTGCATTCCTATATACTAACAATGAAATCTCAAAAAAGAAATACAAAAAGCAATTCCTTTTGCATTTGCAGCAAAAAGAATAAAATACCTAGGAATAAATTTAACCAAAGATGTGAAAGACCTATATGCTGAAAACTCTAAGATATTTTATGAATTTGACTCCAAAGGCAAGGGAAGTAAAAGCTAAAATAAACGAATGGGACTATATCAAACTGAAAAGGTTCTGCACAGCAAAAGAAACCATTGACAAAATGAAGAGGCAATCAAATGAATGGGAAAAGATTTTTGCAAACAGTGCCTCCGCTAATGGGCTAATATCCAAAATATACAAGGAACTCATGCAACTCAACAACAAAAAAACAGACAACCCAATTGAAAAATGGGCAGACAACCTGAAGAGACATTTCTCCAAAGAGGACATACAAATGGCAAATAGATAAATGAAAAAATGCTCAGCATCATTAATCATCAGAGAAATGCAAATATAAACCACAATGAGATATCACCTCACCCCAGTTAGAATGGCTATCATCAACAAGACAAATAGTAACAAATGTTGGAGAGGCTGTGGAGAAAAAGGAACCCTCATACACTGTTGGTGGGAATGCAGACTGGTGCAGCCGTTATGGAAGGCAGTGTGGAGGTTCCTCAAAGAATTACGAATATAATTGCCATATGACCCAGCAATCCCTCTCCTTGGTATCTACTTTAAAAATCTGAAAACATTTATCCATAAAGACACGTGTGCTCCAATGTTCATTGCAGCTTTATTTACGGTGGCCAAGACATGGAAACTACCAAAATGTCCTTCGATAGATGAATAGATAAAGAAGTTGTGGTATATATACACAATGAAATACTATTTGGCGGTAAGAAAAGATGAAATAGGAGCATTTGTGACAACATGGATGGATCTTGAGAATATAAAGCTAAGCGAAAAAAGTCAGACAGAAGAAGCAGAGAACCATATGATTTCACTGATATGTGGTATATGAACCAAAAACAACAAAAGAACAAGACAAACAAATGAGAAACAAAAACTCATAGAGTCTGGCAATAGTTTAGTGGTTACCAGAGGGTAAAGGGGGAAGGGGGTGGGAGATGAGGGTAAGGGGGTCAAATATATGGTGATGGAAGGGGAACTGACTCTGGGTGGTGAACACACCATGAGATTTATAGATGATGTAATACAGAATAGTACACCTGAAATCTATGTAACTTTACTAACAATTGTCACCCCAATAAACTTTAATTTTTTAAAAAAGCATATTTTGAAGAAAAAAAAATCAAACTTTGATTTTTTACCCTATCCCTTAAAAACAAAAAATTAATGAACCTCAGTTTTCAAATCTCAGGTCACATCATTGACTTACTTTGGTCATTTTTCTCTTGGGATGATGTTTCTTCATTATTTGACCTTGACTTGTAACTTTCTAGAGTGTTTTCTGAAATTTCATTTTCTGCAAGAAAAGAAAACTAAGTTAACTTCAGATGCCACAGACACCTGAAAATGTGTTTGAATAAGATGATACCTCTGTTTTTATACAATAGTGGACTTTTCATTCAATCTACTACTCCTTATGTCCTCATTGATACAACAAATAATTTTTTATTCTTTACTGTAACTCCTACAGGCACTGTGTTGGGCTGTATAAGAGTTGAAGAAGTCAAATGACACCAGATTAGAGTCAGATATTGTCCTTTGGAAAGGAGCTGTTTCAGTAGCCCTTAAAGAACTGTGATGGTGAAGCATTAATGGGACATTTTGAAACAATACGATGGCATTTGCCTATTGTGCCGGTATACCTAAAAAGCCAGACCTATTTCTAAGTCTACTTGTCATGAGAATGTTAGTCCATCTGAAATCTAGAGAGACTGATATTATACTCAGAGAAGTTGTCCTTTTAAGAGGGTCAGAGCTATTCCAAGATGTAGCATTTTGCATTCAGACATAATGAATTCTCTGTCATTGCAGGTGTTCGAGCCATATATGGCTAAATCAGTACAGTCCAGTAGCACAGTAAGGCAAGTCAAATGTGTAATTTAAATTTTTCTAGTAGCCATGATCAAAAAGTAAAAAGAAGAGTGATGTCATAGGAATGGCGGCAGCAGGGCGCACTTTCTGAGTTCTCCTGCGGATCTTATCAGAAACGGGACATCTATAACCCATCAAAGGACTCTCTGCTCATCACACAGAACAGCTAAGAGACTCGTGCAAGGATTACTTGCAGGTGGGGAAAATTGGGCGAGCAAGGGAAGAGGGAAGGGAGCGGAGTGGACACGTGGTCAGTATCGGCTGTGGAAATGCGGTCCGCACCTACGGCTGTGGAGACCCAGCCCGCATCTGTGGCAATGGAAACCCGACCAACATCCACAGCTGCAGAGATGCAGGGGATCCCAGGACGGAACAGAGAACACAAAAGCCAGGAGGTGGGCTCTTTCCCTGTGTCCCACAGCTGATCTCTCCTGCTGGGGGGGCAGCATATTTAGCATTTGAGGCAATAACCTCAGCTGATACCTCCAGTTAAGACCTAGGCCGGACAAAGGACACAAACTCCATACCTGGGCCCCTCCTCCTGCTCTTCCAATCCTAACCCTGTCCTTCCAGAGACTTGAACTGGCCCCTGAACTGAGGAGTGGTGTCAGATTGCAGAGGAGCCTTGGTGCTCGGGCTCTGGGAAGACTGGCAGGCGGCTCTGGCCCAGGGAGGAGGCTGGGAGGAGTGTGGTTTTTGCTGGGCTAGGAGAGAGGTGCCTCCTTCGCCCCCTGCCACCACCTTTTCTTGCCTGCGGTAAGAGTGTGACACTGCTGGGCTGGGAAAGAGAAGACCCCTCATCCCCAGCCCCCACCCTTTCTGGCCTGCCTAGGGCAGAGCAATTACATGTATGGACACACTCCCAGGGATCAGAAGTACGTGGCAGACGCAGCTCCCGGCTTTCAGCAGCTCAGAAATCTCCCGCCCGCCACACACACACACACACACACACACACACACACACACACACACACATGGAAGAAGTGCCCTAAGACTCAGGAGAAAGGGACACAGGGCTGGTGGTGCTACTCTCAGTACGCATATGTGCAGGCAAGGTCAGAAACTGCATTGGCTTTGTAAAAACTACCTTCCAGACCCCTCAGCCCCACTCATCTAAATCTGTAGTCCCAAGGTCACTCTGGGCACCAGGTGACCGGCTCTGCCTGCACAATACGCAGGGGACTCTTTGGTACAGCAGAGGACAACCTGGAAATTACATGGTGGGCTTAAGCCAAGACTGGCGCTGCCTTTTGTTTTGTTTTGTTTTGTCTTTATATCTTTGATATTTTTGCCTGTGTTGAGTGGCGGTTGTTGGTTGTTTTTACATGTGAATGTATTTGATTTTTTCTTTGTTGCTGTTGTTGTTGTGCTTGGTGATTTACTTTGTTCTGAAATTGTCCTACCAGGGCCCAGCTTAAGAGGCACAAGATTCAACATATCCAGAGGCCAACTCCAAACCAAATCAGAGTACTACCGGGTTTGACCTACAAGTGACACACACAGAGGGAATTCTATACTGGCACAAGAGCCCATAGATGCCAAACCACATTTAAGCAGTCAACCCTTATGCAGCAGAACACCCTGTGGTGGGAGAGCCAAGTCTCACAACTAGTCAGCCTAGGAATTAACCCCACCTACTCACAAGCGAAAAGCAATTAAAGATCTTCTGTAACAGGACAATATACACAACACAAGAGTCACCTTTGGAGCACATGCAGAGGATAAGAACGAAGTAGTGCAAGTCAAATATAAAGGACATACTACATAAGATAACCCAGAAAGAACTAAGAACTCTAGGGGATCTACCTAATACATCGAAGCAAACACTGAGAATCAGCCAGAATGGGGAAACAAAGAAACATGTCCCAAATAAAAGAATAGAAGAAATCTCCAGAAATGGAACCAAATGAAATAGAGGTAACCAACCTATCAGAGACAGAGTTCAGAACACTGATGATAAGAATGTTTAAGGAGCTTAGAGACGACATCAAGAAGAATGTAGAAATCATAACAAACAACGAGTTAGAACTAAAGAACACAATTACCGAAATAAAGAACTCACATGAAGGAATTAACAGCAGGTTAGATGAAGCAGAGGATCGAATCAGCGACTTAGAAGACAAGTTAGCAGAGATCACCCAAACAGAACAACAGAAAGAAAAAAGAATAAAAAACAATGAAGATGGTTTAAGTTACATCTGGGATAACATCAAGCACAACAACATGCGCATCATAGGAATACCAGAAGGTGAAGAGAGGAAGCAAGGGATTGAGAACATATTTGAAGTAATAATGTCCGAAAATTTCCCTAACCTGATGAAGGAAACCAACATATAAGCCCAGGAAGTGCAGAGAGTTCCAACCAGGATAAACCGAAACAGGTCCACCCCAAGACACATTATAGTTAAAATGGCAAAGATTAAAGACGAAGAGAGAATCCTAAAAGCAGCAAGAGAAAGACAGAGGGTTACATACAAGGGAACTCCCATAAGACTATCAAATGACTTTTCTGCTGAAACATTTAAGGCCAGGAGGGAGTGGCAGGAGATACTCAAAGTGATGGAAAACAAAGGCCTACAACCTAGGTTGCTTTATTCAGCAAGGGTATCATTTAAAGTTGACAGAGAGATAAAGAGCTTCCCAGAAAAGAATAAGCTAAAGGAATTCATTACCACCAAGCCAGCATTGCAAGAAATACTAAAAGGACTTCTGTAAATAGAAGAAAGATGAAAACAATATAACTACAAATTTAAAAATGGCAATAACTATGTACCTATCAATAATCACTTTAAATGTAAATGGTTTAAATGCTCCAATCAAGAGACATAGGGTGGCTGAGTGGATAAGAAAGCAAGACCCTTGTATATGCTGTATACAAGAGACTCACCTCAGATCAAAAGACACACAGGCTGAAAGTGAAGGGTTGGAGTAAGATATTCCATGCAAAAGGAAATGAGAAAAAAGCTGGAGTTGCAATACTTATTTCTGACAAAATAGACTTTAAAATGAAGAAAATATTAAAAGACAAAGATGGGCACTATATAATAATAAAAGGATCAATTCAACAAGAGGACATAACCCTAGTAAACACTTATGCACCCAACATAGGAGCACCTAAATATATAAAACAGATATTGGCTGACATAAAGACAGAGATCAACAGTAACACTATCATAGTAGGGGACTTCAACACACCTCTGACAACAAGGACAGGTCTTCCAGATGGAAAATCAATATGGAAACAATGGCCTTAAATGACACATTGGACCACTTGGATTTAATCGATATTTTCAGAGCTTTTCACCCCAAAGCTGCAGGATATACATTCTTCTCAAGCACACATGGAATATTTTCCAAGATAGATCACATGTTAGGCCACAAAACAAGTCTTGATAAATTTAAGAAATTGAAATCATACCAGTTGTCTTCTCTGACAACAGTGCTATGAAATTAGAAATGAACTACAGGAAAAAACTGGAAGACACACCAATTCATGGAGGCTGAATAATATGTTACTAAATAATGAATGGGTCAAGCAGGAGATCAAGAAAGAAATCAAAAGATCTCTCAAGACAAACAAAAATGAAAACACGATGACCCAAAATCTATGGGATGCCGCGAAAGCAGTCCTAAGAGGGAAGTTCATAGTTCTTTAGGTAGTTTAGCACTACCTAAAGAAACAAGAAACATCACTAATCAACAGTTTATCTTCACACTTAAGGGATCTGGAAAAAGAACAACAAAATAAGCCCAAAGGGAGTACAAGGAAGGAGATAATAAAGATCAGAGCAGAAATAAATGAAATAGAAACCAGAAAAACAATACAAAAGATCAATGAATCCAAGAGTTGGTTCTTAGAGAAGATAAACAAAATTGACAAACCTTTAGCCAGACTCATTAAAAAAAAAGAGAGAGAGGATCCAAATTAATAAAATCAGTAATGAAAGAGAAGTGACAACAGACACCGCAGAGATA